>NC_086251.1:2792500-3092500 GCF_021018805.1 Prinia subflava | reverse complement strand
GAAAGCAAGCCATGGAAACCAAAAGCAGAGATCACTGTTCACTCTGAAAAGCAAATCTTTATGTTACATAGCTCTTACATGGAACTCTACCAAATTAGGCAATACCAGCTTTTGTCTTGCTCTATAGACATGGGAAACACTAACTGGTACAGAGTGTAAGCAAGTAAAGCATAAGGCATGAAAGTGTCTGCAGCAGTTTCTCTGGTGGTTGGCAACACAAGCAACTAACAAGACTTGTGTTTTGATCAACTCCAGAAAGCAAGACATAGAAACCAAAACCAGAGATCACTGTTCATTCTGAAAAGAAAAGCTTTATGTTACAGAGCTCTATCATGGAAACTTAGTAAACTAGTCAGTAACAGCTTTAATTCTCCTTCTATGGACATGAAAGACACCAACCGGTGCAGTGTATAAGCCAGTAATGGATAAGGCAAGAGAGTGTCTGCAGCAGCTTCTCTGCTGGTTAGCAGCACAAACAACTAACATGATTTGTGTTTTCATCAACTCCAGAAAGGAAACCATAGAAAACAAAAGGAGAGATCACTGTTCACTCAGAAAACCAAAGCTTTATGTTACAGTGGTCTTTCATTGAAACTTAGCAAATTAGGCAGTAACAGCTTTGGTCTTGCTCTATAGACATGAGAAACATCAACCGGTAGAGTGTCAAAGGAAAGGTTTCTGTTACATGGCTCTTTCATGGAAATCAAGAAAATTAGGAAGTACCCACCTTTATTTGTGGTCTGGTGACAAGCAAAACACATCCATGTGCAAAGTGTAAACCGGTACTGCAAAAGGCAGGAAAGTGTCTGCAGCAGCTTCTCTGTTGGTTGCAACACATACAACTAACAAGACTTGTGTTTTGATTAACTCCAGAATGGAAGCCATAGAAACCAAAACCAGAGTTCACTGAACACTCGGAAAAGCAAACCTTTTTGTTACATAGGTCTTTCATAGAAATCAAGCAATTTTGGAAGTAACACTTTTATTCTTGTTCTTCTGACATGGAAAAAACATACATGTGCAAAGTGTAAACCGGGACTGCAAATTGCAGGAAAGTGTCTGCAGCAGCTTCTCTATTTCCTGAGAACAAAACAAAAGACAAGAATTGTGATTTGATCAACCCCAGAAAGCAAACCATAGAAACCAAATGCAGACTTCACTGTTCAATCTGAAAAGGAAAGCCTTGTGATCGAGAAAGCTCTTACATGGAACTCTGCCATATCAGGTAATTACAGCATTGGTCTTACTCTATAGATATGGGAAACACTAACTGGTGCAGAGTAGCAGATGTAAGTAATGGATTAGGTAAAAAAAAAACAAAACAAAAGAACAAGTAATGGATAAGGTAAAAAAGTGTCTGCAGCAACTTCTCTGGTGGTTGGCAACACAAGCAACTAACAAGGCTTGTGTTTTGATCAACTCCAGAAAGCAAACCATAGAAACCAAAAGGAGAGATCACTGTTCACTCGGAAAAGCAAATCTTTATGTTACATAGCTCTACCATGGAAACTTAGTAAATTAGTCAGTAACAGCTTTAGTTCTCCTTCTATGGACATGAAAGACACCAACCGGTGCAGCGTAAAAGCCAGTAATGGATAAGGCAAGAGAGTGTCTGCAGCAGCTTCTCTGCTGATTGGCAGCACAAACAACTAACATGACTTGTGTTTTCATCAACTCCAGAAAGCAAGCCATAGAAACCAAATGCAAACTTCACTGTTCAAACTGAAAAGCAAAGCCTTGTGATCGAGAAAGCTCCTACATAGAACTCTACCAAATTAGGCAATACCAACTTTGGTCCTGCTCTATCGACATGGGAAACACTAACTGGTGCAGAGTGTAAGCAAGTAAAGGATAAGGCATGAAAGTGTCTGCAGCAGCTTCTCTGCTGGTTGGCAGCACAAACAACTAACATGACTTGTGTTTTCATCAACTCCAGAAAGCAAGACATAGAAAGCAAAAGCAGAGACCACTGTTCACTCGGAAAATCAAAGCTTTATGTTATAGTGCACTTTCATGGAAATTTAACAAATTAGGCAGTAACAGCTTTTGTTTTGCTCTATAGACATGATAAACATCAACCGGTAGAAGTTCAAATTAAAGTTCTTTGTTACATAGATTTTTCAAGGAAATCAAGCCAAGTAGGAAGTACCCACCTTTATTCGTGGTCTGGTGACAAGACAAACACATACATGTGCAAAGTGTAAACTGGTACTGCAAAAGGCAGAAAAGTGTCTGCAGCAGCTTCTCAGCTGGTTGGCAATACAAACAACTGATAAGACTTGTGTTTTGATCTCCTTCCAGAAAGGAACATATTGAAACAAAAAGCAGACATCAGTGTTCAAACTGAAAAGCAAAGCCTTGTGATCGAGAAAGCTTCTACATGGAACTCTACCAAATCAGGCAATACCAGTTTTGGTCTTGCTCTATAGACACTGGAAACACTAATGGGTGCAGAGTCTAAGCCAGTAATAGATAATGCAGGAAAGTGTCTGCAGCAGCTTGACTCCTGGTTGGCAGCACAAACAACTAACATGACTTGTGTTTCGATCAACTCCAGAAAACAAGACATAGAAACCAAAATCAGAGATCACTGTTCACTCTGAAAAGTAAATCTTTATGTTACATAGCTCTTACATGGAACTCTACCAAATTAGGCAATACCAGCTTTGGTCTTGCTCTATAGACATGGGAAACACTAACTGGTACAGAGTGTAAGCAAGTAAAGGATAAGGCATGAAAGTGTCTGCAGCAGCGTGTCTCCTGGTTGGCAGCACAAACAACTAACATGACTTGTGTTTTCATCAACTCCAGAAAGCAAGACATAGAAACCAAAACCAGAGATCATTGTCCATTCTGAAAAGCAAAGCTTTATGTTACAGAGCTCTATCATGGAAACTTAGTAATTTAGTCAGTAGCAGCTTTAGTTCTCCTTCTATGGACATGAAAGACACCAACCGGTGCAGTGTATAAGCCAGTAATGGATAAGGCAAGAGAGGGTCTGCAGCAGCTTCTCTGCTGGTTGGCAGCACAAACAACTAACATGACTTGTGTTTTCATCAACTCCAAAAAGCAAGCCATAGAAACCAAAAGCAGAGACCACTGTTCACTCAGAAAAGCAAAGCTTTATGTTACAGTGCTCTTTCATGGAAACTTAGCAAATTAGGCAGTAACAGCTTTGGTCTTGCTCTATAGACATGAGAAACATCAACCAGTAGCGTGTCAAAGGAAAGGTTTCTGTTACATGGCTCTTTCATGGAAATCAAGAAAATTAGGAAGTACCCACCTTTATTTGTGGTCTGGTGACAAGCAAAACACATCCATGTGCAAAGTGTAAACCGGTACTGCAAAAGGCAGGAAAGTGTCTGCAGCAGCTTCTCTGTTGGTTGCAACACATACAACTAACAAGACTTGTGTTTTGATTAACTCCAGAATGGAAGCCATAGAAACCAAAACCAGAGTTCACTGAACACTCGGAAAAGCAAACCTTTTTGTTACATAGGTCTTTCATAGAAATCAAGCAATTTTGGAAGTAACACTTTTATTCTTGTTCTTCTGACATGGAAAAAACATACATGTGCAAAGTGTAAACCGGGACTGCAAATTGCAGGAAAGTGTCTGCAGCAGCTTCTCTATTTCCTGAGAACAAAACAAAAGACAAGAATTGTGATTTGATCAACCCCAGAAAGCAAACCATAGAAACCAAATGCAGACTTCACTGTTCAATCTGAAAAGGAAAGCCTTGTGATCGAGAAAGCTCTTACATGGAACTCTGCCAAATCAGGTAATTACAGCATTGGTCTTACTCTATAGATATGGGAAACACTAACTGGTGCAGAGTAGCAGATGTAAGTAATGGATTAGGTAAAAAAAAAACAAAACAAAAGAACAAGTAATGGATAAGGTAAAAAAGTGTCTGCAGCAACTTCTCTGGTGGTTGGCAACACAAGCAACTAACAAGGCTTGTGTTTTGATCAACTCCAGAAAGCAAACCATAGAAACCAAAAGGAGAGATCACTGTTCACTCGGAAAAGCAAATCTTTATGTTACATAGCTCTACCATGGAAACTTAGTAAATTAGTCAGTAACAGCTTTAGTTCTCCTTCTATGGACATGAAAGACACCAACCGGTGCAGCGTAAAAGCCAGTAATGGATAAGGCAAGAGAGTGTCTGCAGCAGCTTCTCTGCTGATTGGCAGCACAAACAACTAACATGACTTGTGTTTTCATCAACTCCAGAAAGCAAGCCATAGAAACCAAATGCAAACTTCACTGTTCAAACTGAAAAGCAAAGCCTTGTGATCGAGAAAGCTCCTACATAGAACTCTACCAAATTAGGCAATACCAACTTTGGTCCTGCTCTATCGACATGGGAAACACTAACTGGTGCAGAGTGTAAGCAAGTAAAGGATAAGGCATGAAAGTGTCTGCAGCAGCTTCTCTGCTGGTTGGCAGCACAAACAACTAACATGACTTGTGTTTTCATCAACTCCAGAAAGCAAGACATAGAAAGCAAAAGCAGAGACCACTGTTCACTCGGAAAATCAAAGCTTTATGTTATAGTGCACTTTCATGGAAATTTAACAAATTAGGCAGTAACAGCTTTTGTTTTGCTCTATAGACATGATAAACATCAACCGGTAGAAGTTCAAATTAAAGTTCTTTGTTACATAGATTTTTCAAGGAAATCAAGCCAAGTAGGAAGTACCCACCTTTATTCGTGGTCTGGTGACAAGACAAACACATACATGTGCAAAGTGTAAACTGGTACTGCAAAAGGCAGAAAAGTGTCTGCAGCAGCTTCTCAGCTGGTTGGCAATACAAACAACTGATAAGACTTGTGTTTTGATCTCCTTCCAGAAAGGAACATATTGAAACAAAAAGCAGACATCAGTGTTCAAACTGAAAAGCAAAGCCTTGTGATCGAGAAAGCTTCTACATGGAACTCTACCAAATCAGGCAATACCAGTTTTGGTCTTGCTCTATAGACACTGGAAACACTAATGGGTGCAGAGTCTAAGCCAGTAATAGATAATGCAGGAAAGTGTCTGCAGCAGCTTGACTCCTGGTTGGCAGCACAAACAACTAACATGACTTGTGTTTCGATCAACTCCAGAAAACAAGACATAGAAACCAAAATCAGAGATCACTGTTCACTCTGAAAAGTAAATCTTTATGTTACATAGCTCTTACATGGAACTCTACCAAATTAGGCAATACCAGCTTTGGTCTTGCTCTATAGACATGGGAAACACTAACTGGTACAGAGTGTAAGCAAGTAAAGGATAAGGCATGAAAGTGTCTGCAGCAGCGTGTCTCCTGGTTGGCAGCACAAACAACTAACATGACTTGTGTTTTCATCAACTCCAGAAAGCAAGACATAGAAACCAAAACCAGAGATCATTGTCCATTCTGAAAAGCAAAGCTTTATGTTACAGAGCTCTATCATGGAAACTTAGTAATTTAGTCAGTAGCAGCTTTAGTTCTCCTTCTATGGACATGAAAGACACCAACCGGTGCAGTGTATAAGCCAGTAATGGATAAGGCAAGAGAGGGTCTGCAGCAGCTTCTCTGCTGGTTGGCAGCACAAACAACTAACATGACTTGTGTTTTCATCAACTCCAAAAAGCAAGCCATAGAAACCAAAAGCAGAGACCACTGTTCACTCAGAAAAGCAAAGCTTTATGTTACAGTGCTCTTTCATGGAAACTTAGCAAATTAGGCAGTAACAGCTTTGGTCTTGCTCTATAGACATGAGAAACATCAACCAGTAGCGTGTCAAAGGAAAGGTTTCTGTTACATGGCTCTTTCATGGAAATCAAGCAAATTAGGAAGTACCCACCTTTATTCGTGGTCTGGTGACAAGCAAAACACATCCATGTGCAAAGTGTAAACCGGTACTGCAAAAGGCAGGAAAGTGTCTTCAGCAGCTTCTCTGTTGGTTGCAACACATACAACTAACAAGACTTGTGTTTTGATTAACTCCAGAATGGAAGCCATAGAAACCAAAACCAGAGTTCACTGAACACTCGGAAAAGCAAACCTTTTTGTTACATAGGTCTTTCATAGAAATCAAGCAATTTTGGAAGTAACACTTTTATTCTTGTTCTGCTGACATGGAAAAAACATACATGTGCAAAGTGTAAACCGGGACTGCAAATTGCAGGAAAGTGTCTGCAGCAGCTTCTCTATTTCCTGAGAACAAAACAAAAGACAAGAATTGTGATTTGATCAACCCCAGAAAGCAAACCATAGAAACCAAATGCAGACTTCACTGTTCAATCTGAAAAGGAAAGCCTTGTGATCGAGAAAGCTCTTACATGGAACTCTGCCAAATCAGGCAATTACAGCATTGATCTTGCTCTATAGACATGGGAAACACTAACTGGTGCAGAGTAGCGGATGTAAGTAATGGATCAGGTAAAAAAAAACAAAACAAAAGAACAAGTAATGGATAAGGTAAAAAAGTGTCTGCAGCAACTTCTCTGGTGGTTGGCAACACAAGCAACTAACAAGACTTGTGTTTTGATCAACTCCAGAAAGCAAACCATAGAAACCAAAAGCAGAGATCACAGTTCACTCTGTAAAGCAAATCTTTATGTTACATAGCTCTATCACAGAAACTTAGTAAATTAGGCTGTAACAGCTTTAGTTCTCCTTCTATGGACATGAAAGACACCAAAGGTGCAGTGTAAAAGCCAGTAATGGATAAGGCAAGAGAGGGTCTGCAGCAGCTTCTCTGCTGATTGGCAGCACAAACAACTAACATGACTTGTGTTTTCATCAACTCCAGAAAGCAAGCCGTAGAAACCAAAAGCAGAGACCACTGTTCACTCTGAAAAAGCAAAGCTTTATGTTACAGTGCTCTTTCATGGAAATTTAACAAATTAGGCAGTAACAGCTTTGGTCTTCCTCTATAGACATGAGAAACATCAACCGGTAGAGGTTCAAATCAAAGTTCTTTTTTACATAGCTTTTTCAAGGAAATCAAGCCAATTAGGAAGTACCCACCTTTATTCTTGGTCTGGTGACGAGGAAAACACATACATGTGCAAACTGTAAACCGGTACTGCACAAGACAGGAAAGTGTCTGCAGCAACTTCTCTGGTGGTTGGCAACACAAGCAACTAACAAGACTTGTGTTTTGATCAACTCCAGAAAGCAAACTATAGAAACCAAAAGCAGAGATCACTGTTCACTCGGAAAAGCAAATCTTTATGTTACATAGCTCTCTCACAGAAACTTTGTAAATTAGGCAGTAACAACTTTAGTTCTCCTTCTATGGACATGAAAGACACCAACCGGAGCAGTGTATAAGCCAGTAATGGATAAGGCAAGAGAGTGTCTGCAGCAGCTTCTCTGCTGGTTGGCAACACAAAGAACTAACATGACTTCTGTTTTCATCAACTCCAGAAAGCAAGACATAGAAACCAAAAGCAGAGATCACTGTTCACTCTGTAAAGCAAATCTTTATGTTACATAGCTCTTACATGGAACTCTACCAAATTAGGCAATACCAGCTTTGGTCTTGCTCTATAGACATGGGAAACACTAACTGGTACAGAGTGTAAGCAAGTAAAGGATAAGGCATGAAAGTGTCTGCAGCAGCTTCTCTGGTGGTTGGCAACACAAGCAACTAACAAGACTTGTGTTTTGATCAACTCCAGAAAGCAAGCCGTAGAAACCAAAAGCAGAGACCACTGTTCACTCGGAAAAGCAAAGCTTTATGTTACAGTGCTCTTTCATGGAAACTTAGCAAATTAGGCAGTAACAGCTTTGGTCTTGCTCTATAGACATGAGAAACATCAACCGGTAGAGTGTCAAAGGAAAAGTTTCTCTTACATGGCTCTTTCATGGAAATCAAGCAAATTAGGAAGTACCCACCTTTATTCGTGGTCTGGTGACAAGCAAAACACATCCATGTGCAAAGTGTAAACCGGTACTGCAAAAGGCAGGAAAGCGTCTTCAGCAGCTTCTCTATTTCTTGGGAACACAAACAACAGACAAGACTTGTGTTTTGATCAACTCCAGAAAGCAAACCATACAAAAAAGAAACAGAGATCACTGTTCACTCTGTAAAGCAAATCTTTATGTTACATAGCTCTATCACAGAAACTTAGTAAATTAGGCAGTAACAGCTTTAACTCTTCCTCTATGGACATGAAAGACACCAACCGGTGCAGTGTATAAGCCAGTAATGGATAAGGCAAGAGAGTGTCTTCAGCAGCTTTTCTGCTGGTTGGCAGCACAAACAACTAACATGACTTGTGTTTTCATCAACTCCAGAAAGCAAGCCATAGAAACCAAAAGCAGAGACCACTGTTCACTCGGAAAAGCAAAGCTGTATGTTACAGTGCTCTTTCATGGAAACTTAGCAAATTAGGCAGTAACAGCTTTGGACTTGCTCTATAGACATGAGAAACATCAACCGGTAGAGTGTCAAAGGAAAAGTTTCTCTTACATGGCTCTTTCATGGAAATCAAGCAAATTAGGAAGTACCCACCTTTATTCGTAGTCTGGTGACAAGCAAAACACATACATGTGCAAAGTGTAAACTGGTACTGCAAAAGGCAGGAAAGCGTCTTCAGCAGCTTCTCTATTTCTTGGGAACACGAACAACAGACAAGGCTTGTGTTTTGATCAACTCCAGAAAGCAAACCATACAAAAAAAAAACAGAGATCACTGTTCACTCTGTAAAGCAAATCTTTATGTTACACAGCTCTATCACAGAAACTTAGTAAATTAGGCAGTAACAGTGTTGCTATGGTTTTCGGACGGCACAGAAATAACAACATGACTCTCCATGATGGTAAAGATGAGAGCAAACTTTATTCTTCTAAATTCTACTTTTATAGAGTAGTTCGGTACAAAGAACATGATTGGTTATTCAGCGTCTACACCCTTTTGTAAACATTTCTTTCCAGTAAACACGTTGGAAAAACACCACCTGCGGATGGTTTCTCACTTCCCAAGGTTTGTTTGAATTCCTCCTTTAGATTTCTCAGGCTAACTTGAGAAAGTTGCTCGTCTGCCTTTCACACAGACACTGGCAGAGCCTGAAGCCTAAGTTCAGACCAATGTCAGGCCCACAGTAACAGCTTTAACTCTTCCTCTATGGACATGAAAGACATCAACCGGTGCAGTGTATAAGCCAGTAATAGATAAGCAAGAGAGTGTCTACAGCAGCTTCTCTGCTTCCTGGGAACACAAACAAGAGACAAGACTTGTGTTTTGAACAACTTCAGAAAGCAAGACATAGAAACCAAATGCAAACTTCACTGTTCAAACTGAAAAGCATAGCCTTGTGATCGAGAAAGCTCCTACATAGAACTCTACCAAATTAGGCAATACCAACTTTGGTCCTGCTCTATCGACATGGGAAACACTAACTGGTGCAGAGTGTAAGCAAGTAATGGATAAGGTAAAAAAGTGTCTGCAGCAACTTCTCTGCTGGTTGGCAACACAAACATCTAACAAGGCTGGTGTTTTTATTACCTCCAGAAAGGAAGCCATAAAAACCAAAAGCAGAGTTCACTGAACACCTGAAAAGCAAAGCCTTGTGATCGAGAAAGCTCTTACATGGAACTCTACCAAATTAGGCAATACCAGTTTTGGTCTTGCTCTATAGACATTGGAAACGCAATCGGGTGCAGAGTGTAAGCCTGTAATGGATAATTCAGGAAAGTTCTGCATCAGCTTCTCTGCTGGTTGGCAGCACAAACAACTAACATGACTTGTGTTTTGATCAACTCCAGAAAGCAAGCCATGGAAACCAAAAGCAGAGATCACTGTTCACTCTGAAAAGCAAATCTTTATGTTACATAGCTCTTACATGGAACTCTACCAAATTAGGCAATACCAGCTTTGGTCTTGCTCTATAGACATGGGAAACACTAACTGGTACAGAGTGTAAGCAAGTAAAGGATAAGGCATGAAAGTGTCTGCAGCAGTTTCTCTGGTGGTTGGCAACACAAGCAACAAACAAGACTTGTGTTTTGATCAACTCCAGAAAGCAAGACATAGAAACCAAAACCAGAGATCAATGTTCATTCTGAAAAGAAAAGCTTTATGTTACAGAGCTCTATCATGGAAACTTAGTAAACTAGTCAGTAACAGCTTTAGTTCTCCTTCTATGGACATGAAAGACACCAACCGTTGCAGTGTATAAGCCAGTAATGGATAAGGCAAGAGAGGGTCTGCAGCAGCTTCTCTGCTGGTTGGCAGCACAAACAACTAACATGACTTGTGTTTTCATCAACTCCAGAAAGGAAACCATAGAAAACAAAAGGAGAGATCACTGTTCATTCTGAAAAGCAAAGCTTTATGTTACAGAGCTCTGTCATGGAAACTTAGCAAATTAGGCACTAACAGCTTTGGTCTTGCTCTATAGACATGAGAAACATCAACCGGTAGAGTGTCAAAGGAAAGGTTTCTGTTACATGGCTCTTTCATGGAAATCAAGCAAATTAGGAAGTACCCACCTTTATTCGTGGTCTGGTGACAAGCAAAACACATCCATGTGCAAAGTGTAAACCGGTACTGCAAAAGGCAGGAAAGTGTCTGCAGCAGCTTCTCTGTTGGTTGCAACACATACAACTAACAAGACTTGTGTTTTGATTAACTCCAGAATGGAAGCCATAGAAACCAAAACCAGAGTTCACTGAACACTCGGAAAAGCAAACCTTTATGTTACATAGGTCTTTCATAGAAATCAAGCAATTTTGGAAGTAACACTTTTATTCTTGTTCTTCTGACATGGAAAAAACATACATGTGCAAAGTGTAAACCGGGACTGCAAATTGCAGGAAAGTGTCTGCAGCAGCTTCTCTATTTCCTGAGAACAAAACAAAAGACAAGAATTGTGATTTGATCAACCCCAGAAAGCAAACCATAGAAACCAAATGCAGACTTCACTGTTCAATCTGAAAAGGAAAGCCTTGTGATCGAGAAAGCTCTTACATGGAACTCTGCCAAATCAGGCAATTACAGCATTGGTCTTACTCTATAGACATGGGAAACACTAACTGGTGCAGAGTAGCGGATGTAAGTAATGGATTAGGTAAAAAAAAACAAAACAAAAGCACAAGTAATGGATAAGGTAAAAAAGTGTCTGCAGACACTTCTCTGCTGGTTGGCAACACAAGCAACTAACAAGACTTGTGTTTTGATCAACTCCAGAAAGCAAACCATAGAAACCAAAAGGAGAGATCACTGTTCACTCTGTAAAGCAAATCTTTATGTTACATAGCTCTACCATGGAAACTTAGTAAATTAGTCAGTAACAGCTTTTGTTCTCCTTCTATGAACATGAAAGACATCAACCGTTGCAGTGTATAAGCCAGTAATGGATAAGGCAAGAGAGGGTCTGCAGCAGCTTCTCTGCTGGTTGGCAGCACAAACAACTAACATGACTTGTGTTTTCATCAACTCCAGAAAGGAAACCATAGAAAACAAAAGGAGAGATCACTGTTCATTCTGAAAAGCAAAGCTTTATGTTACAGAGCTCTGTCATGGAAACTTAGCAAATTAGGCACTAACAGCTTTGGTCTTGCTCTATAGACATGAGAAACATCAACCGGTAGAGTGTCAAAGGAAAGGTTTCTGTTACATGGCTCTTTCATGGAAATCAAGCAAATTAGGAAGTACCCACCTTTATTCGTGGTCTGGTGACAAGCAAAACACATCCATGTGCAAAGTGTAAACCGGTACTGCAAAAGGCAGGAAAGTGTCTGCAGCAGCTTCTCTGTTGGTTGCAACACATACAACTAACAAGACTTGTGTTTTGATTAACTCCAGAATGGAAGCCATAGAAACCAAAACCAGAGTTCACTGAACACTCGGAAAAGCAAACCTTTATGTTACATAGGTCTTTCATAGAAATCAAGCAATTTTGGAAGTAACACTTTTATTCTTGTTCTTCTGACATGGAAAAAACATACATGTGCAAAGTGTAAACCGGGACTGCAAATTGCAGGAAAGTGTCTGCAGCAGCTTCTCTATTTCCTGAGAACAAAACAAAAGACAAGAATTGTGATTTGATCAACCCCAGAAAGCAAACCATAGAAACCAAATGCAGACTTCACTGTTCAATCTGAAAAGGAAAGCCTTGTGATCGAGAAAGCTCTTACATGGAACTCTGCCAAATCAGGCAATTACAGCATTGGTCTTACTCTATAGACATGGGAAACACTAACTGGTGCAGAGTAGCGGATGTAAGTAATGGATTAGGTAAAAAAAAAACAAAACAAAAGCACAAGTAATGGATAAGGTAAAAAAGTGTCTGCAGACACTTCTCTGCTGGTTGGCAACACAAGCAACTAACAAGACTTGTGTTTTGATCAACTCCAGAAAGCAAACCATAGAAACCAAAAGGAGAGATCACTGTTCACTCTGTAAAGCAAATCTTTATGTTACATAGCTCTACCATGGAAACTTAGTAAATTAGTCAGTAACAGCTTTTGTTCTCCTTCTATGAACATGAAAGACATCAACCGGTGCAGCGTAAAAGCCAGTAATGGATAAGGCAAGAGAGTGTCTGCAGCAGCTTCTCTGCTGATTGGCAGCACAAACAACTAACATGACTTGTGTTTTCATCAACTCCAGAAAGCAAGCCATAGAAACCAAATGCAGACTTCACTGTTCAAACTGAAAAGCAAAGCCTTGTGATCGAGAAAGCTCCTACATAGAACTCTACCAAATTAGGCAATACCAACTTTGGTCCTGCTCTATCGACATGGGAAACACTAACTGGTGCAGAGTGTAAGCAAGTAAAGGATAAGGCATGAAAGTGTCTGCAGCAGCTTCTCTGCTGGTTGGCAGCACAAACAACTAACATGACTTGTGTTTTTATTACCTCCAGAAAGGAAGCCATAAAAACCAAAAGCAGAGTTCACTGAACACCCTGAAAAGCAAAGCCTTGTGATCGAGAAAGCTCTTACATGGAACTCTACCAAATTAGGCAATACCAGTTTTGGTCTTGCTCTATAGACATTGGAAACACAATCGGGTGCAGAGTGTAAGCCTGTAATGGATAATTCAGGAAAGTTCTGAATCAGCTTCTCTGCTGGTTGGCAGCACAAACAACTAACATGACTTGTGTTTTGATCAACTCCAGAAAGCAATCCATGGAAACCAAAAGCAGAGATCACTGTTCACTCTGAAAAGCAAATCTTTATGTTACATAGCTCTTACATGGAACTGTACCAAATTAGGCAATACCAGCTTTGGTCTTGCTCTATAGACATGGGAAACACTAACTGGTACAGAGTGTAAGCAAGTAAAGGATAAGGCATGAAAGTGTCTGCAGCAGCTTCTCTGGTGGTTGGCAACACAAGCAACTAACAAGACTTGTGTTTTGATCAACTCCAGAAAGCAAACCCTGGAAACCAAAAGCAGAGATGACTGTTCACTCTGAAAAGCAAATCTTTATGTTACATAGCTCTTACATAGAACTCTACCAAATTAGGCAATACCAGCTTTGGTCTTGCTGTATAGACATGGGAAACACTTACTGGTACAGAGTGTAAGCAAGTAAAGCATAAGGCATGAAAGTGTCTGCAGCAGCTTCTCTGCTGGTTGGCAGCACAAACAGCTAACATGACTTGTGTTTTGATCAACTCCAGAAAGCAAGCCATAGAAACCAAAAGCAGAGACCACTGTTCACTCGGAAAAGCAAAGCTTTATGTTACAGTGCTGTTTCATTGAAACTTAGTAAATAAGCAGTAACACCTTTGGTTTTGCTCTATAGACATGATAAACATCAACGGGTATAGCATCAAAGGAACGTTTTCGGTTACATGGCTCTTTCATGGAAATCAAGCAAATTAGGAAGTACACACCTTTATTCTTGGTGTGGTGACAAGTAAAACACATAAATGTGCAAAGTGTAAACCGGTACTGCAAAAGGCAGGAAAGTGTCTGCAGCAGATTCTCAGCTGCTTGGCAACACAAACAACTGATAAGACTTGTGTTTTGATCCCCTTCCAGAAAGCAACATATTGAAACCAAAAGCAGACATCACTGTTCAAACTGAAAAGCAAAGCCTTGTGATCGAGAAAGCTCCTACATGGAACTCTACCAAATTAGGCAATACCAGTTTTGGTCTTGCTCTATAGACATGGGAAACACTAACTGGTGCAGAGTGTAAGCCAGTAATAGATAATGCCGGAAAGTATCTGCAGCAACTTGTCTCCTGGTTGGCAGCACAAACAACTAACAAGACTTGTGTTTTGATCAACTCCAGAAAGCAAGACATAGAAAGCAAAAGCAGAGACCACTGTTCACTCGGAAAATCAAAGCTTTATGTTACAGTGCTCTTTCACGGAAATTTAACAAATTAGGCAGTAACAGCTTTAGTCTTGTTCTATAGACATGGTAAACATCAAGTGGTAGAGTGTCAAAGGAAAGGTTTCTGTTACATGGTTCTTTCATGGAAATCAAGCAAATTAGGAAGTACCCACCTTTATTCTTGATCTGGTGACGAGGAAAACACATACATGTGCAAAGTGTAAACTGGAACTGCAAGAGGCAGGAAAGTGTCTTCAGCAGCTTCTCTGCTGGTTGGCAGCACAAAGAACTAACATGACTTGTGTTTTCATCAACTCCAGAAAGCAAACCATAGAAACCAAAAGCAGAGATCACTGTTCACTCTGTAATGCAAATCTTTATGTTACATAGCTCTTACATGGAACTCTACCAAATTAGGCAATACCAGCTTTGGTCTTGCTCTATAGACATGGGAAACACTAACTGGTACAGACTGTAAGCAAAGAAAGCATAAGGCATGAAAGTGTCTGCAGCAGTTTCTCTGCTGGTTGGCAGCACAAACAACTAACATGACTTGTGTTTTCATCAACTCCAGAAAGCAAGACATAGAAACCAAAAGCAGAGATCACTGTCCATTCTGAAAAGCAAAGCTTTATGTTACAGAGCTCTGTCATGGAAACTTAGCAAATTAGGCACTAACAGCTTTGGTCTTGCTCTATAGACATGAGAAACATCAACCAGTAGCGTGTCAAAGGAAAGGTTTCTGTTACATGGCTCTTTCATGGAAATCAAGCAAATTAGGAAGTACCCACCTTTATTCGTGGTCTGGTGACAAGCAAAACACATACATGTGCAAAGTGTAAACTGGTACTGAAAAATGAAGGTAAGGAACTGCAGCAGCTTCTCTGCTTCCTGGGAACACAAACAAGAGACAAGACTTGTGTTTTGAACAACTTCAGAAAGCAAGACATAGAAACCAAATGCAAACTTCACTGTTCAAACTGAAAAGCAAAGCCTTGTGATCGAGAAAGCTCCTACATAGAACTCTACCAAATTAGGCAATACCAACTTTGGTCCTGCTCTATCGACATGGGAAACACTAACTGGTGCAGAGTGTAAGCAAGTAATGGATAAGGTAAAAAAGTGTCTGCAGCAACTTCTCTGCTGGTTGGCAACACAAACAACTAACAAGGCTTGTGTTTTTATTACCTCCAGAAAGAAAGCCATAAAAACCAAAAGCAGAGTTCACTGAACACCCTGAAAAGCAAAGCCTTGTGATCGAGAAAGCTCTTACATGGAACTCTACCAAATTAGGCAATACCAGTTTTGGTCTTGCTCTATAGACATTGGAAACACAATCGGGTGCAGAGAGTAAGCCTGTAATGAATAATTCAGGAAAGTTCTGCATCAGCTTCTCTGCTAGTTGGCAGCACAAAGAACTAACATGACTTGTGTTTTCATCAACTCCAGAAAGCAAACCATAGAAACCAAAAGCAGAGATCACTGTTCACTCTGTAATGCAAATCTTTATGTTACATAGCTCTTACATGGAACTCTACCAAATTAGGCAATACCAGCTTTGGTCTTGCTCTATAGACATGGGAAACACTAACTGGTACAGACTGTAAGCAAAGAAAGCATAAGGCATGAAAGTGTCTGCAGCAGTTTCTCTGCTGGTTGGCAGCACAAACAACTAACATGACTTGTGTTTTCATCAACTCCAGAAAGCAAGACATAGAAACCAAAAGCAGAGATCACTGTCCATTCTGAAAAGCAAAGCTTTATGTTACAGAGCTCTATCATGGAAACTTAGGAAATTAGTCAGTAGCAGCTTTAGTTCTCCTTCTATGGACATGAAAGACACCAACCGGTGCAGCGTAAAAGCCAGTAATGGATAAGGCAAGAGAGTGTCTGCAGCAGCTTCTCTGCTGGTTGGCAGCACAAACAACTAACATGACTTGTGTTTTCATCAACTCCAAAAAGCAAGCCATAGAAACCAAAAGCAGAGACCACTGTTCACTCGGAAAAGCAAAGCTTTATGTTACAGGTCTCTTTCATTGAAACTTAGCAAATTAGGCAGTAACAGCTTTGGTCTTGCTCTATAGACATGATAAACATCAACCGGTAGCGTGTCAAAGGAAAGGTTTCTGTTACATGGCTCTTTCATGGAAATCAAGCAAATTAGGAAGTACCCACCTTTATTCGTGGTCTGGTGACAAGCAAAACACATACATGTGCAAAGTGTAAACTGGTACTGAAAAATGAAGGTAAGGAACTGCAGCAGCTTCTCTGCTTCCTGGGAACACAAACAAGAGACAAGACTTGTGTTTTGAACAACTTCAGAAAGCAAGACATAGAAACCAAATGCAAACTTCACTGTTCAAACTGAAAAGCAAAGCCTTGTGATCGAGAAAGCTCCTACATAGAACTCTACCAAATTAGGCAATACCAACTTTGGTCCTGCTCTATCGACATGGGAAACACTAACTGGTGCAGAGTGTAAGCAAGTAATGGATAAGGTAAAAAAGTGTCTGCAGCAACTTCTCTGCTGGTTGGCAACACAAACAACTAACAAGGCTTGTGTTTTTATTACCTCCAGAAAGAAAGCCATAAAAACCAAAAGCAGAGTTCACTGAACACCCTGAAAAGCAAAGCCTTGTGATCGAGAAAGCTCTTACATGGAACTCTACCAAATTAGGCAATACCAGTTTTGGTCTTGCTCTATAGACATTGGAAACACAATCGGGTGCAGAGAGTAAGCCTGTAATGAATAATTCAGGAAAGTTCTGCATCAGCTTCTCTGCTGGTTGGCAGCACAAACAACTAACATGACTTGTGTTTTGATCAACTCCAGAAAGCAAGCCATGGAAACCAAAAGCAGAGATCACTGTTCACTCTGAAAAGCAAATCTTAATGTTACATAGCTCTTACATGGAACTATACCAAATTAGGCAATACCAGCTTTGGTCTTGCTCTATAGACATGGGAAACACTAACTGGTACAGAGTGTAAGCAAGTAAAGGATAAGGCATGAAAGTGTCTGCAACAGCTTCTCTGCTGGTTGGCAGCACAAACAACTAACATGACTTGTGTTTTCATCAACTCCAGAAAGGAAGCCATAGAAACCAAAAGCAGAGACCACTGTTCACTCGGAAAAGCAAAGCTTTATGTTACAGAGCTCTGTCATGGAAATTTAACAAATTAGGCAGTAACAGCTTTGGTCTTGCTCTATAGACATTGGAAACACAATCGGGTGCAGAGAGTAAGCCTGTAATGGATAATTCAGGAAAGTTCTGCATCAGCTTCTCTGCTGGTTGGCAGCACAAACAACTAACATGACTTGTGTTTCGATCAACTCCAAAAAGCAAGCCATGGAAACCAAAAGCAGAGATCACTCTCCACTCTGAAAAGCAAAGCTTTATGTTACAGAGCTCTATCATGGCAACTTAGTAAATTAGTCAGTAACAGCTTTAGTTCTCCTTCTATGGACATGAAAGACACCAACCGGTGCAGTGTATAAGCCAGTAATGGATAAGGCAAGAGAGTGTCTGCAGCAGCTTCTCTGCTGGTTGGCAGCACAAACAACTAACATGACTTGTGTTTCGATCAACTCCAGAAAGCAAGACATAGAAACCAAAAGCAGAGATCACTGTTCACTCTGAAAAGCAAATCTTTATGTTACATAGCTCTTACATGGAACTCTACCAATATAGGCAGTAACAGCTTTGGTCTTGCTCTATAGACATGGGAAACACTAACTGGTACAGAGTGTAAGCAAGTAAAGGATAAGGCATGAATGTGTCTGCAGCAGTTTCTCTGGTGGTTGGCAACACAAGCAACTAACAAGACTTGTGTTTTGATCAACTCCAGAAAGCAAGACATAGAAACCAAAACCAGAGATCACTGTCCATTCTGAAAAGCAAAGCTTTATGTTACAGAGCTCTACCATGGAAACTTAGTAAATTAGTCAGTAGCAGCTTTAGTTCTCCTTCTATGGACATGAAAGACACCAACCGGTGCAGTGTATAAGCCAGTAATGGATAAGGCAAGAGAGTGTCTGCAGCAGCTTCTCTGCTGATTGGCAGCACAAAAAACTAACATGACTTGTGTTTCGATAAACTCCAGAAAGCAAGACATAGAAAGCAAAAGCAGAGATCACTGTTCACTCGGAAAAGCAAAGCTTTATGTTACAGTGCTCTTTCATTGAAACTTAGCAAACAAGCAATAACAGCTTTGGTTTTGCTCTATAGACATGATAAACATCAACGGGTATAGTATCAAAGGAAAGGTTTCGGTTACATGGCTCTTTAATGGAAATCAAGCAAATTAGGAAGTACCCACCTTTATGCTTGGTCTGGTGACAAGCAAAACACATACATGTGCAAAGTGTAAACCGGTACTGCAAAAGGCAGGAAAGTGTCTGCAGCAGCTTCTCTGTTGGTTGCAACACATACAACTAACAAGACTTGTGTTTTGATTAACTCCAGAATGGAAGCCATAGAAACCAAAACCATAGTTCGCTGAACACTCGGAAAAGCAAACCTTTTTGTTACATAGGTCTTTCACAGAAATCAAGCAATTTTGGAAATAACACTTTTATTCTTGTTCTGCTGACATGGTAAAAACATACATGTGCAAAGTGTAAACCGGGACTGCAAATTGCAGGAAAGTGTCTGCAGCAGCTTCTCTATTTCCTGAGAACAAAACAAAAGACAAGAATTGTGATTTGATCAACCCCAGAAAGCAACACATTGAAACCAAATGCAGACTTCACTGTTCAATCTGAAAAGGAAAGCCTTGTGATCGAGAAAGCTCTTACATGGAACTCTGCCAAATTAGGCAATTACAGCATTGGTCTTGCTCTATAGACATGGGAAACACTAACTGGTGCAGAGTAGCGGATGTAAGTAATGGATCAGGTAAAAAAAAAACAAAAAACAAAAGAACAAGTAATGGATAAGGTAAAAAAGTGTCTGCAGCAACTTCTCTGCTGGTTGGCAACACAAGCAACTAACAAGACTTGTGTTTTGATCAACTCCAGAAAGCAAACCATAGAAACCAAAAGCAGAGATCACTGTTCACTCGGAAAAGCAAATCTTTATGTTACATAGCTCTATCACAGAAACTTAGTAAATTAGGCTGTAACAGCTTTAATTCTTCTTCTATGGACATGAAAGACACCAAAGGTGCAGTGTAAAAGCCAGTAATGGATAAGGCAAGAGAGGGTCTGCAGCAGCTTCTCTGCTGATTGGCAGCACAAAGAACTAACATGACTTGTGTTTTCATCAACTCCAGAAAGCAAGCCATAGAAACCAAAAGCAGAGACCACTGTTCACTCTGAAAAAGCAAAGCTTTATGTTACAGTGCTCTTTCATGGAAATTTAACAAATTAGGCAGTAACAGCTTTGGTCTTGCTCTATAGACATGAGAAACATCAACCGGTAGAGGTTCAAATCAAAGTTCTTTTTTACATAGCTTTTTCAAGGAAATCAAGCCAATTAAGAAGTACCCACCTTTATTCTTGGTCTGGTGACGAGGAAAACACATACATTTGCAAAGTGTAAACCGGTAATGCAAATTGCAGGAAAGTGTCTGCAGCAGCTTCTCTGCTGGTTGGTAGCAAAAATGACTAACATGACTTGTGTTTTGATCAACTCCAGAAAGCAAGACATAGAAACCAAAACCAGAGATCACTGTTCACTCTGAAAAGCAAAGCTTTATGTTACAGTGCTCTTTCATGGAAACTTAGGAAATTAGTCAGTAACATCTTTAGTTCTCCTTCTATGGACATGAAAGACACCAACCGGTGCAGTGTATAAGCCAGTAATGGATAAGGCAAGACAGTGTCTGCAGCAGCTTCTCTGGTCGTTGGCAGCACAAACAATTAACATGACTTGTGTTTCGATCAACTCCAGAAAGCAAGACATAGAAAGCAAAAGAAGAGATCACTCTCCACTCTGAAAAGCAAAGCTTTATGTTACATAGCTCTTACATGGAACTCTACCAAATTAGGCAAGAACAGCTTTGGTCTTGCTCTATAGACATGGGAAACACTAACTGGTACAGAGTGTAAGCAAGGAAAGGATAAGGCATGAAAGTGTCTGCAGCAGTTTCTCTGGTGTTTGCCAGACAAGCAACTAACAAGACTTGTGTTTTGATCAACTCCAGAAAGCAAGACATAGAAACCAAAACCAGAGATCACTGTCCATTCTGAAAAGCAAAGCTTTATGTTACAGAGCTCTACCATGGAAACTTAGTAAATTAGTCAGTAGCAGCTTTAGTTCTCCTTCTATGGACATGAAAGACACCAACCGGTGCAGTGTATAAGCCAGTAATGGATAAGGCAAGAGAGTGTCTGCAGCAGCTTCTCTGCTGGTTGGCAGCACAAACAACTAACATGACTTGTGTTTTCATCAACTCCAGAAAGCAAACCATAGAAACCAAAAGGAGAGATCACTGTTCATTCTGAAAAGCAAAGCTTTATGTTACAGAGCTCTGTCATGGAAACTTAGCAAATTAGGCACTAACAGCTTTGGTCTTGCTCTATAGACATGAGAAACATCAACCGGTAGAGTGTCAAAGGAAAGGTTTCTGTTACATGGCTCTTTCATGGAAATCAAGCAAATTAGGAAGTACCCACCTTTATGCTTGGTCTGGTGACAAGCAAAACACATACATGTGCAAAGTGTAAACCGGTACTGCAAAAGGCAGGAAAGTGTCTTCAGCAGCTTCTCTGTTGGTTGCAACACATACAACTAACAAGACTTGTGTTTTGATTAACTCCAGAATGGAAGCCATAGAAACCAAAACCAGAGTTCGCTGAACACTCGGAAAAGCAAACCTTTATGTTACATAGGTCTTTCATAGAAATCAAGCAATTTTGGAAGTAACACTTTTATTCTTGTTCTGCTGACATGGTAAAAACATACATGTGCAAAGTGTAAACCGGTACTGCAAATTGCAGGAAAATGTCTGCAGCAGCTTCTCTATTTCCTGAGAACAAAACAAAAGACAAGAATTGTGATTTGATCAACCCCAGAAAGCAACACATTGAAACCAAATGCAGACTTCACTGTTCAATCTGAAAAGGAAAGCCTTGTGATCGAGAAAGCTCTTACATGGAACTCTGCCAAATTAGGCAATTACAGCATTGGTCTTGCTCTACTAACATGGGAAACACTAACTGGTGCAAAGTAGCAGATCTAAGTAATGGATCAGGTAAAAAAAAAACAAAACAAAAGAACAAGTAATGGATAAGGTAAAAAAGTGTCTGCAGCAACTTCTCTGCTGGTTGGCAACACAAGCAACTAACAAGACTTGTGTTTTGATCAACTCCAGAAAGCAAACCATAGAAACCAAAACCAGAGATCACTGTTCACTCGGAAAAGCAAATCTTTATGTTACATAGCTCTATCACAGAAACTTAGTAAATTAGGCAGTAACAGCTTTAGTTCTTCTTCTATGGACATGAAAGACACCAAAGGTGCAGTGTAAAAGCCAGTAATGGATAAGGCAAGAGAGTGTCTGCAGCAGCTTCTCTGCTGATTGGCAGCACAAACAACTAACATGACTTGTGTTTTCATCAACTCCAGAAAGCAAGCCATAGAAACCAAAAGCAGAGACCACTGTTCACTCGGAAAAGCAAAGCTTTATGTTACAGTGCTCTTTCATGGAAATTTAACAAATTAGGCAGTAACAGCTTTGGTCTTGCTCTATAGACATGAGAAACATCAACCGGTAGAGGTTTAAATCAAAGTTCTTTGTTACATAGCTCTTTCATGGAAATCAAGCCAAATAGGAAGTACCCACTTTTATTCTTGGTCTGGTGACAAGGAAAACATATACATGTGCAAAGTGTAAACCGGTACTGCAAAAGGCAGGAAAGTGTCTGCAGCAGCTTCTCTGCTGGTTGGCAGCAAAAATGACTAACATGACTTGTGTTTTGATCAACTCCAGAAAACAAGACATAGAAACCAAAACCAGAGATCACTGTTCATTCTGAAAAGCAAATCTTTTTTTTACATAGCTCTATCACAGAAACTTAGTAAATTAGGCAGTAACAGCTTTAGTTCTTCTTCTATGGACATGAAAGACACCAACCGGTGCAGTGTAAAAGCCAGTAATGGATAAGGCAAGAGAGTGTCTGCAGCAGCGTCTCTGCTGATTGGCAGCACAAACAACTAACATGACTTGTGTTTCGATCAACTCCAGAAAGCAAGACATAGAAAGCAAAAGCAGAGATCACTCTCCACTCTGAAAAGCAAAGCTTTATGTTACAGTGCTCTTTCATGGAAATTTAACAAATTAGGCAGTAACAGCTTTGGTCTTGCTCTATAGACATGAGAAACATCAACCGGTAGAGGTTCAAATCAAAGTTCTTTGTTACATAGCTTTTTCAAGGAAATCAAGCCAATTAGGAAGTACCCACTTTTATTCTTGGTCTGGTGACGAGGAAAACACATACATGTGCAAAGTGTAAACTGGTACTGCAAATTGCAGGAAAGTGTCTGCAGCAGCTTCTCTGCTGGTTGGTAGCAAAAATGACTAACATGACTTGTGTTTTGATCAACTCCAGAAAGCAAGACATAGAAACCAAAACCAGAGATCACTGTTCACTCTGAAAAGCAAAGCTTTATGTTACAGTGCTCTTTCATGGAAACTTAGGAAATTAGTCAGTAACAGCTTTAGTTCTCCTTCTATGGACATGAAAGACACCAACCGGTGCAGTGTATAAGCCAGTAATGGATAAGGCAAGACAGTGTCTGCAGCAGCTTCTCTGCTGGTTGGCAGCACAAACAACTAACATGACTTGTGTTTCGATCAACTCCAGAAAGCAAGACATAGAAAGCAAAAGCAGAGATCACTCTCCACTCTGAAAAGCAAAGCTTTATGTTACATAGCTCTTACATGGAACTCTACCAAATTAGGCAAGAACAGCTTTGGTCTTGCTCTATAGACATGGGAAACACTAACTGGTACAGAGTGTAAGCAAGTAAAGCATAAGGCATTAAAGTGTCTGCAGCAGTTTCTCTGGTGTTTGCCAGACAAGCAACTAACAAGACTTGTGTTTTGATCAACTCCAGAAAGCAAGACATAGAAACCAAAACCAGAGATCACTGTCCATTCTGAAAAGCAAAGCTTTATGTTACAGAGCTCTACCATGGAAACTTAGTAAATTAGTCAGTAGAAGTTTTAGTTCTCCTTCTATGGACATGAAAGACACCAACCGGTGCAGTGTATAAGCCAGTAATGGATAAGGCAAGAGAGGGTCTGCAGCAGCTTCTCTGCTGGTTGGCAGCACAAACAACTAACATGACTTGTGTTTTCATCAACTCCAGAAAGCAAACCATAGAAACCAAAAGGAGAGATCACTGTTCATTCTGAAAAGCAAAGCTTTATGTTACAGAGCTCTGTCATGGAAACTTAGCAAATTAGGCACTAACAGCTTTGGTCTTGCTCTATAGACATGAGAAACATCAACCAGTAGCGTGTCAAAGGAAAGGTTTCTGTTACATGGCTCTTTCATGGAAATCAAGCAAATTAGGAAGTACCCACCTTTATGCTTGGTCTGGTGACAAGCAAAACACATACATGTGCAAAGTGTAAACCGGTACTGCAAAAGGCAGGAAAGTGTCTTCAGCAGCTTCTCTGTTGGTTGCAACACATACAACTAACAAGACTTGTGTTTTGATTAACTCCAGAATGGAAGCCATAGAAACCAAAACCAGAGTTCGCTGAACACTCGGAAAAGCAAACCTTTATGTTACATAGGTCTTTCATAGAAATCAAGCAATTTTGGAAGTAACACTTTTATTCTTGTTCTGCTGACATGGAAAAAACATACATGTGCAAAGTGTAAACCGGTACTGCAAATTGCAGGAAAATGTCTGCAGCAGCTTCTCTATTTCCTGAGAACAAAACAAAAGACAAGAATTGTGATTTGATCAACCCCAGAAAGCAAACCATAGAAACCAAATGCAGACTTCACTGTTCAATCTGAAAAGGAAAGCCTTGTGATCGAGAAAGCTCTTACATGGAACTCTGCCAAATTAGGCACTTACAGCATTGGTCTTGCTCTATAGACATGGGAAACACTAACTGGTGCAAAGTAGCGGATGTAAGTAATGGATCGGGTTAAAAAAAAAAAAAAAAAAGAACAAGTAATGGATAAGGTAAAAAAGTGTCTGCAGCAACTTCTCTGCTGGTTGGCAACACAAGCAACTAACAAGACTTGTGTTTTGATCAACTCCAGAAAGCAAACCATAGAAACCAAAAGCAGAGATCACTGTTCACTCGGAAAAGCAAATCTTTATGTTACATAGCTCTATCACAGAAACTTAGTAAATTAGGCAGTAACAGCTTTAGTTCTTCTTCTATGGACATGAAAGACACCAAAGGTGCAGTGTAAAAGCCAGTAATGGATAAGGCAAGAGAGTGTCTGCAGCAGCTTCTCTGCTGATTGGCAGCACAAACAACTAACATGACTTGTGTTTTCATCAACTCCAGAAAGCAAGCCATAGAAACCAAAAGCAGAGACCACTGTTCACTCGGAAAAGCAAAGCTTTATGTTACAGTGCTCTTTCATGGAAATTTAACAAATTAGGCAGTAACAGCTTTGGTCTTGCTCTATAGACATGAGAAACATCAACCGGTAGAGGTTTAAATCAAAGTTCTTTGTTACATAGCTCTTTCATGGAAATCAAGCCAAATAGGAAGTACCCACTTTTATTCTTGGTCTGGTGACAAGGAAAACATATACATGTGCAAAGTGTAAACCGGTACTGCAAAAGGCAGGAAAGTGTCTGCAGCAGCTTCTCTGCTGGTTGGCAGCAAAAATGACTAACATGACTTGTGTTTTGATCAACTCCAGAAAACAAGACATAGAAACCAAAACCAGAGATCACTGTTCATTCTGAAAAGCAAAGCTTTATGTTACAGAGCTCTATCATGGAAACTTAGTAAATTAGTCAGCAGCAGCTTTACTTCTCCTTCTATGGACATGAAAGACACCAACCGGTGCAGTGTATAAGCCAGTAATGGATAAGGCAAGAGAGTGTCTGCAGCAGCTTCTCTGCTGGTTGGCAGCACAAACAACTAACATGACTTGTGTTTCGATCAACTCCAGAAAGCAAGACATAGAAAGCAAAAGCAGAGATCACTGTTCACTCTGTAAAGCAAATCTTTATGTTACATAGCTCTATCACAGAAACTTAGTAAATTAGGCAGTAACAGCTTTAGTTCTTCTTCTATGGACATGAAAGACACCAAAGGTGCAGTGTAAAAGCCAGTAATGGATAAAGCAAGAGAGTGTCTGCAGCAGCTTCTCTGCTGATTGGCAGCACAAACAACTAACATGACTTGTGTTTTCATCAACTCCAGAAAGCAAGCCATAGAAACCAAAACCAGAGATCACTGTTCACTCTGAAAAGCAAAGCTTTATGTTACAGTGCTCTTTCATGGAAACTTAGGAAATTAGTCAGTAACAGCTTTAGTTCTCCTTCTATGGACATGAAAGACACCAACCGGTGCAGTGTATAAGCCAGTAATGGATAAGGCAAGACAGTGTCTGCAGCAGCTTCTCTGCTGGTTGGCAGCACAAACAACTAACATGACTTGTGTTTCGATCAACTCCAGAAAGCAAGACATAGAAAGCAAAAGCAGAGATCACTCTCCACTCTGAAAAGCAAAGCTTTATGTTACATAGCTCTTACATGGAACTCTACCAAATTAGGCAATACCAGCTTTGGTCTTGCTCTATAGACATGGGAAACACTAACTGGTACAGAGTGTAAGCAAGTAAAGCATAAGGCATGAAAGTGTCTGCAGCAGTTTCTCTGGTGTTTGCCAGACAAGCAACTAACAAGACTTGTGTTTTGATCAACTCCAGAAAGCAAGACATAGAAACCAAAACCAGAGATCACTGTCCATTCTGAAAAGCAAAGCTTTATGTTACAGAGCTCTACCATGGAAACTTAGTAAATTAGTCAGTAGAAGTTTTAGTTCTCCTTCTATGGACATGAAAGACACCAACCGGTGCAGTGTATAAGCCAGTAATGGATAAGGCAAGAGAGGGTCTGCAGCAGCTTCTCTGCTGGTTGGCAGCACAAACAACTAACATGACTTGTGTTTTCATCAACTCCAGAAAGCAAACCATAGAAACCAAAAGGAGAGATCACTGTTCATTCTGAAAAGCAAAGCTTTATGTTACAGAGCTCTGTCATGGAAACTTAGCAAATTAGGCACTAACAGCTTTGGTCTTGCTCTATAGACATGAGAAACATCAACCAGTAGCGTGTCAAAGGAAAGGTTTCTGTTACATGGCTCTTTCATGGAAATCAAGCAAATTAGGAAGTACCCACCTTTATGCTTGGTCTGGTGACAAGCAAAACACATACATGTGCAAAGTGTAAACCGGTACTGCAAAAGGCAGGAAAGTGTCTTCAGCAGCTTCTCTGTTGGTTGCAACACATACAACTAACAAGACTTGTGTTTTGATTAACTCCAGAATGGAAGCCATAGAAACCAAAACCAGAGTTCGCTGAACATTCGGAAAAGCAAACCTTTATGTTACATAGGTCTTTCATAGAAATCAAGCAATTTTGGAAGTAACACTTTTATTCTTGTTCTGCTGACATGGAAAAAACAAACATGTGCAAAGTGTAAACCGGTACTGCAAATTGCAGGAAAATGTCTGCAGCAGCTTCTCTATTTCCTGAGAACAAAACAAAAGACAAGAATTGTGATTTGATCAACCCCAGAAAGCAAACCATAGAAACCAAATGCAGACTTCACTGTTCAATCTGAAAAGGAAAGCCTTGTGATCGAGAAAGCTCTTACATGGAACTCTGCCAAATTAGGCACTTACAGCATTGGTCTTGCTCTATAGACATGGGAAACACTAACTGGTGCAAAGTAGCGGATGTAAGTAATGGATCGGGTTAAAAAAAAAAAAAAAAAAGAACAAGTAATGGATAAGGTAAAAAAGTGTCTGCAGCAGCTTCTCTGCTGATTGGCAGCACAAGCAACTAACAAGACTTGTGTTTTGATCAACTCCAGAAAGCAAGCCATAGAAACCAAAAGCAGAGACCACTGTTCACTCGGAAAAGCAAAGCTTTATGTTACAGTGCTCTTTCATGGAAATTTAACAAATTAGGCAGTAACAGCTTTGGTCTTGCTCTATAGACATGAGAAACATCAACCGGTAGAGGTTTAAATCAAAGTTCTTTGTTACATAGCTCTTTCATGGAAATCAAGCCAAATAGGAAGTACCCACTTTTATTCTTGGTCTGGTGACAAGGAAAACATATACATGAGCAAAGTGTAAACCGGTACTGCAAAAGGCAGGAAAGTGTCTGCAGCAGCTTCTCTGCTGGTTGGCAGCAAAAATGACTAACATGACTTGTGTTTTGATCAACTCCAGAAAACAAGACATAGAAACCAAAACCAGAGATCACTGTTCATTCTGAAAAGCAAAGCTTTATGTTACAGAGCTCTATCATGGAAACTTAGTAAATTAGTCAGCAGCAGCTTTACTTCTCCTTCTATGGACATGAAAGACACCAACCGGTGCAGTGTAAAAGCCAGTAATGGATAAGGCAAGAGAGTGTCTGCAGCAGCGTCTCTGCTGATTGGCAGCACAAACAACTAACATGACTTGTGTTTCGATCAACTCCAGAAAGCAAGACATAGAAAGCAAAAGCAGAGATCACTCTCCACTCTGAAAAGCAAAGCTTTATGTTACAGTGCTCTTTCATGGAAATTTAACAAATTAGGCAGTAACAGCTTTGGTCTTGCTCTATAGACATGAGAAACATCAACCGGTAGAGGTTCAAATCAAAGTTCTTTGTTACATAGCTTTTTCAAGGAAATCAAGCCAATTAGGAAGTACCCACTTTTATTCTTGGTCTGGTGACGAGGAAAACACATACATGTGCAAAGTGTAAACTGGTGCTGCAAATTGCAGGAAAGTGTCTGCAGCAGCTTCTCTGCTGGTTGGTAGCAAAAATGACTAACATGACTTGTGTTTTGATCAACTCCAGAAAGCAAGACATAGAAACCAAAACCAGAGATCACTGTTCACTCTGAAAAGCAAAGCTTTATGTTACAGTGCTCTTTCATGGAAACTTAGGAAATTAGTCAGTAACAGCTTTAGTTCTCCTTCTATGGACATGAAAGACACCAACCGGTGCAGTGTATAAGCCAGTAATGGATAAGGCAAGACAGTGTCTGCAGCAGCTTCTCTGCTGGTTGGCAGCACAAACAACTAACATGACTTGTGTTTCGATCAACTCCAGAAAGCAAGACATAGAAAGCAAAAGCAGAGATCACTCTCCACTCTGAAAAGCAAAGCTTTATGTTACATAGCTCTTACATGGAACTCTACCAAATTAGGCAAGAACAGCTTTGGTCTTGCTCTATAGACATGGGAAACACTAACTGGTACAGAGTGTAAGCAAGTAAAGCATAAGGCATGAAAGTGTCTGCAGCAGTTTCTCTGGTGTTTGCCAGACAAGCAACTAACAAGACTTGTGTTTTGATCAACTCCAGAAAGCAAGACATAGAAACCAAAACCAGAGATCACTGTCCATTCTGAAAAGCAAAGCTTTATGTTACAGAGCTCTACCATGGAAACTTAGTAAATTAGTCAGTAGAAGTTTTAGTTCTCCTTCTATGGACATGAAAGACACCAACCGGTGCAGTGTATAAGCCAGTAATGGATAAGGCAAGAGAGGGTCTGCAGCAGCTTCTCTGCTGGTTGGCAGCACAAACAACTAACATGACTTGTGTTTTCATCAACTCCAGAAAGCAAACCATAGAAACCAAAAGGAGAGATCACTGTTCATTCTGAAAAGCAAAGCTTTATGTTACAGAGCTCTGTCATGGAAACTTAGCAAATTAGGCACTAACAGCTTTGGTCTTGCTCTATAGACATGAGAAACATCAACCAGTAGCGTGTCAAAGGAAAGGTTTCTGTTACATGGCTCTTTCATGGAAATCAAGCAAATTAGGAAGTACCCACCTTTATGCTTGGTCTGGTGACAAGCAAAACACATACATGTGCAAAGTGTAAACCGGTACTGCAAAAGGCAGGAAAGTGTCTTCAGCAGCTTCTCTGTTGGTTGCAACACATACAACTAACAAGACTTGTGTTTTGATTAACTCCAGAATGGAAGCCATAGAAACCAAAACCAGAGTTCGCTGAACACTCGGAAAAGCAAACCTTTATGTTACATAGGTCTTTCATAGAAATCAAGCAATTTTGGAAGTAACACTTTTATTCTTGTTCTGCTGACATGGAAAAAACATACATGTGCAAAGTGTAAACCGGTACTGCAAATTGCAGGAAAATGTCTGCAGCAGCTTCTCTATTTCCTGAGAACAAAACAAAAGACAAGAATTGTGATTTGATCAACCCCAGAAAGCAAACCATAGAAACCAAATGCAGACTTCACTGTTCAATCTGAAAAGGAAAGCCTTGTGATCGAGAAAGCTCTTACATGGAACTCTGCCAAATTAGGCACTTACAGCATTGGTCTTGCTCTATAGACATGGGAAACACTAACTGGTGCAAAGTAGCGGATGTAAGTAATGGATCGGGTTAAAAAAAAAAAAAAAAAAGAACAAGTAATGGATAAGGTAAAAAAGTGTCTGCAGCAACTTCTCTGCTGGTTGGCAACACAAGCAACTAACAAGACTTGTGTTTTGATCAACTCCAGAAAGCAAACCATAGAAACCAAAAGCAGAGATCACTGTTCACTCGGAAAAGCAAATCTTTATGTTACATAGCTCTATCACAGAAACTTAGTAAATTAGGCAGTAACAGCTTTAGTTCTTCTTCTATGGACATGAAAGACACCAAAGGTGCAGTGTAAAAGCCAGTAATGGATAAGGCAAGAGAGTGTCTGCAGCAGCTTCTCTGCTGATTGGCAGCACAAACAACTAACATGACTTGTGTTTTCATCAACTCCAGAAAGCAAGCCATAGAAACCAAAAGCAGAGACCACTGTTCACTCGGAAAAGCAAAGCTTTATGTTACAGTGCTCTTTCATGGAAATTTAACAAATTAGGCAGTAACAGCTTTGGTCTTGCTCTATAGACATGAGAAACATCAACCGGTAGAGGTTTAAATCAAAGTTCTTTGTTACATAGCTCTTTCATGGAAATCAAGCCAAATAGGAAGTACCCACTTTTATTCTTGGTCTGGTGACAAGGAAAACATATACATGTGCAAAGTGTAAACCGGTACTGCAAAAGGCAGGAAAGTGTCTGCAGCAGCTTCTCTGCTGGTTGGCAGCAAAAATGACTAACATGACTTGTGTTTTGATCAACTCCAGAAAACAAGACATAGAAACCAAAACCAGAGATCACTGTTCATTCTGAAAAGCAAAGCTTTATGTTACAGAGCTCTATCATGGAAACTTAGTAAATTAGTCAGCAGCAGCTTTACTTCTCCTTCTATGGACATGAAAGACACCAACCGGTGCAGTGTATAAGCCAGTAATGGATAAGGCAAGACAGTGTCTGCAGCAGCTTCTCTGCTGGTTGGCAGCACAAACAACTAACATGACTTGTGTTTCGATCAACTCCAGAAAGCAAGACATAGAAAGCAAAAGCAGAGATCACTGTTCACTCTGTAAAGCAAATCTTTATGTTACATAGCTCTATCACAAAAACTTAGTAAATTAGGCAGTAACAGCTTTAGTTCTTCTTCTATGGACATGAAAGACACCAAAGGTGCAGTGTAAAAGCCAGTAATGGATAAAGCAAGAGAGTGTCTGCAGCAGCTTCTCTGCTGATTGGCAGCACAAACAACTAACATGACTTGTGTTTTCATCAACTCCAGAAAGCAAGCCATAGAAACCAAAACCAGAGATCACTGTTCACTCTGAAAAGCAAAGCTTTATGTTACAGTGCTCTTTCATGGAAACTTAGGAAATTAGTCAGTAACAGCTTTAGTTCTCCTTCTATGGACACGAAAGACACCAACCGGTGCAGTGTATAAGCCAGTAATGGATAAGGCAAGACAGTGTCTGCAGCAGCTTCTCTGCTGGTTGGCAGCACAAACAACTAACATGACTTGTGTTTCGATCAACTCCAGAAAGCAAGACATAGAAAGCAAAAGCAGAGATCACTCTCCACTCTGAAAAGCAAAGCTTTATGTTACATAGCTCTTACATGGAACTCTACCAAATTAGGCAAGAACAGCTTTGGTCTTGCTCTATAGACATGGGAAACACTAACTGGTACAGAGTGTAAGCAAGTAAAGCATAAGGCATGAAAGTGTCTCCAGCAGTTTCTCTGGTGTTTGCCAGACAAGCAACTAACAAGACTTGTGTTTTGATCAACTCCAGAAAGCAAGACATAGAAACCAAAACCAGAGATCACTGTCCATTCTGAAAAGCAAAGCTTTATGTTACAGAGCTCTACCATGGAAACTTAGTAAATTAGTCAGTAGAAGTTTTAGTTCTCCTTCTATGGACATGAAAGACACCAACCGGTGCAGTGTATAAGCCAGTAATGGATAAGGCAAGAGAGGGTCTGCAGCAGCTTCTCTGCTGGTTGGCAGCACAAACAACTAACATGACTTGTGTTTTCATCAACTCCAGAAAGCAAACCATAGAAACCAAAAGGAGAGATCACTGTTCATTCTGAAAAGCAAAGCTTTATGTTACAGAGCTCTGTCATGGAAACTTAGCAAATTAGGCACTAACAGCTTTGGTCTTGCTCTATAGACATGAGAAACATCAACCAGTAGCGTGTCAAAGGAAAGGTTTCTGTTACATGGCTCTTTCATGGAAATCAAGCAAATTAGGAAGTACCCACCTTTATGCTTGGTCTGGTGACAAGCAAAACACATACATGTGCAAAGTGTAAACCGGTACTGCAAAAGGCAGGAAAGTGTCTTCAGCAGCTTCTCTGTTGGTTGCAACACATACAACTAACAAGACTTGTGTTTTGATTAACTCCAGAATGGAAGCCATAGAAACCAAAACCAGAGTTCGCTGAACACTCGGAAAAGCAAACCTTTATGTTACATAGGTCTTTCATAGAAATCAAGCAATTTTGGAAGTAACACTTTTATTCTTGTTCTGCTGACATGGAAAAAACATACATGTGCAAAGTGTAAACCGGGACTGCAAATTGCAGGAAAATGTCTGCAGCAGCTTCTCTATTTCCTGAGAACAAAACAAAAGACAAGAATTGTGATTTGATCAACCCCAGAAAGCAAACCATAGAAACCAAATGCAGACTTCACTGTTCAATTTGAAAAGGAAAGCCTTGTGATCGAGAAAGCTCTTACATGGAACTCTGCCAAATTAGGCACTTACAGCATTGGTCTTGCTCTATAGACATGGGAAACACTAACTGGTGCAAAGTAGCGGATGTAAGTAATGGATCGGGTTAAAAAAAAAAAAAAAAAAAGAACAAGTAATGGATAAGGTAAAAAAGTGTCTGCAGCAACTTCTCTGCTGGTTGGCAACACAAGCAACTAACAAGACTTGTGTTTTGATCAACTCCAGAAAGCAAACCATAGAAACCAAAAGCAGAGATCACTGTTCACTCGGAAAAGCAAATCTTTATGTTACATAGCTCTATCACAGAAACTTAGTAAATTAGGCAGTAACAGCTTTAGTTCTTCTTCTATGGACATGAAAGACACCAAAGGTGCAGTGTAAAAGCCAGTAATGGATAAGGCAAGAGAGTGTCTGCAGCAGCTTCTCTGCTGATTGGCAGCACAAACAACTAACATGACTTGTGTTTTCATCAACTCCAGAAAGCAAGCCATAGAAACCAAAAGCAGAGACCACTGTTCACTCGGAAAAGCAAAGCTTTATGTTACAGTGCTCTTTCATGGAAATTTAACAAATTAGGCAGTAACAGCTTTGGTCTTGCTCTATAGACATGAGAAACATCAACCGGTAGAGGTTTAAATCAAAGTTCTTTGTTACATAGCTCTTTCATGGAAATCAAGCCAAATAGGAAGTACCCACTTTTATTCTTGGTCTGGTGACAAGGAAAACATATACATGTGCAAAGTGTAAACCGGTACTGCAAAAGGCAGGAAAGTGTCTGCAGCAGCTTCTCTGGTGGTTGGCAGCAAAAATGACTAACATGACTTGTGTTTTGATCATCTCCAGAAAACAAGACATAGAAACCAAAACCAGAGATCACTGTTCATTCTGAAAAGCAAAGCTTTATGTTACAGAGCTCTATCATGGAAACTTAGTAAATTAGTCAGCAGCAGCTTTACTTCTCCTTCTATGGACATGAAAGACACCAACCGGTGCAGTGTATAAGCCCGTAATGGATAAGGCAAGAGAGTGTCTGCAGCAGCTTCTCTGCTGGTTGGCAGCACAAACAACTAACATGACTTGTGTTTCGATCAACTCCAGAAAGCAAGACATAGAAAGCAAAAGCAGAGATCACTCTCCACTCTGAAAAGCAAAGCTTTATGTTACATAGCTCTTACATGGAACTCTACCAAATTAGGCAAGAACAGCTTTGGTCTTGCTCTATAGACATGGGAAACACTAACTGGTACAGAGTGTAAGCAAGTAAAGCATAAGGCATGAAAGTGTCTGCAGCAGTTTCTCTGGTGTTTGCCAGACAAGCAACTAACAAGACTTGTGTTTTGATCAACTCCAGAAAGCAAGCCATAGAAACCAAAACCAGAGATCACTGTTCACTCTGAAAAGCAAAGCTTTATGTTACAGTGCTCTTTCATGGAAACTTAGGAAATTAGTCAGTAACAGCTTTAGTTCTCTTTCTATGGACATGAAAGACACCAACCGGTGCAGTGTATAAGCCAGTAATGGATAAGGCAAGACAGTGTCTGCAGCAGCTTCTCTGCTGGTTGGCAGCACAAACAACTAACATGACTTGTGTTTCGATCAACTCCAGAAAGCAAGACATAGAAAGCAAAAGCAGAGATCACTCTCCACTCTGAAAAGCAAAGCTTTATGTTACATAGCTCTTACATGGAACTCTACCAAATTAGGCAAGAACAGCTTTGGTCTTGCTCTATAGACATGGGAAACACTAACTGGTACAGAGTGTAAGCAAGTAAAGCATAAGGCATGAAAGTGTCTCCAGCAGTTTCTCTGGTGTTTGCCAGACAAGCAACTAACAAGACTTGTGTTTTGATCAACTCCAGAAAGCAAGACATAGAAACCAAAACCAGAGATCACTGTCCATTCTGAAAAGCAAAGCTTTATGTTACAGAGCTCTACCATGGAAACTTAGTAAATTAGTCAGTAGAAGTTTTAGTTCTCCTTCTATGGACATGAAAGACACCAACCGGTGCAGTGTATAAGCCAGTAATGGATAAGGCAAGAGAGGGTCTGCAGCAGCTTCTCTGCTGGTTGGCAGCACAAACAACTAACATGACTTGTGTTTTCATCAACTCCAGAAAGCAAACCATAGAAACCAAAAGGAGAGATCACTGTTCATTCTGAAAAGCAAAGCTTTATGTTACAGAGCTCTGTCATGGAAACTTAGCAAATTAGGCACTAACAGCTTTGGTCTTGCTCTATAGACATGAGAAACATCAACCAGTAGCGTGTCAAAGGAAAGGTTTCTGTTACATGGCTCTTTCATGGAAATCAAGCAAATTAGGAAGTACCCACCTTTATGCTTGGTCTGGTGACAAGCAAAACACATACATGTGCAAAGTGTAAACCGGTACTGCAAAAGGCAGGAAAGTGTCTTCAGCAGCTTCTCTGTTGGTTGCAACACATACAACTAACAAGACTTGTGTTTTGATTAACTCCAGAATGGAAGCCATAGAAACCAAAACCAGAGTTCGCTGAACACTCGGAAAAGCAAACCTTTATGTTACATAGGTCTTTCATAGAAATCAAGCAATTTTGGAAGTAACACTTTTATTCTTGTTCTGCTGACATGGAAAAAACATACATGTGCAAAGTGTAAACCGGGACTGCAAATTGCAGGAAAATGTCTGCAGCAGCTTCTCTATTTCCTGAGAACAAAACAAAAGACAAGAATTGTGATTTGATCAACCCCAGAAAGCAAACCATAGAAACCAAATGCAGACTTCACTGTTCAATTTGAAAAGGAAAGCCTTGTGATCGAGAAAGCTCTTACATGGAACTCTGCCAAATTAGGCACTTACAGCATTGGTCTTGCTCTATAGACATGGGAAACACTAACTGGTGCAAAGTAGCGGATGTAAGTAATGGATCGGGTTAAAAAAAAAAAAAAAAAAAGAACAAGTAATGGATAAGGTAAAAAAGTGTCTGCAGCAACTTCTCTGCTGGTTGGCAACACAAGCAACTAACAAGACTTGTGTTTTGATCAACTCCAGAAAGCAAACCATAGAAACCAAAAGCAGAGATCACTGTTCACTCGGAAAAGCAAATCTTTATGTTACATAGCTCTATCACAGAAACTTAGTAAATTAGGCAGTAACAGCTTTAGTTCTTCTTCTATGGACATGAAAGACACCAAAGGTGCAGTGTAAAAGCCAGTAATGGATAAGGCAAGAGAGTGTCTGCAGCAGCTTCTCTGCTGATTGGCAGCACAAACAACTAACATGACTTGTGTTTTCATCAACTCCAGAAAGCAAGCCATAGAAACCAAAAGCAGAGACCACTGTTCACTCGGAAAAGCAAAGCTTTATGTTACAGTGCTCTTTCATGGAAATTTAACAAATTAGGCAGTAACAGCTTTGGTCTTGCTCTATAGACATGAGAAACATCAACCGGTAGAGGTTTAAATCAAAGTTCTTTGTTACATAGCTCTTTCATGGAAATCAAGCCAAATAGGAAGTACCCACTTTTATTCTTGGTCTGGTGACAAGGAAAACATATACATGTGCAAAGTGTAAACCGGTACTGCAAAAGGCAGGAAAGTGTCTGCAGCAGCTTCTCTGGTGGTTGGCAGCAAAAATGACTAACATGACTTGTGTTTTGATCATCTCCAGAAAACAAGACATAGAAACCAAAACCAGAGATCACTGTTCATTCTGAAAAGCAAAGCTTTATGTTACAGAGCTCTATCATGGAAACTTAGTAAATTAGTCAGCAGCAGCTTTACTTCTCCTTCTATGGACATGAAAGACACCAACCGGTGCAGTGTATAAGCCCGTAATGGATAAGGCAAGAGAGTGTCTGCAGCAGCTTCTCTGCTGGTTGGCAGCACAAACAACTAACATGACTTGTGTTTCGATCAACTCCAGAAAGCAAGACATAGAAAGCAAAAGCAGAGATCACTCTCCACTCTGAAAAGCAAAGCTTTATGTTACATAGCTCTTACATGGAACTCTACCAAATTAGGCAAGAACAGCTTTGGTCTTGCTCTATAGACATGGGAAACACTAACTGGTACAGAGTGTAAGCAAGTAAAGCATAAGGCATGAAAGTGTCTGCAGCAGTTTCTCTGGTGTTTGCCAGACAAGCAACTAACAAGACTTGTGTTTTGATCAACTCCAGAAAGCAAGCCATAGAAACCAAAACCAGAGATCACTGTTCACTCTGAAAAGCAAAGCTTTATGTTACAGTGCTCTTTCATGGAAACTTAGGAAATTAGTCAGTAACAGCTTTAGTTCTCTTTCTATGGACATGAAAGACACCAACCGGTGCAGTGTATAAGCCAGTAATGGATAAGGCAAGACAGTGTCTGCAGCAGCTTCTCTGCTGGTTGGCAGCACAAACAACTAACATGACTTGTGTTTCGATCAACTCCAGAAAGCAAGACATAGAAAGCAAAAGCAGAGATCACTCTCCACTCTGAAAAGCAAAGCTTTATGTTACATAGCTCTTACATGGAACTCTACCAAATTAGGCAAGAACAGCTTTGGTCTTGCTCTATAGACATGGGAAACACTAACTGGTACAGAGTGTAAGCAAGTAAAGCATAAGGCATGAAAGTGTCTCCAGCAGTTTCTCTGGTGTTTGCCAGACAAGCAACTAACAAGACTTGTGTTTTGATCAACTCCAGAAAGCAAGACATAGAAACCAAAACCAGAGATCACTGTCCATTCTGAAAAGCAAAGCTTTATGTTACAGAGCTCTACCATGGAAACTTAGTAAATTAGTCAGTAGAAGTTTTAGTTCTCCTTCTATGGACATGAAAGACACCAACCGGTGCAGTGTATAAGCCAGTAATGGATAAGGCAAGAGAGGGTCTGCAGCAGCTTCTCTGCTGGTTGGCAGCACAAACAACTAACATGACTTGTGTTTTCATCAACTCCAGAAAGCAAACCATAGAAACCAAAAGGAGAGATCACTGTTCATTCTGAAAAGCAAAGCTTTATGTTACAGAGCTCTGTCATGGAAACTTAGCAAATTAGGCACTAACAGCTTTGGTCTTGCTCTATAGACATGAGAAACATCAACCAGTAGCGTGTCAAAGGAAAGGTTTCTGTTACATGGCTCTTTCATGGAAATCAAGCAAATTAGGAAGTACCCACCTTTATGCTTGGTCTGGTGACAAGCAAAACACATACATGTGCAAAGTGTAAACCGGTACTGCAAAAGGCAGGAAAGTGTCTTCAGCAGCTTCTCTGTTGGTTGCAACACATACAACTAACAAGACTTGTGTTTTGATTAACTCCAGAATGGAAGCCATAGAAACCAAAACCAGAGTTCGCTGAACACTCGGAAAAGCAAACCTTTATGTTACATAGGTCTTTCATAGAAATCAAGCAATTTTGGAAGTAACACTTTTATTCTTGTTCTGCTGACATGGAAAAAACATACATGTGCAAAGTGTAAACCGGTACTGCAAATTGCAGGAAAATGTCTGCAGCAGCTTCTCTATTTCCTGAGAACAAAACAAAAGACAAGAATTGTGATTTGATCAACCCCAGAAAGCAAACCATAGAAACCAAATGCAGACTTCACTGTTCAATCTGAAAAGGAAAGCCTTGTGATCGAGAAAGCTCTTACATGGAACTCTGCCAAATTAGGCACTTACAGCATTGGTCTTGCTCTATAGACATGGGAAACACTAACTGGTGCAAAGTAGCGGATGTAAGTAATGGATCGGGTTAAAAAAAAAAAAAAAAAAAGAACAAGTAATGGATAAGGTAAAAAAGTGTCTGCAGCAACTTCTCTGCTGGTTGGCAACACAAGCAACTAACAAGACTTGTGTTTTGATCAACTCCAGAAAGCAAACCATAGAAACCAAAAGCAGAGATCACTGTTCACTCGGAAAAGCAAATCTTTATGTTACATAGCTCTATCACAGAAACTTAGTAAATTAGGCAGTAACAGCTTTAGTTCTTCTTCTATGGACATGAAAGACACCAAAGGTGCAGTGTAAAAGCCAGTAATGGATAAGGCAAGAGAGTGTCTGCAGCAGCTTCTCTGCTGATTGGCAGCACAAACAACTAACATGACTTGTGTTTTCATCAACTCCAGAAAGCAAGCCATAGAAACCAAAAGCAGAGACCACTGTTCACTCGGAAAAGCAAAGCTTTATGTTACAGTGCTCTTTCATGGAAATTTAACAAATTAGGCAGTAACAGCTTTGGTCTTGCTCTATAGACATGAGAAACATCAACCGGTAGAGGTTTAAATCAAAGTTCTTTGTTACATAGCTCTTTCATGGAAATCAAGCCAAATAGGAAGTACCCACTTTTATTCTTGGTCTGGTGACAAGGAAAACATATACATGTGCAAAGTGTAAACCGGTACTGCAAAAGGCAGGAAAGTGTCTGCAGCAGCTTCTCTGGTGGTTGGCAGCAAAAATGACTAACATGACTTGTGTTTTGATCATCTCCAGAAAACAAGACATAGAAACCAAAACCAGAGATCACTGTTCATTCTGAAAAGCAAAGCTTTATGTTACAGAGCTCTATCATGGAAACTTAGTAAATTAGTCAGCAGCAGCTTTACTTCTCCTTCTATGGACATGAAAGACACCAACCGGTGCAGTGTATAAGCCCGTAATGGATAAGGCAAGAGAGTGTCTGCAGCAGCTTCTCTGCTGGTTGGCAGCACAAACAACTAACTGTCACAGTGGACACGGGAAGAACCACACAAGGACACGCTGGTGAGCGAAGCAGGAAAAGAGAGCGAGTTTATTTACAAAACCCAGTTTTATACATTTGCCATGGTGCCCGTGGATTGGAGGATGGAATTCCACCTCTCAATCCACGTTGGTCGAGCTAACTGTCAATCACATTTCTCCTCCTACCTAGAAATATGTAAACAATAAAAGACAGTTAGCAAAACATGGCCAGTGTTTATAGTAGAAGGTGTGATAAGGTGAAACTTCTGACTCCAATATGAAGAACATAACAGAAGGCTTAAAAAAGTCTTCAAAACCAGGGTGACATCTCACCCTTTTTATCTTTAAAAAAAGAAAAAGGAAAAAAAGAAAAATGAACAATTTTTACAATAGAAAAAACTGTACAGAGTTCAATGATTATCCATGGAGGAATCATCAGAGCGATCACTCGCGTCATCTGCGTCCGAGTCATCGCCCAAGGATTCATCCATTTGATGACCTTCAGTCTGGTCACGGCCTCCATCTCGCCTATCGGCCGGATTCTGCCTCTGCTGTCTCAGGTCAGGACGGACACACTTTGAAGGTACCCAGCGTGCCCCAGTATCTGTGGACACGCACGCATACCCACGCCCCATAACGATCAGGTCATAGGGTCCTTCCCATTGTTTGGTAACTAAATTCCGGACCCGAACCTTCGCTCGAGGCTGATGCGTGTCATCTGAAGCCTGCAACGAGAGGAGGTGGTTTACAATCACAGGGTTACTTGAGTTCTGCGGAACTGTAAGGTAATTGATGGTGTACAATGCTTTGGCCAAGCGACTGTGTGGTGTTTCACCCTGCATTCCCCGTTTTTGCTTCTGGAGGACATGCTTGAGAGTACCATGAGCACGCTCTACAATTGCTTGTCCTGTTGGAGAATGAGGGATGCCAAAGTTGTGAGTCACACCCCATGCCTGTAGGAACTGCCGTACCTGTTGAGAGGCATAAGCAGGACCATTGTCAGTTTTCACGACAGAAGGTATGCCTAGCACAGCAAAGGCCTGCCTCCAGTGGGCAATGACATCGCGGGCTTTCTCTCCAGTGTGAGCCGAAGCCCACATCGCGGAGGAGAATGTGTCCACCGTGACATGCACATACTTGAGCCGGCCAAACTCGGCGACCTGGGTGACATCGGTCTGCCAAAGCTCCAAGGCCTTAAGGCCCCTGGGGTTAACCCCTGCCGGCAACGGCGCACCAAGGGCATGACAGTCGTCACAAGAGTCAACAATGTCACGAGCCTCAGTGGCCGTCAGGTGAAACTGCTTCTGCAGCGTATGCGCATTTTGGTGGAAGAACCCATGCGATGCCTTGGCCTGTGCGAGTGTGTCAGGCTGAGGAGCAACCCATGCTGGGTTAGCCAGCTTGTCAGCCCTTGCATTACCTTCCGCTACGAAGCCTGGCAAATTTGTGTGACTTCGAACGTGCAGAACGTAATAGGGATGAACCCTGGACTGAATTGCACACCACAAGGTCTTCAGCAGATGAAACAAGGCAGGGTTACTGACTTCCTTCAAGACTGAATACCCTAATCGCTGTGCAATGTCGGCAACATAAGCTGAGTCCGTGACCAGATTGAAGGGTGTCTGAGAGAATTTTTCGAATGCCATGACGGCAGCCCTTAGTTCCACCAGTTGGGCTGACCCGTCCTCATGGCCTTCCAAAATCTGCCATTCAGATCCATCCTTCCAGGTAACAATGGCTTTTCCTGTTTTGCCTGAACCGTCAGTGAAGACGGTGGGTCCTTGCACTGGCTCTTGGCTATTTTTGGGTCGTAATGAAAATCGAGTATCTTTTGCCACTTGCAATAGCTTGTGGCTGGGCAGATGATAAGTGATCTGCCCTGAAAAACCCTCTAGAGCACTTTGTAGCGAAACGTTGTTCGCATAGCTCCAATCAAATTCCTCCCTCTGAACTGGGAGTATGATCTTTGAGGGATCTGCACCCATCAATTGTAAGCAGCGTTGTCGACACTTGATTATCAAGTGCGCAATCAATTCAAACAACGCAGTTGCCGTCTTGTGCGGCTGATGAGGCAGGAAGACCCATTCCAAGATGTGCAGAGGATCAGTCCAATCATCATTCCATTGGCCAATGATACCTGTAGGATGTAAATCAGGAGTGGTGATGAACACAGTGACATCAATGGAAGGTTCAATACGGTACACCTGGCGGGCTGAAACAGCTTGTTGCACCTCCTCCAGCACTTTTTGTGCCTCAGGGGTCAATTGACGAGGTGACTTTAAGTCAGTGTCCCCTTTTAATAATTCAAACAAGGGAGACAGTTGTGCGGTGGTTAGTCCTAAGTAAGGACGTAACCAAGTGATGACACCTACCAGCTTCTGAGCATCATTCAGTGTCTTCACAGGTTGCACAAATTGCACCTCCTGGTGACGGATAGTCCGTTCCAGAATTTTGACACCTAAATATTTCCAGGGAGGTTGCTGTTGTACCTTTTCTGGAGCCACCTGCAGTCCATGTGAATGCAGAGCATTCAACAACTGAGGCTGTATCCTCAGCAGCTCATCCTGGGTGGGCGCAGCCACCAAAATGTCGTCCATATAATGATAGACGTGAGCGTCAGGAAACTGCTTGCGGACTCCAGATAAGGCACGGGCCACATACCATTGGCATAGTACCGGGGAATTTCGCATTCCTTGAGGCAAAAATTTCCATTGATATCTCTGTGCCGGTTCAGCATTGTTTATTGTTGGTACCGTGAAGGCAAATTTTGGTCTGTCATCGGGATGCAGAGGGATCGTAAAAAAACAATCCTTCAGATCCACGATGAGGACCGGCCAGTCCGCGGGAAGCATGGTAGGCGATGGCATGCCCGCCTGTAATGTCCCCATGCCTTCCATCACGGCATTGATTTTTCGGAGGTCTTGTAGCAACCTCCATTTCCCAGACTTCTTTTTAATGCAAAACACAGGAGTGTTCCAGGGACTGGTAGATGGTTCTAGATGCCCCTGGTCCAACTGCTCCTGAACAAGTTCACGAAGGGCGACTAGCTTGTCATGAGAGAGGGGCCACTGATTCTCCCAGATGGGTTTGTCCACTAGCCACCGTAAAGGAGGCGTGGGACACTCTGCGCCCTTCATCACAGTGGCCCCCATTAAAAATCCGTGGTGAGTCGCACCCCCCACGTGGCCAAGACATCCCTCCCCCAGAGATTCTTAGCAGTGTCCGTAACATAAGGCCAAATCGTGGCCGTCTGTCCCTCCGGGTTGGTGATGGTCACAGGATTCTGGCTCACGTAGCACTGCTTCGTTCCTCCTATGCCCGTCACAGGTGTCTGCACCAGGCTCAAAGGCCACTGAGGGGGCCAAGCCGCCAGGGAGAAAATCGTAACATCGGCCCCGGGGTCCAGGAGGCCGCGAAGTTGAATCTCTAGCGGCGTTGCACCAGCCATGGACACAGTACACACCATCTCAGGACGGTCTTTGGTCAGGGCAACAGTCCAGTGCACTTGAGGTGGCCCAGTAGAGCCGAAGCCGCCGTCACCTCGTGACCGGTCCTCCGTCCTGGAAATAGAAGACTTAAAAGGAACAAGTTGAGCAATTCGTGTGCCTTTTGGGATAGTCAGAGGGGGGGTAGATGTGGAGACCATCGCGTGAATCTGCCCTGAAAAGTCGGCATCGATGAGTCCTGTGTGCACAATGATACCCTGAATGATGGCACTAGACCTCCCCATGAGGAAAGCACTCATGCCATCACCCAAAGGACCAAAGGCATCCAAGGGGACCCTGTGTATCTTGTCCGAATTTATGAGGACAGATTCTGCTGTGCAGACGTCAACACCCGCTGAGCCGCGGGTGCTGGCTGCAAGCCTGCTAAGCAGACCTCCATCGGTTCGGGTGGGGGCAGAGACACTTGTGTCTGAGCGCGTCTCTGCTTCGCGCTGCGTTTCGTGTTTCCCGACACCAGAAGGGGATGGCCATTAGCATGCACCGTCGCCCTGCAATCATTTGCATAGTGATTTGGTTTTCCACATCGAGCGCACAGAAACAAGGGGGCCGTGGTTTTTTGCACTTTCTTCCCCTGTTTTTTCCTGGTTTTGGGACTGCCCTGCTGTTGCAACCTGCCCTGAGGGCCCCTCCAAGCAGGCTGCATCACAGGGGCCATGGCTGATTGTACAGCCATAGCCACAGGTGACTGCACAGCATCAGCCAAGGCAACAAACTTGCGGCTACGTGTGCTTATCTTTGCACAGGCCTCTGCCATCTTAGCGATGGACGGATCACCAGGAAGTGCGTCGATGATCTTCCTGCAATCAGTATTGCAGTTGCCTCGGCCCAAGTACTTAAGTAATACCTTCCTATGCTCAGGATCACCGACCTGCTTTTCCACTGCAGCAGTCAGCCTTCCTGCAAAGTGCAGGAATGTCTCATCAGCTCCTTGAACAATTGTGGCAAACGGTTCCTCTGGAGCAGCCATTGCTATGGTCTGAACCAAAGCTGCCATGCCTACCTGTTGGCACTGCTCAAGCACCAAGGGCGCAAACCCAACTTGTCCATTGGCATCGGCATAATTTCCGATGCCCAGCAGCTTATCGGTATCAACCGTGCGCCTGACATCAGTTGGGCCTAATGTGGCATTTTGCTCCACTGTGCTGTTTGCTAACTCACTCCATTTTGATTCGAAAATTTCATATTCGACAGGTGGAAACAGAGTACGAGCTAGACTCCGGATGTCATAAGGTGTTAAAAGATGACCGTTGAAAAACCTGAGCATCTGTATTACTTCACTAGACCCCAGGCCATATTTCCCCACCTTATCACGAAGGTCCATCAAGGCTTTCCAATGCAAAGGCTGGTGGGTGTTATGGGTAACACCTGTTATGACAGGGAAAGCCTGGAGACCTCCTGGTAGGGTGGCAGGACCTGCCACATCCCGTCCCGTGGAGTCCACAGGGACAGAGGCAGACACTTGGCTGGGGGCCAGCTGAATGCCAGACACCGGAGGTCCAGCGGCGTCAGAAACAACCGCAGTAGAGCTAATCTTTTCAGACTCCGGAGGACAATGTGTATACATGCAGTCCATCACTTCCTCAGTCTTGACTTTAACTGCCCCCCAAAATTGCTGCTTATCCTTTGGCCGCACTGTGACATTACAAGGAGGGAGTGTCCAGGTGGAGGATCCCAGATCGCGGGGTCTCTTGGCTCTGGGAAGGGCCGGCCGGACCCCAGCTGCGTCCCCACCAGCGCTGAATTTAAAAACTGTAGCGCCTGCTCCCATCGCAGGCGCAGCGCCGGTGGGAGGCTGCGGGGGCGGGCCCGCTGGCGCTGCCGCAGCCCCGGCGGTGCCTGCGTCCGCCGCAGCACGGGTACAGGGCTCTTCAGTAGGTGTAGGTTCCGATAGAACCCCCGAGTCCCGTGCAGGCAGATTACAATGTGCCGGGACGGGTGCGGCTGGCGGAGCTTTCGCTCCACTGTGCGCCGTGCTCAAGGGCGCCTGCGCACTCAGAGCAGGGGGGGGACGGGGGGCGGGCACCGGCGCTGCCCGCGGGGCTGCGTCCCCGTCTCGCGCCGCGATCAACGGCGCAGGCGCGGTTCGCGGGACTGCACCCTCTCCACGCGCCGTGCTCAGCACCGCAGGCGCGACCGGTGCAGTGGGGGGGGAACCCAGGAAGGGAGCAGGGATCGGCGTCGCTCCGCCCTTGCCCGAGCCAGCCGCCGCTCGGTCCGGGATCCCGCCGAGTAAGGTTTCACCGAGGCTCCGCCGGCCAATAGCAGGCGGCAGCCCCCCCGACAGGGAATGCACGGACTGCCCACCCAACAGGACGGGGGCCGGCGAAGAGCCGATACAGGCCCCGCCTCCAGCGGCGCCCGCCCCCTCCACGCTCTGCAGAGGCGGCGCAGGCGCCGAGGCGCCCAATGAGCCACCCTCGGCGCCCAAGGGGGGCTGCGCGGGGGGCGGCTCCACCCTTGACGTATCCAGAGGATACGTCGTGGAAGTTCCGCATTTCGGGCAGAGCGTGGTAACAGAATCATGCTCTACAAGGGGCGGGGCCCGCGCCGAGGCCTCCTCCCCGCCCGTCAGTGCTGGGAAGGCCTGAATGGAAGGCTCTCCCATCCCCACTCCCCGGAGCTGTGGGGCATGAGTGGACGGGGCCGGCCGTGACGACTGCGGGGCCCCGCCCTCTCGCTGTTCGAACAGCCGGGGCGGGTTCAGGCTTCCCTTGTTCCCCAAAAATTCGAAATCCGAATCGGAGAGGAACAAATCTTCCAGCGCATCAGCCGAAGGGGGAGGAAAAGAATCCTCCGACCTCGGAGACAGGGGATCGAGCTCGGACGGAGATCCCACGTCCGACACCGCGGCCGCGTCCCTTTGCGGCCCCCCACCTACCACCGGAGAGGGAGGGTCGCTCAGAGAATCTGCCGAGATCTCCGAGCTAGCGGGATCCATTTCCCGAAAGAAGAAATCAATCTTTCCCCACACAACCAACAACCTGGCTGCCTCCAGCACGAGGGGGGGGGAAGAGAGAAGGTTCTTGAGGCACTTCCCCAAACTGCCCCACACCTCCCCAGAAAATGCGTCCGCCGGATCGCTAAAGAAGCCACGCCCCTGGGCCCATTCCAACAAACCCTGAAGTTCTGCCCAGGAAACAGGAACGTACTTTAGTTCTACAATAGACTTCCAGACCTCCAAAACTATGGAGTCCTCTTTCAAGACCGTATCGAAAGACATTGTGCAGCAGAAAAAAGGGGGGGTAAACACGCCAAACAGAGCCACAGAGCCTAGGGAAGGAGTGAAAGGCACTACAGAGCCACAGAGCCTAGGCAAGGAGTGAAAGGCACTACAGAGCCACAGAGCCTAGGCAAGGAGTGAAGAGCCCGACAGAGCTCACCCAGACAGTCCTACCACACACGCCAAGGTCACCAGATGTCACAGTGGACACGGGAAGAACCACACAAGGACACGCTGGTGAGCGAAGCAGGAAAAGAGAGCGAGTTTATTTACAAAACCCAGTTTTATACATTTGCCATGGTGCCCGTGGATTGGAGGATGGAATTCCACCTCTCAATCCACGTTGGTCGAGCTAACTGTCAATCACATTTCTCCTCCTACCTAGAAATATGTAAACAATAAAAGACAGTTAGCAAAACATGGCCAGTGTTTATAGTAGAAGGTGTGATAAGGTGAAACTTCTGACTCCAATATGAAGAACATAACAGAAGGCTTAAAAAAGTCTTCAAAACCAGGGTGACAACTAACATGACTTGTGTTTCGATCAACTCCAGAAAGCAAGACATAGAAAGCAAAAGCAGAGATCACTGTTCACTCGGAAAAGCAAATCTTTATGTTACATAGCTCTATCACAGAAACTTAGTAAATTAGGCAGTAACAGCTTTAGTTCTTCTTCTATGGACATGAAAGACACCAAAGGTGCAGTGTAAAAGCCAGTAATGGATAAGGCAAGAGAGTGTCTGCAGCAGCTTCTCTGCTGATTGGCAGCACAAACAACTAACATGACTTGTGTTTTCATCAACTCCAGAAAGCAAGCCATAGAAACCAAAACCAGAGATCACTGTTCACTCTGAAAAGCAAAGCTTTATGTTACAGTGCTCTTTCATGGAAACTTAGGAAATTAGTCAGTAACAGCTTTAGTTCTCCTTCTATGGACATGAAAGACACCAACCGGTGCAGTGTATAAGCCAGTAATGGATAAGGCAAGACAGTGTCTGCAGCAGCTTCTCTGCTGGTTGGCAGCACAAACAACTAACATGACTTGTGTTTCGATCAACTCCAGAAAGCAAGACATAGAAAGCAAAAGCAGAGATCACTCTCCACTCTGAAAAGCAAAGCTTTATGTTACATAGCTCTTACATGGAACTCTACCAAATTAGGCAAGAACAGCTTTGGTCTTGCTCTATAGACATGGGAAACACTAACTGGTACAGAGTGTAAGCAAGTAAAGCATAAGGCATGAAAGTGTCTGCAGCAGTTTCTCTGGTGTTTGCCAGACAAGCAACTAACAAGACTTGTGTTTTGATCAACTCCAGAAAGCAAGACATAGAAACCAAAACCAGAGATCACTGTCCATTCTGAAAAGCAAAGCTTTATGTTACAGAGCTCTACCATGGAAACTTAGTAAATTAGTCAGTAGAAGTTTTAGTTCTCCTTCTATGGACATGAAAGACACCAACCGGTGCAGTGTATAAGCCAGTAATGGATAAGGCAAGAGAGGGTCTGCAGCAGCTTCTCTGCTGGTTGGCAGCACAAACAACTAACATGACTTGTGTTTTCATCAACTCCAGAAAGCAAACCATAGAAACCAAAAGGAGAGATCACTGTTCATTCTGAAAAGCAAAGCTTTATGTTACAGAGCTCTGTCATGGAAACTTAGCAAATTAGGCACTAACAGCTTTGGTCTTGCTCTATAGACATGAGAAACATCAACCAGTAGCGTGTCAAAGGAAAGGTTTCTGTTACATGGCTCTTTCATGGAAATCAAGCAAATTAGGAAGTACCCACCTTTATGCTTGGTCTGGTGACAAGCAAAACACATACATGTGCAAAGTGTAAACCGGTACTGCAAAAGGCAGGAAAGTGTCTTCAGCAGCTTCTCTGTTGGTTGCAACACATACAACTAACAAGACTTGTGTTTTGATTAACTCCAGAATGGAAGCCATAGAAACCAAAACCAGAGTTCACTGAAGACTCGGAAAAGCAAACCTTTATGTTACATAGGTCTTTCATAGAAATCAAGCAATTTTGGAAGTAACACTTTTATTCTTGTTCTGCTGACATGGAAAAAACATACATGTGCAAAGTGTAAACCGGTACTGCAAATTGCAGGAAAATGTCTGCAGCAGCTTCTCTATTTCCTGAGAACAAAACAAAAGACAAGAATTGTGATTTGATCAACCCCAGAAAGCAACACATTGAAACCAAATGCAGACTTCACTGTTCAATCTGAAAAGGAAAGCCTTGTGATCGAGAAAGCTCTTACATGGAACTCTGCCAAATTAGGCAATTACAGCATTGGTCTTGCTCTATAGACATGGGAAACACTAACTGGTGCAAAGTAGCAGATCTAAGTAATGGATCAGGTAAAAAAAAAAAAAAAACAAAAGAACAAGTAATGGATAAGGTAAAAAAGTGTCTGCAGCAACTTCTCTGCTGGTTGGCAACACAAGCAACTAACAAGACTTGTGTTTTGATCAACTCCAGAAAGCAAACCATAGAAACCAAAAGCAGAGATCACTGTTCACTCGGAAAAGCAAATCTTTATGTTACATAGCTCTATCACAGAAACTTAGTAAATTAGGCAGTAACAGCTTTAGTTCTTCTTCTATGGACATGAAAGACACCAAAGGTGCAGTGTAAAAGCCAGTAATGGATAAGGCAAGAGAGTGTCTGCAGCAGCTTCTCTGCGGATTGGCAGCACAAAGAACTAACATGACTTGTGTTTTCATCAACTCCAGAAAGCAAGCCATAGAAACCAAAAGCAGAGATCACTGTTCACTCGGAAAAGCAAAGCTTTATGTTACAGTGCTCTTTCATGGAAATTTAACAAATTAGGCAGTAACAGCTTTGGTCTTGCTCTATAGACATGAGAAACATCAACCGGTAGAGGTTCAAATCAAAGTTCTTTGTTACATAGCTCTTTCATGGAAATCAAGCCAAATAGGAAGTACCCACTTTTATTCTTGGTCTGGTGACAAGGAAAACATATACATGTGCAAAGTGTAAACCGGTACTGGAAAAGGCAGGAAAGTGTCTGCAGCAGCTTCTCTGCTGGTTGGTAGCAAAAATGACTAACACGACTTGTGTTTTGATCAACTCCAGAAAACAAGACATAGAAACCAAAACCAGAGATCACTGTTCATTCTGAAAAGCAAAGCTTTATGTTACAGAGCTCTATCATGGAAACTTAGGAAATTAGTCAGTAGCAGCTTTAGTTCTCCTTCTATGGACATGAAAGACACCAACCGGTGCAGTGTATAAGCCAGTAATGGATAAGGCAAGAGAGTGTCTGCAGCAGCTTCTCTGCTGGTTGGCAGCACAAACAACTAACATGACTTGTGTTTCGATCAACTCCAGAACGCAAGACATAGAAAGCAAAAGCAGAGATCACTGTTCACTTGGAAAAGCAAAGCGTTATGTTACAGTGCTCTTTCTTTGAAACTTAGCAAATAAGCAGTAACAGCTTTGGTTTTGCTCTATAGACATGAGAAACATCAACGGGTATAGTATCAAAGGAAAGTTTTCGGTTACATGGCTCTTTCATGGAAATCAAGCAAATTAGGAAGTACCCACCTTTATGCTTGGTCTGGTGACAAGCAAAACACATACATGTGCAAAGTGTAAACCGGTACTGCAAAAGGCAGGAAAGTGTCTTCAGCAGCTTCTCTGTTGGTTGCAACACATACAACTAACAAGACTTGTGTTTTGATTAACTCCAGAATGGAAGCCATAGAAACCAAAACCAGAGTTCACTGAACACTCGGAAAAGCAAACCTTTATGTTACATAGGTCTTTCATAGAAATCAAGCATTTTTGGAAGTAACACTTTTATTCTTGTTCTGCTGACATGGAAAACACATACATGTGCAAAGTGTAAACCGGTACTGCAAATTGCAGGAAAGTGTCTGCAGCAGCTTCTCTGCTGGTTGGTAGCAAAAATGACTAACATGACTTGTGTTTTGATCGACTCCAGAAAGCAAGACATAGAAACCAAAACCAGAGATCACTGTTCACTCTGAAAAGCACAGCTTTATGTTACAGTGCTCTTTCATGGAAACTTAGTAAATTAGTCAGTAATAGCTTTGGTCTTGCTCTATAGACATGAGAAACATCAACCGGTAGAGTGTCAAAGGAAAGTTTTTTGTTACATGGCTCTTTCATGGAAATCAAGCCAATTAGGAAGTAACCACCTTTATTCTTGGTGTGGTGACAAGGAAAACACATACATGTGCAAAGTGTAAACTGGTACTGAAAAATGAAGGAAAGGAACTACAGCAGCTTCTCTGCTTCCTGGGAACACAAACAATAGACAAGACTTGTGATTTGATCAACCCCAGAAAGCAACACATTGAAACCAAATGCAGACTTCGCTGTTCAATCTGAAAAGCAAAGCCTTGTGATCGAGAAAACTCTTACATGGGACTCTGCCAAATTAGGCAATAACAGCATTGGTCTTGCTCTATAGACATGGGAAACTTGATCTGATGGACAAGTGCAACACCTTTTACTAACCAATAGAATAATTAACAACAAAGCCATTAACCAGTTAGAAGTTCCATTGCGGTTTGTAAAAGCTGTATAAAAGACAGCTTGGAGCCATAATAAAGAACCTTCTGAACTTGTATGTTTTAACTCTGTATGTCATGAGCACCCTAACAATGCCACCCTACTTGTGCCTGAATTTTATCCTGGCCATGGGTAGCTGCTGTGTGGCATTTGGGATGGGACAGAAGGCAGGGCACACACAGCAGACACGGAGTGTGACAGGGCTGCTGCTGTACCTGGGAGCTCACCTGTTGCCTTTATCCTCTTTTTGCCAGGACTGGGATTAGATGCTCGAGATGGTGTTTCATGTTCTGACTCAGATGTTTGTTAATTCTTATCTGCATTACAGTCTCACAAGCTGTGAGTGCTACAGCACTTCTACCTAACAAACTAAAAATGGAGCCCTATTTCTCTCTCTACAAGCTTTTAAAGGATAAACTGTCCAATTAAAAAATGACACCTAAATTATTTTTACTTTTAACCCAATGCCCAACCACCCATGGCCTGCAATGAGGACTTTTCTACCCAATTACAAAACTCGACCCAGACCCGTGGAGGAGTAGGTGAAAAAGAAGGACTGGCCTCTGCCCTAAAACCTCCATCTTGCTTTATGGATATATTACTGTATTCTAAACCCTTAAACTCTGAGTTTTCCACTCTGTGCTATCACACACTCGTATTCACACCCCACACCCACAGTCCCAGTGCTGTCTCTCAATTCTGATCCCTTCCCCACGGCCCCAGGCCCGTGCAGTGTCCCTGGGGTGGTGCTGCCAGCCCAGCCTGGCACTGCCAGGGCCACTCCCACCCACCTGTGCAGGAGAAGTCACCCACGGCCCCAGGCCCGTGCAGTGTCCCTGGGGTGGTGCTGCCAGCCCAGCCTGGCACTGCCAGGGCCGCTCCCACCCACCTGTGCAGGAGAAGTCACCCATGGCCCCAGGTCCGTGCAGTGTCCCTGGGGCAGTGCTGCCAGCCCAGCCTGGCACTGCCAGGGCCGCTCCCACCCACCTGTGCAGGAGAAGTCGTCCACGCGGACGTGGCCTGCAGCGCAGTCGCAGCGGTAGGAGCCGGGCAGGTTCACGCACACGGTGTTGGCGTGGCAGTAGTGCAGCTGGGCAGCACACTCATCAATGTCTGCAGGGAGAGCCAGCAGGGAGGGACAGTCAGACACGGCCAGAGGAGGAACGTGGCCTCACACAACAGAAATCCCACTGACCGCACCAAAGACAACCTGCTTAAACACTACTACTGCAAAACAAGGCAAATCCAGCAAAAAATATTCCTTAAAATAGAGCTCATATCATAGCAATATGCTCCTTCCCACTGGTCTTCATGAAACATTATTTCTTCTTTTAATTCTGGAAGAGTAACACATGTATTTGGGGTCTTTTTGCAAGTCTAAAAACCAAAACCTGATGCAGTTTCCAAACACACGAAAGGGTGCCCAAGTGTGCAGTACTGAAAATCCTGACTCCTGCAGGCACAGTGACTCCATCCAGCACTGTGCCAGCTGCAGGGCTGGTCAGAAATGCCACGCAGGGTTTGCCAGGACAGGGCAGGAGCAGATGGCTCTGCCCAGTGGAGCAGGGAGCTCTCCACACCTCCAGACCCACCCCAGGGCTCTGGCCATGCCCTGGCCCTGGGCACACGGTGCTGCTGCAGGAGTCACTGCCCAGGGCCCTGTGCCACCTCCACGTGTCACACAGGCACAGGACTGAACCAGCCACCTCAGCCCATTTGATGGTTTGCATCATGCCAAAGCCAAAACAAACATCATTGAGGAGCAGCAAAAACTTGACCTCCTGTCTCTGCTTAAGCAATCTCTATTGCTGCTGCAAATCCCAAACCCAAAACTGTTTTCACAATAGTGACTCAAACCCATCATTACTTGCCTGTTTAAGTACCTCAAAGCTCTGTGCGACTGTAAACTGTAAAATCTCCTCCCTTCCTTTTCCACAAAACCAGACATTATAGTGAAGAGTTTTCTTTATTTTTTCCTCAGCAGCACAGATTTTACATGAAGTAATTCCTGGTTTTCAAGATATTAATTCTAGTGTTCCATACATCCAACACCAAGAAAGATTAATCAGAGACATTTCCCCCACTATTTTCATTCAGTTATTGATTGCTCACACTCTGCCAAGGTGTCAATTGTCCACACAGCTCAGGACCCTCCTTGGCTCGTGGGTGCAGGGATTTGGTCACCCCACGGGGCAGCGTCCCGTCACACCCCTCGGCACAGACACCTCAGTCTCCCTTCCCCTGCACACAGAGCTCATGGAAACAGTGTCAGGGCTCAGAGCAAGAGGTGTTCTACTCCCATCTCGTGAAACCAGCTGGGGAGGGGTTTGTTTTTCTTTATCTCTTCCATGACCCATTCCTCATAACTCCAAGGGGGAAGGAGTGGGTGTGTTCTGTTCATGTCCAGCTGTTAAAGCCAGCTGGGACAGTGTTCTTTATCCCTTCCAGGACCCAGCCTCCCTCCAGGAGATCTCTGCTGTCCATGGGCCATGGAGGCTCACTGCAGGGCTGATACAATTCCATCATCCATGGGAGATGCTCCACCCAGGGGAGGAGCCCAGCATTCCCACCTGGATAAACCCTGGCATTCAGAGCCCAGCACAGCCTGTGTGCACTGCATTCCCACATGGATAAACCCTGGCATTCAGAGCCCAGCACAGCCTGTGTGCACTGCATTCCCACCTGGATAAAACCTGGGATTTGTAACACCAGCACAGCCTGTGTGCACTGCATTCCCACCTGGATAAACCCTGGCATTCAGAGCCCAGCACAGCCTGTGTGCACTGCATTCCCACCTGGATAAACCCTGGCATTCAGAGCCCAGCACAGCCTGTGTGCACTGCATTCCCACCTGGATAAACCCTGGCATTCAGAGCCCAGCACAGCCTGTGTGCACTGCATTCCCACCTGGATAAACCCTGGCATTCAGAACCCAGCACAGCCTGTGTGCACTGCATTCCCACCTGGATAAACCCTGGGATTCAGAACCCAGCACAGCCTGTGTGCACTGCATTCCCACCTGGATAAACCCTGGCATTCAGAGCCCAGCACAGCCTGTGTGCACTGCATTCCCACCTGGATAAAACCTGGGATTTGTAACACCAGCACAGCCTGTGTGCACTGCATTCCCACCTGGATAAACCCTGGCATTCAGAGCCCAGCACAGCCTGTGTGCACTGCATTCCCACATGGATAAACCCTGGCATTCAGAGCCCAGCACAGCCTGTGTGCACTGCATTCCCACCTGGATAAAACCTGGGATTTGTAACACCAGCACAGCCTGTGTGCACTGCATTCCCACCTGGATAAACCCTGGCATTCAGAGCCCAGCACAGCCTGTGTGCACTGCATTCCCACCTGGATAAACCCTGGCATTCAGAGCCCAGCACAGCCTGTGTGCACTGCATTCCCACCTGGATAAACCCTGGCATTCAGAGCCCAGCACAGCCTGTGTGCACTGCATTCCCACCTGGATAAACCCTGGCATTCAGAACCCAGCACAGCCTGTGTGCACTGCATTCCCACCTGGATAAACCCTGGGATTCAGAACCCAGCACAGCCTGTGTGCACTGCATTCCCACCTGGATAAACCCTGGCATTCAGAGCCCAGCACAGCCTGTGTGCACTGCATTCCCACCTGGATAAAACCTGGGATTTGTAACACCAGCACAGCCTGTGTGCACTGCATTCCCACCTGGATAAACCCTGGGATTCAGAACCCAGCACAGCCTGTGTGCACTGCATTCCCACATGGATAAACCCTGGCATTCAGAGCCCAGCACAGCCTGTGTGCACTGCATTCCCAGAGGAAGGCAGGACCCATCTTACCCCACTGCACCTTCAGAGGAAACTGCCCCTGCTCCAGAATCATCTCTGCTCCAGCAGAGCCACATCTGGCACTGCAGGAGGCTGGACTGCACTGCTGCCAACACCCTGAACAACAGGGAGTCAGATCATGCTCCTCTGACTCTGTCAGGGTTTTTTCTTTTGTTTGTTTGCTTTTTGTACTACTATATTTGTATTTTTTCTATTCCTAGTGAAGGACTGTTATTCCTATTCCCATCTCCTTGACTGAAAGCCCCTTAATTTCAAATCATCATAATTCAGAGGGAGGGGGTTTACATTCTCCATTCCAAGGCAAGCTCCAGGTTTTCCCAGGCAGACACCTGTCTTTCCAAACCAAGACACACAGCAAGTGATGAGCACCAAAACATCAGCATTCAGCCCCAGAATGAGGGCAGGAGTTCACATGCTGAGTTCTTGGTCACCTAAATCAGGTCTCTTGTTTAACCTCCCTGAACTGCAGCAGCTGCAGTTGAGACACAGCCCCATTTTCCAGGCTCTGGAAATGAAACACTGCCAGCTGCACTCACACTCCTCCATCACTGACATCTGTCCAGCAGGAGCCACCAGCTCCATCTCCTCCTGCTGCCCAGCAAACAGCTCTCAGCTGGCAGCGAGTTCTGACTGCTGCCAGCTTGGGATGAATCAGGAATGATGGCCTGGAGGCAAAACACTTTGTGTACCACTGCAGACACCTTAAACTACCTCACTCCTGCATTTCTGTTGTTTCAGTTGCAGGGCCACTTGATGAAGTGAATTTTAAAGAGTCAGGAGCAGCAATATATGAAAGATAAAAGCCAGGAAAAATCCTCCCACCTGTCTTGTTATCACAGCACTGAGGGCTGGAGCCCTTGGGAAACACTCAGGTGCTGACGTGTGCTCACACTGATCTGCCTGCAGACAATTTTTAATGGGCTTTTGGAGCGTGGCTTTGAGGGGTTCTGCTCCTGCATATCTAATAATTTTCTAGCATAAAAAGAAAAGGAATGAGAAGATGTCTGCAAAGAAAGCAACAACGTCAAACCAGCGACCAATTCGCTCCAAAATTAACCTTATGCACTGCCCTTTATCTCCAGCTGCCTCACTACACTTCTCTTTATTCCCCCAAGGGGAAAGGAGAGGATTAAAAGTCTCAGAGGTGAAGGAACTTGAACTTTGATTCATTGCAAGAAAGGCCCACATTGCTGTAACCAAAAATATGAGAATAGCCAGAGATAAAAAGAAAATTCACCATCTATATGAAAACACTGCCATGAGAGAATATCTCAAAAGGAGACTTAGGAGTTCAAGTGGTGCCTTGACTATAAATAGAAGAATTGACAAAAACTGGCACTGGGTTGCTGCAGAAGTTCCAGAGCCCAGGAAGAAAAAGCCTGGGCCTAACAAAGGAAGCAGACATTTTTTTAAAAATCCATCTCTTCAAACTTGGTTTATTTATTTAACTGTCTTTTCAATCTTTAAGGGTTACATTTTCCATAAATCCTTTCAGCATTTGAGATTTTCTTTTACCTTTGCAGTATTAGCCTGCTACTATTACCTGCATTTTCTTTAGAGAGAATAATACTGAGAGCTCAAAACTAGCAGCAGAATTTTCTTATTAAAGCCTGGAGGGCAACACTAAATCTCTTGCTCTGGACCACAGTGCTACAAATACTTGTAAAAGGTGAGGTATTCATCACAAAAAGCTTTGGGTTTTCACTTAATGTTGTTAGAGTAAAACCATAAAGCACACAGTGGTATCCATCAGCTCAGCTGTAATGAACTCAAATTGTGATTCATGTGTATGGATTGCTCGTCACATTTGAAATATTAAAGTTCATCTTCCCGTGGTCTTTGGAGATGACAAAAACACATGATTTATGCTTCTCTCCAGGCTGGTGCAGCAGTTTGTTTTTCTTTTACGAAGGTGTACTTATGGTCTTTACAATGAGACCTGACACAGTGCAATCATCCCGCAGGTATCACCAGCCCCACCTGCACCAGCCCCCCCCGTGCAGCCACAGAGACACTGGGGGGGCCTCAGCTTCCAGCAGGGACTGCTGTGCCAGGCCTGGGCAGGGACTGGCACCCCCTGGGCTCAGCTTCCAGCAGGGACTGCTGTGCCAGGCCTGGGCAGGGACTGGCACCCCCTGGGCTCAGCTTCCAGCAGGGACTGCTGTGCCAGGCCTGGGCTCAGCTTCCAGCAGGGACTGCTGTGCCAGGCCTGGGCAGGGACTGGCACCCCCTGGGCTCAGCTTCCAGCAGGGACTGCTGTGCCAGGCCTGGGCAGGGACTGGCACCCCCTGGGCTCAGCTTCCAGCAGGGACTGCTGTGCCAGTCCTGGGCTCAGCTTCCAGCAGGGACTGCTGTGCCAGGCCTGGGCTCAGCTTCCAGCAGGGACTGCTGTGCCAGGCCTGGGCTCAGCTTCCAGCAGGGACTGCTGTGCCAGGCCTGGGCTCAGCTTCCAGCAGGGACTGCTGTGCCAGGCCTGAGCTCAGCTTCCAGCAGGGACTGCTGTGCCAGGCCTGGGCAGGGACTGGCACCCCCTGGGCTCAGGAGTCTCCTCAGCAGCCACAGGGACAGGGCTCATCCCCAGCACAGAGCTCCCCTCACAGCCCTGCTCACACCCCACAGCCCCTCAGCCACCCCCTGCTCTCCCTGCAGCCAGGAGTGCCCTGAACCAAGGCACAGTGACACAGGACAGCTCTCCTGGGCTGGGCCAGGGCACCCAGCAGGGCTGGGAGTGCCCTGGGCTCAGACACAAGGACAGGAGCTCAGGGGAGCTGCCTGCTCAGCCCTGACAGGGACACCTCACACCAGCCCAGGGGGAGGGAAGGCAACACAGATGGGCTTAACCCAGGCCAAGGAAAGAGGATTTCTCACCTGCACATGAACTTCACAAACTGTCCAGAGCTCTGAACTCTGCTCATGCCTGCCTCAGAGTCCTGTCACTAAACATCTGTCATGTTTAAAGACCACAGTGGGACACCAGACCTCAGCCAGAGCAGCTCTTGGCTGTTTGTCCTCTCCAATCAGTCACATCTAACCAAAATCATTTCAGCTCTAAAGAAGGCACTGGAGCTATTAATGGCAAAGGGGTTTTGTCCATTCAGCCCAAGGTGAAATGGAGCTGTTGTTTTTTAAACTGTTATCCTGTAATAACCACGAGGGAACAATTGTGAAACAAAGCCCTCTCTGCCTCTGCAATTGTACACCACTCGTCCCTGCACTCAACAATAATCCCTTTACACATCAGGAGTGTCATCACCTCTTGTTTGGGGCTTCATCTTCACTTTAACTGCTCAAAGACAGTAACATACAAACCAAAACAAAATGAAGCAAGCTATGAGGTGTTCCAGAGCACTCAGAGATTAGGGATTTTTATCAGAATCAATTACTCCATTGGCAACTGTCTCCCACTTACTCACTTTCCAGCTGGGGACTAGACTTACCAAACTCAATTAGAATTTTCAATAACTCTGTAAAGAAGCAAAGGCAGAAAATCAAAACCAGGGGGAAATCCTGGCTTTGAACAAAGCTCTGATGTCTAATTCATGATTATTAATATGGGGGAGGATTCCCCTCCTCTCTTTTTATTCACATCAGTTCTTGCATTCACTTGAATTTTACTGGACCCTGGGCTACATAACCAGGATGTTTAAAAACGTGAAATCAAACAGTGTTACTATTTAAGTCATGTCAGATCTTACAGTATGTTCACAAGATGATGGAATCCCATCAGTGAAGTTTCCAGAACAGCAGAGCACAGCAGTAGTGGAGCATGAGACAGGTCCTACAATTCTGGCCACCTTATGCTATGCAAAATGCACAGGTGCCATTTTCACTGCACTGCCTCAGCTGCTCCTCCTTCATTAGATTGACCTGCTCTCCAAATTCTCCCTGATCCTGTCCTCTCCTGCTCTCATCTCCTTTCCCCTGTCCAACTCACTTCAGCTCCTCTTTCCTTTCTGTTTTTCCTTTCCACCCTTCCCTGCCTGTCTCCTTTCTCACCCATCTCACACACCCCACACCTGGTTTTTACCTTTACCACGGCCTGGGGTCCCAAACTGTGCCCCAGAACCCTCAGGGGCCACAAAACCCCAGACACAGCAGCCAGCAGCTCCCAGGAGCTGGCAGCAGCTCAGCCTCCCCAGCTGCCTGAGCAGGGGATGAATTCTTGGCACCAAACGTTCAGGGCAGCCCTAAAACTGTGTGCCTGCTTCCCTGGCAGCAATTCACCTCCTCCAGGGCAGGGCACAGCACAGCTCTGCCCTGGGGATGAGCTGCTGCCACTCAGGGCCAGGGAAAGAGCCCAGAACGAGAGCAGAGAAGCCAAAGAGAAAAGTCCCTGTCAGCAAGGCTGAGAAATATTACCCCGATGTCATTAGAGAACTGACTGGTGAAAAATGCCTTCATAAATGAGGGCTGGGGCAGCATCACCTGGAATCCAAAGGCAGTAAAACCACTCTCAATAGAATAATATCAGCAGTATTATCACTGTGACTTTTAGAGCATCATTAAAATGGGGCAGCCTCCTCCTCTGGGCACAGCATCAAAGTGCTTTACATTAATACACCCACGTTATGGTCAGGACAGGATATCAATATCCCAAATCTGTTCTCTGCCTGTTTAACTGCCCCTCCAGGGATGGACACTGCACAACCATCAGGTTAAACAACTCAACAAATCCATATTGTAAAGCACACACTCACATGCAGATCACCCCTGAACAGTCACACTGTGCACTGGCAGGGGTGGGTTAGATCAGCCACTGGGAAGAAATTCTTCATGTGAGGGTGGGGAAGCACGAGCAGCATGGCCAGAGCAGCCCCAACCCTGGGAGTGTTCCCTTGGGAGGGTCCTGTCCATGGCAGGGGCTGGAAATAGGGGCTCTGTAGGGCCCCTGCCAGCCCAAACCATCCTGAGACTGGATGGAACTTGTGGGATAAAGCCAGAGCAGCTGAACTGCAGTGGAGATCACCCCACACACACTGGGACTGGCCCTATAATCCCATATAAAATGGGGCTGGCCCTACAATCCCATATAAACTGGGGCTGGCCCTATAAATCCCACACACCCTGGGGCTGGCCCTATAAATCCTATATAAACTGGGGCTGGCCCTACAAGCCCCACACTAACTGCAGCACTTTGCTTCCCCTGGCTGGAGCCCAGCATAGAAACCTCCCCACATTCCTCCAGGGAATGAAGGGGGCAGGGTTCTATATAACAATAAATCCAACTGCACTGCCCTCCCTTGGCACTGCTCTCCCTCAGTGCCCCTCTTTCACCATCTCTCTTCCTCAATGGCTCTTCATGCACAAGAATTCTTCCTGAATCCAACTACTCCTTGCGCAGCTGGAGGAGTTCCCATTACAGGAGTCCCCTACAAATGAAAGGTTCTGCTGCCACTGCTCACAAATACATCACTGCCATTAGAAATCAAAGCAAATTCATCCCCTCATTGCCAGGAAAACAGCTCTGCTCCCTGCAAGGACTGCTCCTACTTCACTGCATCAGTGTACTCCCAAAGCCAGGCTGGCCTGGGCTTTGATTTACTAAGGAAAGAAACTCCAGGTCTCAGCAAGCACTGATGAAATAAATTCTGCTATCCACAAAGGAATGCAAGAGCTCTGTAACAAATTCACCTCCTCAGTTCTTGTCACTTTTTAATCTTTCCAAGCCCTCTGAGAGATACCAGAGGATGCTTAAACACAGGGAGGGTGAAGGGAAGAGGTGAGGGAAATGCTGTTTTTCTCTCATCTCCCATTTACCTGCATTCGCCAAGCAGTACCACACACTGAAATAACTCTGTCCATTCCCATTCAGCTCACACCTTCCCTTCTCCAGTCCCTCCATCTGATTTCACTCATGGCTGGGGTTGAACAATGGATTACTGTACCAAAATGAGCAATTCTTTCCTCATGCCATTACACTGAGGGTAATTCTATTAAATATCTCACTCCATCAGCACGTGCCTCATGCCACCACCCACCATTCTCACTCTCTATTTTTGCCCAGTGCTCTCACCCAGTTTGTCCCCTCTGCAGACACCCTGCCACATGGACTGGCTGCCTCCTTCACACACACACAGGAGCCATCCCCAAATGATCAATTGTACAGGGCTGCCCATGCCATTGATCCAGAATCCCTGTGCCCACAGCAACATTCCACTGTGGCATTTTGAAGGATGCTGCAGCTCTCTGAGAAAATTAAATGCTTATAAAACTGCAGGGAGGTTTTTTGGGGTGGTGTCTTTATCATGTCTCAAAAAACCTACAGCCCCTGGACAACTCCTGGTCTAGTATTGTAGAATGATTTTAGGTGTACCTTGTTATAATAAATGAGACAGATAACATGTTAGCAATAAAAGTCTTATCAAATTCATACTCCACAACTTCGCACTGCAGTGTTTTTTCACTCCAGGACTGTTTGTGCAGTACACAGGGAACAGAACAACCTTGTCCCGTGCTGCAAACACCAACTGTGCCCCATCTCCTCTATTCATGGCCTTCATTTTCCTCACTCTTCTCTCCACATCTTTCCAACAATTCATTATTCTGCTGTTTCCCTCACAGCCTGTTCCCCTGCCCAGCCCTGCTGGAAAATCCCTGAGGGAACCCTGAAGGGGCAGACTCATCCACTGCTGAGCTGGCAGCCCCTCCTCACTGCCACACACCTCAAACCAGGGGTTCCACACCACAGAGCATTCACTGGGTTCATTTCAGGGGCCCAGAGTATTCCCTGCTCATCAGGTTCCACTGAGGAGCAGAGACAAATATCAAATACAGATAAAGAAATGAGGGATCCTTGCAGAACAGTTCCTTTCCCAGGATCCCTCAGAGCCCTGCTAAACACATTTTTGTGTTCCACATCCTTGCTATGCAACCTCGTCTTATTGTTTGTGCCTTTTAAATTTAATTTCATCTGTAATGTAACAATAAACAATGAAACATCAGCAGAATAAAACCACCTAATTTTAGCTATTATAAATATTTTTCCCTACAAACACAATCCTAATTGACATAACTGAAAAGTGCAAGATGCCTCTCTCACCCAAGCAAATGTGATAATCAGGTGTGATTTATAGCACCAGTCACTAAAAGAGGCATTTCTGGTTGGAGAGTGCAGCAGCACTGCCTTCCTCAGGCATAACCTGAGGTGAAATAAGTAAGAGAGGGAGGGGGGAATCCAACAGCTGACCACAAAAATATTCCTTACCTGCAACCTCAAGTCCTGCCTCATCACTCAGTATAAATTGTATTTTAATTGCTTTGCTTTTGGCTGTGACACTGAACTGGTGATTTCATGCTTTCCCCTTTGATAACATGTTCAGCTGCAGTTAAAAAAAGCAGAAATTGGAACACTCACATCCTGGATATTTCATTTCTAGTAACTCTTCACCTGAATCCCTGCCCAGCCCAGCACCCCAGGGAGTTCTGCAGTGCCTGTTTCACACACATTTCCCCATCAGTGCCCTGCTGAGGAAGGCACTCCCAGATCCCCTGGGCTCCTCCAGGGCCAGGGCTCAGCACAGAGGATGAGCAGAGGGGCAGGGCCAGGGGAGCTGCCTGTGAGGGGGTGCAGCCTGCCCCAGGCTCTGCTGGAGCCCCTGGAGGGGCACATCCCTCCCTGCTGCCAACAAGCTCCCTGAGCCCCCAAAGCAGGGTTTAATTTGTGCTGCACAGCACCCCTGGGGCACAGGCTGGAACAGGGGCAGCATTCTGATGGGATTTGGGACAGGGAATCCCTGTTTTACTGCCAGCACCATCACCTCAATTTCAGAGATGCTATCAGCAGTCAGACCCAATTCCAGCACGGCCAGGCTGCCTTTGGCCAGTTCTTCCCAAACCCAGCAAAACTCCCTGTAAAACACAGCCCTGCACAGCAGGGCAGTGGCAGAGACACACTGAACACAGGTTAGAGTAATCCTTGAGAAAGGCAGCAGAAGGGCCAGAAATCACTGATGGATTGCTGAGAGCCCAGAAATGGGCTGTGAACCAACACTGAACAGTCTCTGTGTGTGTGTGTGCACTTATTTCTGCACTGCAGGGGGAGGGGATCAACAGAGATCTCACCCTGAAGGGAGAGAAACAAGAGGAGGCTTCAATGAGCATTACTAAGCACAGTTGCTGTGCTCTGACTCAGATTTTTAAGATAGATTAAACTTCATTTAATAGCAAAAGAGTAACTCTTAAATTGCTGTTGGTGAAACCTTCATGTGTTCTGTCTCTGTAGAGAACCATTGAAAACCATGTGAGATTCCATCAGCAATATAAAGATGGAAACTTCTCCAGATATCTAATGCACTTTCACCATCTTGATTAAGCAGCAAATTCTGCCCTGATTTCATTGCTCATTCTACATTAGTTGTAAATAAATTACAAGAAAAAATAAGGACAGCAGAACCGGACAAGCTGTGGATAGAAAGGCAATACCAAAAATCAGTGCAAAATACTCCTCACCCCAAAGGCTCCCAGGGCTTTCCCCTCCCTGCAGGGACATTCCAGGCTGCTGTTCCCTTTTTATTAACAGCACTGTGGTCTGGTCACACCGTGGCACACAGCATGAGGTCACCCCAGAGCAAAGCCAGGCAGGACACTGCAAACACACTGCCACTGCAGGGACTGTGACACACACGGAGGGATCATTGCCAAAGCAAACCTGCTCCACATGAACTCACCAGATTAGAGAATAAAGACCCTGCTTGGGAGAGTCTCTGAGATTGCTCCTGCACCAAAGTTCTCGTGTTTGTAAATGAAAAAGGTTCTGAGAACACAAATCTCTTGTCAACACAAATCAAGATGCTTGTACCAGCATACAATGGGAAATATTAATTTGTAGAGTTTCTGGGAATACAAATCTCTTGTCAATGCAAATCAAGATGCCTGTACCAGCATACAATGGGAAATATAATTTTGTAGAGTTTCTGAGAATACAAATCTCTTGTCAATGCAAATCAAGATGCCTGTACCAGCATACAATGGGAAATATAATTTTGTAGAGTTTCTGAGAATACAAATCTCTTGTCAATGCAAATCAAGATGCCTGTACCAGCATACAATGGGAAATATTAATTTCTGGCTGCCAAGCACAGAACAGAGCAGGCAGGCAGGGCTGGGACTTGGCCCCCCAACACTCCAGGCTGCTGCAGATCCCCACGTGAAGCCCGAATCCCAGACACAAATGTGTCAAAAACAGCAATTCACACTTCTCACTTGAGTAAGTTAAGGTGCACTGCTCCACTAACCTGTGCCCTGTGCACGTGTCCCTATCCCAAATATCCTTGGCTTTCCTGCCCAGCAGCAGTAAAAAAATCCCCTCCAGAAAGGCAGTGAGCACAAAACCCTCCCCTTCAGCCGCAGGAGGAACCACAGCCCTTCCAGGGCTGCTAAAACAGGAGGGAAGGGAGAAAACACTGCCTGCATTTCCTTCCTTGGATGGCTGCCCCTGGGTGGAAAGCAAAGGGAGCACCTCAGAAAGCTGGAGAGAAACAACGCTAAAAACAACAACACAACAAAGACATTTCCTTCATGTTTGGGAAGAGATGAAACTGAGCTTTAGAGGGAAGGAAGGGCCTGAATGTTAACATACACACACACGTTAAAGAGCAATGTGAACAGGCTAAAGCTCCTGCTGGGGGGTTTAACACAAGGCTGAGTTGACTGTAAAGGAGAAAACCACAAAACATTTCATTTCCACAGCAGTCCCAATCCAAAGGTGCCCATCCTCAAAACCAACAGTTTTAGAACAGCTCCTGCTGCTGAGAAAGCAAAGAAAGAGAATTTCAGAATTTATACACAGCCCCTGGGGATGCAGAGATCCCCCCAGAGCCCCTGGGGATCCCTGGGGATGCAGAGATCCCCCCACAGCCCCTGGGGATGCAGAGATCCCCCCAGAGCCCCTGGGGATCCCTGGGGATGCAGAGATCCCCCCAGAGCCCCTGGGGATGCAGAGATCCTCTATTCCTTGGGTCATGGATGTAGAAGGATCAGGAGCAAGGTTCAGAGAGGGAAAGGGGGGGGATGGAGAGATTGAAATTGGTTCTCATTTTTTGTTATCCTGCTCTGATTTGATTGGCAGTAAATTGAATTTATTTCCTCGAGCTGAGTCTGTTTTGCCTCTGATGTTAATTGCTGGCTGATATCTCCCTGTCCTTATCCCAACCCCTGAGTTGTTGCTGGATTTTCTCTCCTGGGCTCTGAGGAAGGCAGTGATAAAGCAGCTTGGCACTCACCTGGCAGGTGGCCAAGGTCACCCCACTTCATTTACTGACTGTACAATGAGAATTCTATTTCCTTTAGCATGCAAAAAATCATGTAAGCAATTTTATCACCATGTTTGTTATGCCCTATGTACTGAAGAATGAACAATCATTTATTATGGTAAGGAAAATGAAGAGTTTCCCAGTCTCCACTCCACTTAAGCACCTTAAGAATGGTGCTGGTAACTCATTTAACAGCTCACAGGTACCATTTTAATTAACCAGGCACTGGTTTTCATTAAGGGGAGTGAGGTACTGACATTTTTTGAGTCACAAACCCATCATTTAACACAAGCACTGACTGTTTTGAGTCAATTCACTTGACTTCTCTGGACTCAAAGGAAAGGAGTGACTTGTACCTAGGCTGCATTCCTGTTTCTGGGGATAATAAATGTCCAGAGAGAATTACTAATGCACAATAACCAGACTTGCACACAGAGCACTTGCTGCTTTCTCACAAAGCACTGAGAGTCAGGATTTAAAAATACTTTTTAAAGAGTCACCCACCTTCTTCCAATAAAGAACAGCTTCTCATCCTCCTGTAGTGCTCTCCCAAACCCAAACCACAGAGAAATGAAATAATCCATTGACACAATGCACTGACCAGCCTAACAAAGCTGAATATGTGTGTGTATTTTTCTCTTTACCAACTTTCTCTTTACCAATCAGTTTCTATTTACCTCCCAGTTTTTCACAAATGTTACCAACTCTGTTCCCCAGTTCTCCCCTCTCATTCCCCTGACAGCCCCAGGACACCTCTTTTGTTCAGACCACAGCCCTGAATGCACAAAAAGCTCCTCTTTGCCTGCTCTGCACAGATCTGAGGACACGTTCAGTCCATCCATTCAACCAACCTCTCCTTACCTCACTTCTGCTCCTGCCTCATAAATCACCTTCCACAAGCTGTTCATCATTTCTAGAGTGCTCTCTGAATAGCTTTCTATGGATTAATTTTACATTTTCTACCCCCATGTGTCACATGCTCTGAACTCTGCTTCTGAATCACCACTAAGATTTTGGAGGGGTAAAATCATTTGCTGCTTTGACCTTGTAAAACTGTCCCAGAGCTGTTTAAACAGCTTCAGAGAAAGCATGAAGGAAAAAACTGCCCAGGATCAGTGAAATCACTGTCAGTGAGTTACTGCTAGGTCTGTGTAGGGCCAGAAAGACTGACCCAACAACAGAAGACAGATAGGAATGTCTTAGAAATACAATTACCCAGCATACAGTGGCACTGATTGTAGGTTATCCAAATCTTCTCCATGTTTTCCAACAGTATTTTGATAAATCCCCCATGAATGTGCTATTACTTAAAATGAAAGGAGGACACATCATCATGGATGATGGGTACAGGATATTTTCCTTGGCTCAAGGACAAAACCCAGCTCATGAGGTGCACCAGAACACCAGATTTTCAGCTGATAAAAATCAAAATATTTGACATCCATACTGTTTCAAATCTGGTATTCATGCACATATTGCTATATAAAAATTTCAAATAAATTAAAACAATCCCCAGCTCCCCATGCAGACACAGGAGGGGCAGTGTTCATCTTAACCTTCACCAGCTCAAACCCCTGAAGTCTCTGTCTGAGCATCCTCAGCACAGGTGGATAATTCCAGTGACAGCCCATCCTGCATTTATTCAGCAATCAGGAACAAAGGACAGGCACCAGCACGAGGCAGATGAAAATTCAAACCCATCCAGCTTCACTCAGTCCCAGGCAGTTCTCAAGGCTTGGCTGGCAAACCCCAGGAGCTTTATATCCAGGGTGTCATTGTCCATATGCTAAATCTGTATTTGGGTCTGTGGCACAAAGTCAGCCTGGTATAATATCATGTATCAGAACATCTGATTAAGCATGTTATTGATGTAATAACAAACTATTTTAATAATAATTCCAATAGCTAATAACATGAACAGCTTGTTTCCAAGGTGACCAAAGTGAATCCTATTTCTTACCCCATTTCCCTCAGGTACAGCCAGCTTATTACTGCTCTGAAAAAATATTGTTTTCTTCTGCTGACAGCACCTCTCCATGGCTGTTCTCTGCTGTCAGTGCTGCAGTTCATCAATGCTGCCTTTCATCTGCCATTTCTCTGGCGTCTGTGTAAATAAACACTGAGAGCTGGTGTCTCACAGCCCACCCAAAAGGCTCAGACACCTCCAAGACATGAAGGAATTGAGAGTTTGACAACAGCGGTTGATGCAAGCTGTGTACAGTGAGAGGAAATGTGAATTGTGGCTGGAAAGAACAGTCTGGCTGCTGGACTGTGAATGAGCCATAAAGCACAGGAGACATTTCCCAGCCCAAAAGCCCTTTGGGACAGATGAGATTGTCTCAGTTTCAGCAGAGGTCACTGTGAGCAGTTTTGTGTCTGAAAGTAAAAAGAAGAGCAGAGAGCAAAGAAAGGAAACTGCCATGCCAACAATTATAACCACCACTACTAGATACCATCATGCATTTCATTTTGGAATCTATTTTAAGATGTAGAGCTTGCCACTAACTCAGTCTTCAAAACAAGACGTGCAGAACAACTGTGGCCAACTCACACACAGAAACCTCTGTACATAGGAAACAGTAAGTAATTAGTATTAATTACAGTAATAAATCAGTAAATAATTCTAGTGCGTGCTCAACCCATCCCAATACACTCGTATCATACACAACCTCAGTCAGAAAAATCACAATTTGTAAGGAAAACTTGAAAAAACAAAGGGATGGAACAGCAGGTTGGGTCACAGCATGCAATGAGCAAAGAAGCTCTCCTGGCTCTGGAATGAGCTCTCTTAGGCAATTAACTCCAAAGGTTAATGAGAACCAATGGGTTTTTTCTTCTTGCCACACTTGTGTGACAGCAATTCACAACTGATCTCCAAACTGTGCCCTCAGCAGGGTCTGGCTGTTTTACAGCAGGGAACAGAAAGAATTCTGATCACAGGCACAGGGTTGTTCCACCCTGGGAGCCACGGCCTTGCACAGAAGAAACAGAATTATAACAAGTCCAAGGCTTTGATTGTGGACACAGAACTGCACAGAAAGATACCAGGAGGAACTGCTCCTGCTTTAGCTGTGCATCAAACAGGTCTGTACATCATCATTCCTCCTCACCCACCTCATTTTCTGCGTGTTTCAGCACTAAAAACCATGCCCACTGTATATGTGAGGTTTCTCTTTAAAAAACCACAGCTGGTTCAGCCAGAGAGGTTCTTCTGCATGGCCAAAATTTAAAAATCAATAATCTCTTCACTAAAAATTATTTTAAAGTTAATTAAGGTGCAATAAAATTTGATTAACTGCAGTTATAAATCTGAAACTACAATGAAGACAGTTCTAAATCAAATAAAAAGCCTTATTAACAGTTATAACATCAGACAGCCATCCATCTCCAGAAATAAGGAGCAGAAACACAAAGCTATAGAATGTATATGAAGCCTGGAGTCATTAATTAATCCTGTCACCATATCCTATTGACTGGGAGTAAATCAGGAGACAAGAACAGACTGAAAACCTCATCTTTTGTCACACTGATTGTCCCAAGGTCAGTTTGCAATTTGTTAACCCATGAGGTGAAGTCTTCAGGCTTGTTCTTCACCCCCAGTCACAGCTGAGCCTCACCGCAGACAACATCAGGGTGAAGAAGTTAAAAGCAGCGATGACCCTCCAGAAAATCTGGTTAAATTAAGAAATTTATCAAATGATGGCCACCAACTCATCCTCTGACAAGTTGATATACAACAATATATATAAAAATAACCCCACAAAGAAGGTCTGGGAGTCAACAGAGCCAACCCTGAGTGCATAAGGAAGTGAATACCAACTGATAATCCTGCTCTGAGCTCAAGAACACAGAGATAGAACTTTAATAAAAGGCTGGAACTGATGGGAATGAAATTAAAAACAACAGCCAGGATAAGAAGCACTTCAGAGAAGATATCAGGAGTAAGCAAAACACCTCCAAGGATGGAAAAAGAGATGGATTACCCAGGGCAGGCAGGGGTCCTAAATGAGCCACACAGTAAAAACAGCCCCTGAGCTCAGTCTCTGAGAGGAAAACACTGAACAGGGAAAGGATCATTGCACCTCAGCAGAAGAGAGGGACTGAAACACAGAGAGGAACCAGCTAAGACCCTTAATCTCATAGAGAGTCAATGAAAAGTCAACTGTGTCCCCCCAAACCTGACAAATGTTCCATCTCCTCATTTATGTGAGAATAATGCCACAGAGACAGGAACATCTGCAGCACACTGAAAGAGCCAGAAGATAAAGATACAAACTCACTGGCAGGTTTTAAATGACATTTATAACCTAATGGGAACTAAAGTTCTCCCAAGACACCAGTCAGTTTGATAAAGTTTTACCCAAAGCCTTTGGGCATGCCTGATCATCAGTGCTAAAGCAGAAATCACACTGGGGAATAGATATAAAATATAAAAACACATTAAATCTCTACTAAATATAGATACACTCAAGAAAGGAGAAGTGACAAACACACATTCATGTGATTTTGACACTGACTGCAGCAGCCTTTGGAAGAGGCAGTGATCCAGGGCATGGAGGGGGGCTTGGAGCAGCATCCAAAGAAATAAATTCTCATTTCTAACAGATCACCTGAGAGACAGGATGAGTGTCTGAGGGAGACAGTGGAGTGCTCAGACAAGGGCAGTACAGGGCCAATAACACATCTATGTTTGGATTAAGCACCTGGCAGGGTTCTCTGAGAAATCTTTATTTAACACTCAGACAGTGAGGAGCAATATAAGAACACATCATAATAGGGACAGAGAACTGTCTGTGGGAGCACTGCAAGGGCCTGGAGTGAAGAAAAAGCAGCTCTGAAGATGGAGAAGTATTTCTAAGTATTTCTCAGGAGCCAGTCTGGGGATGGATCCTGCTTGATACATTCATTAGCAACCTTGGTCCAAGGACTGGATTATGAAATGCTCATAATACAAGATTATTAATTAAGATGATACAATTATGAGCACAGACAAGGACAAGATCATCACACAGAGAGAATGAGATGACTTTGTGAGGTGGAAAACTGAATAAGATGAAGTTTAAAAGCAAAAAGTATAGCATTACAAGACAGACTAACAGAGATTTTTGCTCTAAACTGGAGGTTCATCAGATTTAAGAAATGGAGGAGAAGAAATCTGGTGGGGAGAACAATTAAGAGGGATCTATTTGTTCTCTGCCAGCTGTAGAAAGGTCTAAAGAATTTCTGGGAATATCAGAGATTTTCAGTAAACTCAAGGACTCCACAGGTCTCATGTGAAATAGTGGGGTGATCCCTGATCACCTGTCCTCAAAGCAGAACTGCAAGAACACCCAGAAAAGGGTTTCTGAGGGGATCACAAGAATGGGAAAACAACTTCCCTGACAGGAATCCAGGGAACCTTGCTCCTCCCAGCCTGTTTAAGCAAAAACTGAGAAGGTATTTCAGTATATTTGATTACTGTTACACATAACCCTATGGCAACAGGAGCCTCTCCCAGCAGCTCCAGAGCACACAGTGGAGCCCATTCCATGGTTTTTAGGGATGCACACTCCTCCAGGCAGCAGCTTGTGTTCTGTCATGCCCCAGAAGCCCTTCACACAGAAATCCATCCCCTGGGCAGCTGACAGAGGGTTTGTCTCAAGAACCTGTTCAGCCATCAGGTGTCCCCTTTTTGGGGAAGAAGACATCCAGGGAAGAAGACAGCTCATGATGTGCATAACCAAGTGTGGAATGCTGCTCAGCAGGGAAATGTCCCTCCTGCAACGCTGCAGGGATCACCTTGTGCCTTGGAGCACGAGAGCTAATGAGCTTTATCCTGCCTTTCACAACTACAAATGCTGCTATTGGTCATAAAATTATCCAAGCACTCCAAAAACTCAGTCACAGCATTTGATCTGATGACCCTCTGCACTGGGGACTAGCACAGCCTCACTAGGTATGCAATGTCTGGCAAGTCATTTGTTTTAAATTACACCTTTATTTTCACATGGCAGAGCAGGATTAGAGCAACCTTCTGAACTGGTTTCATAAAAGCCTTCATAAAAAAAGAAAACAAAACTGTGAGTAGCTGAAGCAAACCTTGCTCAAAGGCCTGGCTGTGACTTTTGCTCATGCTGCATGTCCCAATAAATCCTCTCACTCAACAGATGCCAACCCCTTCCCACCCAGAGCAGGGCACCAGGAACGTGCAGGATGTGCAGAGGCTCCTCTGGCTCTGCACAGGAGCCAGCCCAGCCCTCCCAATCCCTGCCAGAGCGTCACCAGTGTCACCCCTTCCCTGCTGCTGGCACAGCCCTGCCACAGGCAGAGAGGTGGCAGGGACAGGGCCAGCCCTGGGCCCCCACAGCTCTGGGGATGACCCTGAGCTCCAGTTCCAGCAGTGCTGCTCCCTCAGACAGGGCCCAAAGGGCAGCTCAGCCTCAGCTCCTCTCATTGGTGCCCCATTCCCTGGGATGCTCAGGGGTGAGGAACACCAACACCTCCACTGGCAGGGACACCCCCACAGCTTCTCCTCTGCTTATTCACTCACAGCACTGCCCAAGACTCTTGTTCAGAGAAAACTCCCTGAAAACCAAACCAAAAACCACCATACAACTCCCCTTGGGATGCTCAGAAGAGAGAAGGGCAAAAACCCAATCAAACCCAGACCCCAACCCAACAGAATCAATTATTAAAGAGCAGAAGCTCACTTGTCTTCCTCCCCACCCTCTCCCCACACACCAGCACCCAAAGCTGTTCTGCTTTGCCTCCCAGACCCTGACAAGGACAAAAGGACAATTCCAGACAGAATTCCAGCAGGTATTCTCAATGAGCACAGCGTGGGTTTGGAAATTCATTTCTGAGTAAGGTGATGTGAGCAAAGCCAGCCAGGCTCGGTCACACTTGCACATCAGTCACCAAAACAGCTTCTAAAAGGAGGAGGTTTAGAGAAGACAGGAGGTTTCTTTATATGTTTTCTTTTTTAAGTGACACCAGCCCAAAAAATTACTTTTTTAAAAGTAACATTTAGGGGACAGAAGGAGACATTTTATCCCAAAAATCAAACCCATCTGAGTAGGGTGTTTTACCAAATGAGCACCTGGCAAGAAGATCACACAGACCCCATTTCCTTGCCAGCAGTGACACATCACAGAGGTGGCTTGCCAGCAAAGTGCCAGGGCAGCCACAGCAGCCCCTGGGGTGCAGAGCTCTCCTGAGGAACAGCAGCCCTCCCTGAGAAACAAAATCATCCTGCAATGGTGCAGCAGTTCTGAACCAGGGAAGGGCTCCAGTGACTGCACAGCCACTGAACTCCAGAGCCAGGCCTTCATTAATTCCATTTCTTCACCCAAAAACATCTGTATTGAACCAGCTCTGAACACATCCCAGCTCAAGGCACACCTGAGACTTGTGCCAGTCACTCCCCACTCCTGTGTCTGGCTTCATTCACAAGGGCACAGCTGAGGGACAGCCCAAGGGTTTGGAAAGGAGTCAGGAACACTGAATGTCCTTTCAGTGCCAAAAGCAGAGCAAAATGGGGCAAGCCCCTCTTCCAGCCAGGACATGGAGCCTTTCATCCCTAAAAAAGCAGCCAGGAGTGGGCATGTGCCTCCCCTTCCTGGCTGCAAATGCAGCCTAAATTGAAAAACATAAGCTGGACTTCTTCCTGCAATTTCTAAATTTTATACCCAGAAAGAGCCTAATCCAATCTAATTACCAAGGAACAGAGGAAAGGAAAGAAAAAGGAAAATATCAGCTATAGATCTCTCTGCATGTGAGAACATTTTTAGAGGTTTTGATGTCAAATTGACCAATAGTGCACTTGCCTTAGCTCAGCTCTTTTCTACACAAGACTGCACACAGTGATTAAGTCAACTTTTGAGATAAAAGCAATTCTAAACTCGTGTTGTTCTGAAGAATAATTTTACATAATGCATTATTTTTGAGTGCAGCCCATCTCAGCTATCATTTTTAGAAGCCCTGCATTATTGCATTGTTGTACCCCACCAGTGGCAGGGGAGGAGGGAGAGGGTTCAGACCCATCACTCCAGGAAAGCTTCCCTGCCCTGCTTTTCTGGCTCTCCCTCTGCTCCCTACTCCCAAGGCCACGGGAGCAGAAATGACACAGCTCATCCCAGCCAACAAAAGGGACAAGAGTGAGGGTGGGTGACACTGCTGGCACTGGCAGACACCAGTGACCTTCTCCTGCTGGTACCACAAAAGCTCCCAGAGCTTTTACTCTGCACTCTCTGAATGTCCCCCACCCACACCCAGCTCTCCTGTCCCAGCAGACTCACTGCTGGTCATGCTCACACTGCACTGAGCTTTTTTTCCTTTCCCCCTTTCACCCAAACTTTAAAGCCTTGCTGGGATCACTGTGCAGAGTTCTGCCCTCAGTCACAGAGACAAGAAAGCCTTGCCTGGGATCACTGTGCAGAGTTCTGCCCTCAGTCACAGAGACAAGAAAGCCTTGCCTGGGATCACTGTGCAGAGTTCTGCCCTCAGTCACAGAGACAATAAAGCCTTGCTGGGATCACTGTGCAGAGTTCTGCCCTCAGTCACAGAGACAATAAAGCCTTGCTGGGATCACTGTGCAGAGTTCTGCCCTCAGTCACAGAGACAAGAAAGCCTTGCCTGGGATCACTGTGCAGAGTTCTGCCCTCAGTCACAGAGACAACCTGGGGCCCAAGAGAGGGAACATTCCCACCCAGCACCTCCTCTGAGGGGAAGGCATTGCTGGTTTGTTTGGAAAGGTGAAACAATCATTTGCCTGCCATGCATTCAGGAATAGCTTCCACTTACAAGTGTTAAAAATAGAAATATTCTTAGCCTTTTTTGTTTCCCTTGGTCTTCAACTTCATTTAAAACCACAGTTTTACATTCTGTTAGACACCTGCAGGCACCATAGGTGAAAGAAGATTAATATATTCAACTCATGTGTTGACTGATTTTCTTACCAGTGTCAAAACCCCACGATTAAATATTTCCCTTCAACCATATTATAGCAGGCAATTCTTGAATCAAGTACTCATCATTTCATTAATAAATGGAAAGAGCTCAAGCCACACAGGATGGTCAACACTGAAAAAACAGATTTCTATGAACTGCTTTCCATGTGGTCAGAACAAACATCATTTTTCTCACATGCAGCCCAACTTCTGTTTAACCTGCAGGTGTCCCAGCTGTCTCACCCATTATTAAATGTGTCTGCACACAATAAAAACCACTGGCCTGTACAGAAGACAGGGAAGTTTCTTTCCTCTCATCATTTCAGCAGTGCAGGGACAGGAAGCTCCAAATGCAGCCCAGCTGCCCCAAGGATTCTCCCAGGACTGACACCACGACCAAGAGCCCAGCCCAGCCCGGCTCCAGCGTGCACAGGGATCTTGAACCTCCTCCAGCAATGCCTGCAATCCATTGGCCTTTGGGCTTTTGGGACACAACACTTCCCGTCCCAAACTGCTCCCAGAGGCAGCTCCTTCCATCTGAAATGCTGGTGACACACACAGCACAGCTCAGCAATGAATGGAGGGGCACAAGGGAAGGAAATTTGGCTTCCTCACAAAATGAAAATGGCCCCAGTTTTCTCTGCATTACACACCACTGTTAAAGGAGATTTTAGGGTTCAACACCAGGAGGTGTCTGATGTGTGGGTAGAACATCCACAGGCATTTCCACAGAGCTCAGATCTCATCACAGGGTGAGGCACCAAAGCAGGGGAGGGTTTGCTAATTTAGGTACAAAACCTCAGGTACCAGTGGTCGTTCTGCCTGGACATCATTGTCATGGGTAAAACACAGCACAGACAAGAATTCCAGGCTGCAAATTGTCCCCAACACTCCATTTCATATGATCCACAAAAATATGGAGGGGCTTCTAAAAGACCTTGGATCTCTGCAGGTGGTAATAAACAGCACTTATAAATCCATCCCTTGAAACCTGCCAGTGAGAGCATCCTGTTCTCAAAGGGAATAAAAGAACTCACACAACCCAGCTCATAAACTCTCTGAGCCAAACAATTTCCAATTTCACTCCTGGAATCTGTTTTAGGTTAGGATATCAAGCCAGTAAATGAAGCATGAGCCATCAAGCAGCTGAATATTGGAGATGCTTGGTGAAAGAATCTTTTTTCTTTCTAACCTAACACCACGTACCAAAGTCTTCTGTTTCAGTGATGTTTCTGCTTCCTTTTGTTTGCTGGTTCTGATATCACCAACCACAACACTCATCTACACCAGCACATCATCAGTGCAGGTAATTAAGGCACTGGCTTTTCAGACAGGACATTCCAGGACACACACAGATACAATTTTAGTTTTCTGCAATGGTTTTAACACTTATTTTCTCACTGGCACTTTCTATGAGTTGTGTGTCCAAAGTTTGAGGGAAATAGCACAGGGCATTTCCTTAACTTTGGCACTATGAAAGCAACTGCACTCTGTACTTATTTCCTATTACCATCTTCTTTCATTAATATCAGAAAAGGTGACAAGTTACAAGGATCTCAAGGGTGTTCCTACAGGCCTCAGAAATTAAACAAGCCAACACATGAAGAACCTTCCAGTTGATCACCATTCATTTATCTGAGTCCTTCACCACTCAAACACAAACTGGACACCTCAGCCAAGGCTTGGCTCCCTGCCTTTAAGGATACAAACACTCCCTCACTTCCCTAAGGCAGTCCCCACATTTTGTTCTTTGTCCTGAGCTGGGCAGCAGTGACACTCTGTGCTACCTTGAAATAATTACTCAAAGTTTACACCCTGTGGTACTGAGAAGGACAACTCATCCCATGTGTACATAGCTTCTCCAAACATGAAAATTTACTCAACTAACACAGCTGTAGACAGGAAAGCTTGGGTGCAGACAGCAATTTCAGAGGGCACAGCTCCCACATCACTATTACCAGCTCCCCAAAACATGCAGGGGTCTGGCTCCTCCACCAAATCTCTGACCCTGAGGCAGAGGCCAAGGGTCCATGACCAAGAGCAGGGCAATCCCCAGCACGGGGCTCACATCAGGGAACAGAAACCTGCCCCTGGCAGCTGACAAAAAATGCAACAGAGCAGGGTTTGGCTCCAATCCCACCTCTCCTCCAGGCTTAGGGGTCTCACTCATTTCACAGGAGACACTCAGCTCCCCCTCACATTTTCCTGAGAACACAGGCACAAAGGGCCACAGCAGGCAGGCTCCCAATTCCTGCTTAAGCCCTTCAAACACCCACTGAAGGCAGGAGAATCTCAGGGTTTAAACTGAGATTAAGGGCTGAAGCATCTTCAGGGATTGATCCTCTCTTTCAAAAGGATCCTTCCATCTTCCTTTATTTTTTCCTTTTCTGGTTCCACTAGCCAGCAGAGACAGAAACAGCTTCTCCCCTGTGTGCAGCAGCCCCACCATTAAATGTGCTCTGGCTCACTGAGCACCCAGATCACTCCTCCCCTCCAGAGGATTCCCTCTGCCATTCCCTGCCCCATCCCAACAATCGGGGCAATCTCACCTGCAGGGGGACTGTAAAGCATCCCCAGTTTGCTCACAGAGGGGATTCCTCAGGGGACAGTGACATTTCCCTGGCAGCAATGGCCCAGCCACTGCCAGGGCACACAGCACTGACAGCTGGACTCTCACAGGAGAAGGGAGCATTTTCTTTACTCTGTGCTTGCCTTCACACCCTGCTGAAACACTTCTGTACACAAGAAGAATTTCACTATTTTCTCCTCTTCATGCAGCACATCCTAACCCAGCCACACTGCAACTTTTACAGGATACAAAAAGTTTGGTCCTGGAGGGGCTCTGAGCTCCTTCATCCCCTTGAGAAACAAAACCAGAGACTGCTCAGCTGAGGAGCCTAAAAACCCTTCTGCACAAGTTTGGGCTTGTTTCAAAAATCCAGACCCACATGTGTCAAAACACTGGAATAACATGCTGATGATGAGGGGAAGGAACAAAAAACAGAACTGAGAATTACCCAATTCCAACTGCCCCACCAGGAAGCCGTCATTAGACACATCCTCCTATGATTTTTATCATGATTTCTTCTTATATGATACATTCCCACTTTAAAATGATTTCTGACCTCAAAAGCAGCCTGTCATGAGCTGTGAGTTCAAGCCAACATCCCCTGACCCAGGCTGTCCCCTGAGGTGTGCAGATTGCTGTCATTTGAAGAGCCAGAATAAATCTCAGGTAACTCAACTCAAGTCTGCCTTACTGACTGATGAGAGCCATGCTCATGGAGTGTTTGTTCAATTATTGTCACTGCCTGATGTCTGCAGTGCCCAATTACACCCTTGGGTAGAGTTTTCTCTTGTGCAAACACAGAATCTGCTCCATCTCCTCTGCAAACAGCAGAGAGGGGATTTTTCTCTGCTGGCTGTGAGCCCTGCTCCTGCCCCTGTGGCAGTGCCAGGCCTCTGGATCATTCCTGCTGTGTGAATTCACTCCTGGTGCCCTGGCAGATGCATTATTCCTGGGATCCAGCACGGGGGAGCTGTGGCAGCCCCACAGAGCTGCTGCTCCTGTGGGCACACACTGAGCCCTGCCCCACTGCAGGGGGAATTTAGGGAGCCCACGGGGAGACCAGGAAGCCTTTTCAGTAAACCTGAGCAATCAGACACCAGAAAAGTCATGGCAATGCACAGACAATGGGGAAAATCATAAAAGGCTCAGGAAAGCATCCATATTCTGTTTACACCACTTGTGAACAGCTCCTCATCCCTCACACCACACCGACCCAGAGGCAGCAAGGCAAGCACAGGGGAAATGTGAATATTGAACTGTTCACTTCAGTCCCAGGGCCAGTCACTGAAACTGCTGTTCTGAGCTGCAGAGAAAACACTGCTGCTCACAGGATGCAGCAAGGGGCTCAGAAACCTCAGGAAAAATCAAGAAGCCCATTGAAAAGGTAAAAAGCCATGGAGAGCTGACACAGCCAACCTCTCCAAACAAGAAACAAGAATCAACCCCACAGGGAGAGCCTGGAGTGTGCATCACATTTGTGAGAGGTTTAGGAAAGAACAGGGCTGGCACCTTTTGAAAGGAAAGACAGAATTTACAGTAAATGAGAATTTAGTGAGCCAGGCATGAGTTACCAAGCTGTGCTCAAATCACTCAGCCTCTGAGCAAACACAAGAAAGGAACAAACACAAACCCCAACCATGTCCTGGATCAGCACAGGGCACACAGAAGGGAACAAACACAAACCCCAAACATGTCCTGGATCAGACATGGCACACAGAAAGGAACAAACACAAACCCCAACCATGTCCTGGATCAGCACAGGGCACATAGAAGGGAACAAACACAAACCCCAACCATGTCCTGGATCAGACATGGCACACAGAAAGGAACAAACACAAACCCCAAACATGTCCTGGATCAGACATGGCACACAGAAAGGAACAAACACAAACCCCAAACAGGTCCTGGATCAGCACAGGGCACACAGAAAGGAACAAACACAAACCCCAAACATGTCCTGGATCAGACATGGCACAGTTCAAGTGCACTCACTGCCTCCTCAGGGCACAGCTCAGCTGGGGCAGTTTGGATGCATTGCCATTGTGTGCTTCTCATGCAAAAAATTAATTACTGCTCTCTGTCAGGCATCGTGAGCCCCACTGCACTAAAATTAGGTTTTGTTTGTTTGCTCCTCTGATGTTTTAATTATTGCAACATGATTACAACAGACTGAACAGCAGCCTCAAGGTGCAGATGTAGCTCCCATCTAAAACACCCTGGAGTATAATAAATATGTATGAGCACACACACAGCTCTGGACCCTGCTTCTCTCCATAAACAAACAACTCACACAATCAAAGCTCAGAACACTTCTGTGGTACCTTCAGGTCATTAACACCCTCCAAAATTGCTCCTAATCACAACAAAGTGCCTTCCAGGCAATGGACAAACATCACTCACACTTTGACAGGGGCCAAAACGTGGTGGGGCAAACACAGGAAACTTGGGGAGAGATCCCTGCAGTCATTAAATGGAAAAGCACGACACAAACTGTGAGGAACAAGGACTGATCACACTCCACCACTGATCCTCATCCCTACATCCCATTATGCACATGGCACTCAAGCCAGCCTCAGTGGTTAAACATTAATCACAGAATAATTTAAAGAGGGAGAGACCTTTTAGATCAGCAGGTCCAACTGCTGTCTCAGACACCCAACACAGAGTGAAATAGGAATCTCCAGCTGGCAAGCTCCTGCCTTCCATCCATGCATGTGCTGATTTAGAAAGTTTGGGGGGAAAAAAAGTATGATCAGCTTTTTAAAGGACTCTTAAGCTCTCAGTCTTTTCCACTTCAGAAAGAATTTTGGCACCCAAATATGAACAGACCAATTATCAAAATGAGCAGGATAATGAAGTTGCAATTTCAAGGTGGAGAGCGTCAAAAATAAAAGGCAATGCCTCATCTTACTCTGTAAGGAACAGGTTCCATTTCCACAACTTATGACCACTGAAAGATCCTGTCCAAAAATACAATACAGCAATGAATATAAACAGTAATTCCCAGTAATGAAGGGATCCAGCTCTTGCAGTGGAGTCAGACCAGACCCAAAGGTATTTCACTGCCTGTATGACCATTGCTGCTCATGCTGGGTGCCATGGAGGATTTCACAGGCCTGTCCAGCCACAGCCCATGGAACAGGCTCTGGGAAAGCAGCACAGGAACTGCTGCCCCCACAGGAGAGTGGGAGAACACCTGGAGTTCTGCCTGCTGCATGGATGATGAGCCACCCCCACTTACAGGGCAGGATCAGTGCACAGAGAGGATTTCAGCTCAAAGGGACAGGATTTCACACCAAACTCCTCCCAGCAGGAACACCAAAGAACAGGGTCTGAGGCTGCTGCCCTTGGAGCATCCCAAACTCAGCCTGTCCCTGCATCTCCAAACAGCTCAGTGAGGGCACAGCCCTGCTCTGCCCTACAGGACAGAGCAGCTCCTGCTGCAACACAGGGATCTGCCAGGAAATAACAGCACCAGCCCTCATGCCAGCTGTAGGACACTTACTCTAGTGTCACAGCCCTGCTCTGCCCTCCAGGACAGAACAGCTCCTGCTGCAACACAGGGATCTGCCAGGAATTAACAGCACCAGCCCTCATGCCAGCTCTAGGATACTTATCCTTATGGCACAAAGAAATAATTTCAGTATCAGCTCTTCAGCTAACGTTCTTTGCTAAGACTGAAACCAAGGAATTGCACCAACCAACCAAAATCCTTCTTCCCAACATTTTTTTCCAACTAACTCATTTGAGAAGAGAAGAGACAGCTCATGTTCCCTGTATCCTTAACCCAGACTGAGGGTACAAGGCCCCTGTCCCACCCCTCCAGTCAGATGGATGATTTCAGCTTCCTTTTCCTTTTGAGGGACAAGGTGTTATCACCTGTAACAGGAACTCGCACACATTCAAAAAAAGAAAATAATTCACTACAGAATCAGTTAGTTTTCCCTCAAGATAGCTCATTTTTTTGTGGTTTCTTATTTCAGCACTTCCCCCTGTCTCAGGTTTTCTAAGCTTCACTAGCTCCTGAGAATTCTACATGCCTACAGATTCCACAGGGGGCAGAGTAAGGCTGGGAAGAGAATAAGGGAGAATTTACCTGGTTTAGGGGTAATATTGAAGGAAGAGTTCTCAAGCCAGTCAGCTCAGATTTAATTAAAATACAGGAGAAACTACCAAGGAATGATTTATATTCTAAGGGGATTATGGCTAACACTAAACTGTTTACAGAATCAATGGGAACCTAGCACAGAACAGATCTAGCCCAGGGGAACACACATTGATTAGATTCCTGTGTCCAAAATGCAGTCCCCTTTCCATGTTCCTCATTAATTCATTTCAACATTTATGTGAATTGCAAAATAGATGTTCCAAGCTGTACTGAGCTCCAGTTATTTATATTGTGTTAAATAAGGAGAAAAAAGATTCTGTTCATCTGAAACTGAAATTCATTTGTCTCCAAACCCTTAATGAGGGAGGATGGTTCAGCTCACCTCCAAATTCATCACCTGCTGCACATTATTGAATATCCGATAATGCCAATGCTAACCAAGAAACGCCTGGCACAATCTGTCAGCTCTCAGACTGAGCTGACAATTTCCTGTGTACCCAAAACACACACCCAGGTACTCCTGACAACCAAAGCAGTGCTCAGCAAAAGCTCCACGTCTCCATAATATTCATGTTCTGTAGCCTTTTATGTGAAATTAGCAGGGCTCCAATTGCTGCAAAGGGCTCTGGTGCACTGCAGCTCCGGGGCTGTCCAGCACCAGCTGCCCACCAGCCACAAGGCAGGTCATGTTCTGCCAAATTTGATATTGTTTGTGCAGAAAAATCATCAGACAAAAGCCATGCACAGGGGCAGGCTCTGGACTGCTCTGCACAGAAAAGAGAAGTGAAAATTATGCCTCCCATGGCTCCACAGACTGGATGCCCCTCAGACTGCCCTGCCCTTGGCACAGCAGCACTGACTGAGCTCACTGCACTGAAAGGGGGAAAGCAAAGGAAGGCACCGAGGGGGAATGGGTTAAAACCCTCCAGAACAGAGCAGAAGGCCTGAGCTCCAAAGGGTAATGCCACCTGTGCCCAAGGAAATGAGGAAATGGTTCATGAGCAGAGCAGTGGCTCTCAAACAGACATTCTGTAATTCCAGTGAAACAAAGGCTTCACTGAGAGGGACAAGATATAAACACAAGGCAAGATACAAACACTGCTAACATCTTCAACAGAAGCAATAAAAAATTAGTTAAAGATAATGCAGTAAGTCAGAAAACATCCATAGCAGGAGGGAAAACTAAGGTTCTAATTTAGAAATGAAAATTAAAATTTACAAGAAAGTGATAAAGACAGACACTGAAATTTTCTCGTGAATGTCCAAAGGCTATTTTGAAATTTATCCCTTGGACAGGAAAAACAGATACACCAACTGGAAAAATGCAAAGATATCTTTTTTGGAAAAACCACTGAACACTAAAACTATTGTAAGAGTCAGCAAATCAACAGGAAATTAACATCAATTTAAGGATTTACCTTTGCACATGCTGCACACACATTTGTAGTTATTTCAATTATTTAAATCAAAACCTCACCAATTTTTTATAACTCTTTACCAGTCCCAAAAAAGATACAGGTACACAGAAGCAAATCATTAAAGAAGGGTAGATGGATTAGAAAAAAACATTTTGAGATTTTTTTTTTAGAGGCAGCTACCTAGCTAAATGAAATTGATTTGTCTGTCAAAAATCTTACAGACCAAGAGGAATTCTCTCTCTAAAAATTCAATCTATACATTAATATTATACAGAACATCTGCCCTCAGCTGTCAAGAACATTCAGAAAATAAAACTGGAAGAAACCCCAACCACTCATTTCTTGCTGCATGAGCAGTTTGATCCCTTTCCTACACTGACTTTGGCTGATTTTGTGGCATTGCTGTGCTGTCCCTTATAAAGCACCTGCACCCAGCAAACTTCACAACTCCCTGGCACAACAACCAAGGCTGCTGCTGCCACTGTGATCCCAGTTTGCAGCAGTGACCAGAGCAGCCAGCCCTGCCCAGCTGCACCACTGCACACAGATCTGACACAGCTGGGCCCAGCTTCCTCCTCTTACTGGAATGAGGCAAGTGGAAAAAAGCAGCCTTAATTTTAGTTTCCATTCAAACACATCCCCTCACCCAGCTCAATAAATAATATGTTGTTGTTTTGCTTAAATAAATCTATAAATGTGTTCCCATAAAGGAATTGCAATGAAAAAAACCCCAAGTAACTGAATTCTTATTTGAAAAGAAACTTGATACAAATACGTCAAAGAAATATATCTATAGATATAAAATTTGTCATCTATAATAGTCTAAATATATTAAAATTGTCATATGCCATACATATCCCTGTGTATATATATATATAGGGATATACAGTGATATCCCTGCTACCTCTGGATAATGTCAAAAGCTCAATCCCTTCTAATAAATTCAGAACAGGCTGCACTTAATGCAGACACAGCCTGCACCATCAGCACACAACTCAATTCCAAATTACCTGAAGAGAAGCAGTAAGGAGAAATGCTGGCCAAGGATGAAAAACAGGCATGGTGAAAGAGTAAAAAAAGAGCAGAGAGCAAACAGAAAAACAAAGCCTGAGGTCAGCAATCAGGTCTTTTCCAATCATTTCTTAACTTCTGGGCTTTGTTTTTCACATGTACTTTAACTTTGGGTACCCAGAACCAAATCAGTAAGTCCCTGACTAAATCTTGCAGGGAAAAATGGATCAGTACAAACTGACATTTATCATGGGTTTAGACACTCTTGTACTTTTAGGACCAATTTTGTTTACCTTCTACTGGAAACAAAAATAAACTCACATAAAGGAAAAGACGATAGCTAACATTCACTGGAGCATCCTCCAGCTATGTTACTGCCAAGGGCAAAACATATTTGCTATTAAAAACACCTTTAAAAATATTTTTATAATAAGTCAAATAAGATCTTCCATTTGCTTTTGGTGTTTTGCTTGTTGGGACTTTTTCTACTGAACAGTAAAATCCTCATTTCCTTCAGTAGTTGCAAAAGCAAAAATGCATAACAACTGTGGGGAGAAAGGAGTGACTGTTCTCTTTGCTGCCCTTTTTGGTTTTCTTCTGCACTAACTTCAGGCAGAGTAAATCCTTTAGGATTAATCCTACACCTGCCCAGCACAGGAGCCCTGCCAGATGTTCTTTCCTGGCTGCAGCAGAGCTGCTCTATCCTGACTCACATCACAGAGCCTGGGCACTGTCCCTCTCCTGCTCCCCAGAGCCCTCCCCTCTCATTTCCCTGCTCTGGGAAGGGGCCTCTCTCCTCATCTGGCCCCTCTCCCAGGATGGGAGCTGTGGCTGCACAGCCAGGCAGTGCCTCAGTGTCCCCAGGGCCACCACCCACCTCTGCCTCAGCCTCTCCTCAGGAGGCACCACAGCCCCACACACACTCGTACCCAGCAGCTGGAATGGCCTAAAGGGGTTTTTAGGAACATTTCTTGGAGACTCCATGGCCATGGGAACAGCTCCCCAGGAGTTTAATGCTGTTTATTCCCAAGATCCCCACACCTACACACAGCCCTGCTGTTGCCTTCGATATGAGGCAATGGCGACCTGGTTTCAAAGAGCTAGCACGGCAGCTTGACTCCTCAAGCCACTCGGGCCATTGACAACGCATACACCAATGTGGTGGACGGCAAATGGCGATTTATTAGGTTCCCACATGGGGTTATATAGTCTAAGGGGTCTTCACTACGTCAGAGGGGAAGGAAGGTTAGAGGTTAGTGGAAAACTACTGGGTTTGGAGGGGCTACATTGTTCTCAGAGTTAGTTACACACCTCAGAGGGTGAGGGGGGAGGTTTCCTGTCTTTCCGTTACAATCCCGAGATCTTCCGCTGCGCCAGGCCTTATCTATCTGCTCACACACATCTCCCCCCCTCCTCTCACAAATAAATGAGGTAGTTAAAATATAGGCATTAAAATGAGGTACAAAGTAGTAACTTAATAAAAGAAAAAGGGGTTTGAAAAACTTGAGTAAATATTCGTGAGGTAGATCAGACAAATCTCGTGACTGGCAGTGTTCACAGTTTCATTCACAGCAATAGTTGCTGTTCTACGAATAGAATGTTGGCCCGTTCTAGGTGTGTTTGGACAAATGAAACCAGCTTGTTCAGCAAGCATGGTCCAAAGGTAAGGGCTAAAAGCAGCATTGCCAGTGGGCCCATCAGGGTGGAAATTAGGGTGGTGAGCCATGGCGATTGATTGAACTAGGACTCGAACCAACCCTGTTGGGCTTCCTTGTCTTTCTTTCTCTGTGCCAGTCTATCTTGGAGTTCTGCCATGGAGTCTCTAACAACTCCTGTATGATCAGCATAAAACCAGCATTCTTCTTTCAAGGCGGCGCACAGGCCTCCTTGTTGCATGAACAATAGGTCCAGCCCTCGTCTGTTCTGCAAGACAACTTCTGAAAGTGAGGAGACTGATTTCTCTAGGAAGGAGATGGATTTCTCGATCCTCTGCAAGTCTTCATCAATGGTCATTTGCAGCTGGGAAAGTCCTTGTTGTTGGGTCACAAGGGCTGAGACACCTGTGGCTGTGCCGGCTGCTCCCAAACCAAGCAGCACTGCAATAGTTACACCTGTTATTATTTCTCTTTTGTGGAGCCAGCCAGGTTCCTCATAAAGGCGGTACACCTCTTCATCTGAGTGGTACAGGACCCTAGGAACAATCAGAACTTGGACACAAAAATCAGCAGAGTCATCAAATTTGTCAAGGAACACACAGGGACTCACCCCAGACTGCTGGCAAACCCACATCCCAGATGCAGATGGGATTGCCCACTTATTGATCTTTTTGTCGGGCTTTACAACTTCTGTGCAGACGTTGCCTTTCTCTTTTGCCAAGGCCGCACTGCCAAAGCATTTGCCCTGACCTGTGACTTGACTCAAGGTGATTCCTCTGCGGGGAGTGTCCCACCTGCACTGGGGTGGATTGACAGCCGCTGAGTAACTAAAGGGAACATCAAGGGCAACACCTTCATAGAAAGGGGGTTTTGCATCGTAACATAACCAACACAAATTTGTGAGGTTTGGGACTGATTGATTTAGCGATAGAAAGGTGGCGTTCAATATGTTAAGGAATGGATTATGAGGAGTTGGTTTGGGTTTTTGGTAGGGGAGTACTGAGTTGAATGGGATACAGGTGGTAGAAGTGGTTTTGGGACTAGTTGTCGTCTCCATCTTGGGTCTGTTTACTGTAAGAATTTGATTATGTCCAATTGATTGAGATTTGGATGGCAAGAGTCTGATTACCATTAGGTCCAGGGGCTAGTGGAGGGTTCTATGTGACCCTTTTGCAGCTCACGGTCGACCATTTCCAGTAAGGCTGCCATTCGAGGCTTTGACAAGAGCCACTGCTCAACCCATACAGGGTCTGACGATCTCCATGTCAGTTTGATTGGCAGCGGTGGGTGCACGGCAGTGGCCCTCAGGATAAATTTGTAATTCTCACTCCTAACATGGCAAGGACATCCCTTCCTATCAAGGGTGGTGAATTTTGCAAAATGTAGGGGTAGATTGCCACAGTTTGTTCTGGTCCTTTTTCTGTGTGGAGTGTTATAGCTACCAACTGGGTGCTTCTCCACACCCAGGTCTGCCCTCCCACTCCGTTCAATGGGGGTACTTCTTTAAATTGCCAATGCCAGAGCCAGTGTGCTTGCGGGATTATCGAACAGTCAGACCCCGTGTCCCCCCAAAACGGAAGCCCTATGACGTGGGGATCCCGGCTGCCATAAAGGCGGCACGTTCTCCAAATCACCAGGGGCTCCTTCCCGATTTTCATGGCCAGGGCCACCCAGGGCTCCCCATCTGGGGTGACCCCTGCTGGCCCTGTGCCACAGGTGCGGCTTGCGGTGGTGGTGGACACGAGGGCACCGCTGGTGGTGTTGTGAAACCTTGCCATTGTGTCGCTGTGGGGGGTGCAAAACCGGCTGCCCCCTGTGGTGGCATGGGGTATGAGGGTTCCCCGCCCCACTGGGGGTTGGCATAGATGGGCCGCCTTGCATTCGCAGCGGGAGGAGGCTGGGTGCGGCCCGCATGCCCCCTCCCTTTCCCGTTTCCCTGAGGCCGGGACCTGCAGTCTTTGACAAGGTGCCCTTTCTTCCCACAGTTCCAGCAGGGCACTCTCGCACGGGCTTGGAGCGGGGGCATCGCGGGGGATGGCTGTGCTGGCTGGGGACAGCTCACTGCGATGTGGCCTGCCTGGCCACATTTGAAACATGCCATGGCACTGGTTAGGGTGCGGACAGCTGCCTGGATGGGTGTCAGCTGCTCCTCTTTTGCTACATGTTTGTCCATGTCGGCCAGGCTGGCTCCGGCCGGCAAGGAGCGCAGAATGTCTTTGGTAACTGAGTTGCATTGTTGCCGCAGGCAATCAGCTACTACGGGGCCTCTTGCCTCTGGGGGCAGGGTAGACGAATCCACCGCTGCCTGAAGGCAATCCACAAACTGAGTGAAGCTTTCGCTTTCACCCTGTTTTATGGTGGACCATGGAGAGGGCCTGGCCACCACTCGGGATGCAGCTCGAATGGCCTCCTGGGCAGCCTGGGTGGTGGCTCTGACCTCCTCAGCCCGCATGTTCGCGGCTTGTTGCTGTGGGGTTATCATGTTGTCATGTTTTCCCATCAGCCTGGATAGACTGGAGTCATGCAGTGGCTGCCCTGCTCCAGAAGACTGAGCCAGTAAATTTGTACAGTTGTCCTTCCACTCTTGTGTGAAGACAATCATCCCCGCACCATCAAATATCATGCGACTTATTTGTTTAATATCAAAAGGGAGCAAATCATAGTTGCCAAAAAGGCCATCCACCAGAGTGGAGACCATGGCTGAATTCAACCCTTTTTCTGAGATTGCTTTTACGATTGTTTGTATGTCTTTGGGGTTTACCGGTGTATATGTTCTTTGCTGATTACCTTCTGGCCCCGTAACTCTCACTGGGAAAACCTTCACTGCAGCCGCTGGTGCCCATTCAGCACAGGCTATTTTTATCTTTCCCCAGTCAGTAAGCTGGGCTGGCTCGCATTGTAAATCCCTTTCAGAGCGGCCTGAGGCTTTGTTAGGTTTCACTCTAAACTGTATTAGCTCCACTCGCTCTGTTTCTGAATCCCCGTCAGTTTCCGTCTGCTCCCCTGAGCTGCTGCCGCTGGTGGTGTCCGACAGAGAGTCAGAAGCACACTGCCAGCTCACTTCCGGGTTCGGGCGCCGTTCCGTGCGGCTCCGGCCCCGCCCCTCCCCTCTGGGGTGGTGCCGCTCCCACCCCCTGGGCTTGCCCTGCCTCCCGCGGGGGGAGGTTTCTTCCTTAAATGGTGACAGTGTTGAACGCAGCTCCCGACGGGGCATGTGCTCTCTGCCACTGTTCCGCGCGTGCGCGTTTATGGGGGTCTGCGGTGCCGCTCGGCGTGCGTTCTCCCCGCGGCTCTCCCGCGCGTGCTCGCCCGCAGTAGCCCCCAGTGCCGCTTTGAGCATGCACCCTCTCCCTTCCTGCCGCGCGTACCCATCAGCCAAAGCCCGCAGCTCCTGTCTGAGCGTGCGCTCTTCTCCCTCTTCCCCGTCTCTCTCCTGTGCATGCGCATCAGCGGATACCCGCGGCTCCCCGCCAAAGACATCCGGACCCCGCCCCTCCTCACGGCCACCGGCGCCATTTTCAAAAGCGTATGGCAGCAGCGCCGCCCGTGCCTCCCACGCCGCATTTTCAGCGTCTCTGGCTTCACCCGCCAATCCCTCCCAGAAGAACCGCGCGCGTTGCCGCGCCTCGGGCTCCGAAACGCCGGCCGGCGGCGAAGAGCCAGACGAGGGACCCGTGGTTTTTTGGGAAGGTTCCGCGGGTGGGGGGGGACCCGGCGGTTTCGGCGGGGGGGTCGGGGGATTCTCTAAGGGCACTTGGGGGTTTGGGCTCGGGCTCTGGGAGCGGGGAAGCGCGCCTGGCTCCCGCGGCTCCCCGCCCTCGGACTAATCGCGTTCGAATGCCGTTTGCGTGGTGGCACCCACTCCCAATTTGCATGTAGTTAGCAAACACACGCGTGCAGCGCTCCAGGTCTCCTGTTCCTCCAGCGCCTTGCTCAAAGCCTGTTCGACTTTTCCCCATGCTGTGAGACTTTTAGCGCTGCCCGAGGATTTCGTATCCTTAGCCAGGGCAACCGTGCACTTATCCCATACCTCCGAATGGAGTATATCTATTGGGCGGTCTATCACCCCCAGCTCTAATAATCTTGCCATAGCAAGTTGAAGATCTCTGAGCTTACACTTAATTCCCCACTGTTTATGAATCAAACTTACGACCTTCGCGATGGCCTCCATGATCCTCGCGGGTCCGGGGACGTCTCCCCCGCCGTGGGTCAGTCCTTTTGTCCCGCCCCGGCCGCTGCTCCTGTCCAGGCGAAAATCCCGATTCCCGAGCGTTTTTCTTCCCGGGTTTCGGCACCACTAATGTTGCCTTCGATATGAGGCAATGGCGACCTGGTTTCAAAGAGCTAGCACGGCAGCTTGACTCCTCAAGCCACTCGGGCCATTGACAACGCATACACCAATGTGGTGGACGGCAAATGGCGATTTATTAGGTTCCCACATGGGGTTATATAGTCTAAGGGGTCTTCACTACGTCAGAGGGGAAGGAAGGTTAGAGGTTAGTGGAAAACTACTGGGTTTGGAGGGGCTACATTGTTCTCAGAGTTAGTTACACACCTCAGAGGGTGAGGGGGGAGGTTTCCTGTCTTTCCGTTACAATCCCGAGATCTTCCGCTGCGCCAGGCCTTATCTATCTGCTCACACACCCTGCACAAAGGGATTTTCTACTCTCACTGCACTGCATCTGTTCCCTCTGGTCTCTGCATTCTCCAGCCTCAGACCAGTGTCCTCCACATCCCTCCTGTGGGTTTCTCCAGCAAATCAGGTTTTTTCCTCATGTTCCCAAAACTGAGGGGTGCAGGGTGTTCATTTCAGTCTGTAGAGACCCTGCTGCAGGACAGGTGCATTTCCTTGTTCCCCTCTTCTGACCCACTCGTGCCAGCATTGAGGCAGCCTCAAATCCAGCTCTGCTGCTCTGCTGGGGCCAGCACAGGCTTTGGAGCAGGCAGAGCATTCACAACAGGCAATCTCACACAGTCAGGACCAAGCCCAACCCAACATCTCATCTGTAACCTGGCTGGGAGAAGTCCCACTGGGAAAAGGGACTCCATCCCCCAGATCATTCCTTAAGAGTGACAGAGACAGACTGAGCACCAAACCACACACCAAGGGTCTTCAAAGTAGTGAAAATAAAAGTTGGGCACCAGCATTTGAAAGACAGTCTCTTTTTCCCATTTCTAGACATGAAACAACACAAATTAATCGGCCTCTCTGCAAACCCAAGCCCTGCAAAAGGCAACCACAGAGACTCAGCAGCATCTAAAATGACCCCCCAGTGCTCTCGATGCAGGTCAGGATGACAGAGTCAGAAAAAAATCAGGAGGTTTCTGTGCCAGCTCCCTTTTGAACCTCCCAGGCCCTGAGAGAGAGGCCCTGGGCACTCAAGGCTGCTGTGCTGCAGTGGGAAAAGCCCATTTCCCACAGATACACAAAGACACACGGGCACACACAGCATTTTTAACTATTCCAGTCATGCTCCAGATTTCTAAAAAGGCACAACTCCAGCACCTCAACCCTTGGGTCTTCAGAGCTAAGCACACAACTTTTAGCATTTTCTATAAAAGTTCTGGTGAGTAGCTTCCATCTAAGCCCAAGCAAAACTTCCTCATTATACACAAACATTTCTCAGTATTTTGCAGTCCAGCTCAAACACAAGTGAACTTCTGACCACCACTAGAAAAACAACGCTGTTTTTTTTACCTTCCTTTGCTGGCAGATGTTTGATGCAAGCACTTACCTGGTTTAAACCACCAGAATTCCACCAAAAACTCTTTCAAAAGGTCCCCTTTTTCATTGATGCCAGCAGGAATGTGACACGATCTCCTCAGGATCCTTCCTCTCCACCCTCTCCTTCCCTCTCCCTCCAGGTTCCTCCTCCATGCTGATCCTCCCCTCACAAGCTCCCCCCTCCCTTTGATCACATTTATCTTTACTGGATCCAGCTGTGGCTCATCAGGGCCAGGCTGCGCTGGGTAATTAACACAGCTGTTAATTGTCAGGGTGAGCTCACTGCATTCCCTTCTCCTGCACACACCGGCACCTGAACATCCCTGTGCTGTTCCTCCAGGTGCTGATTTTGGCCAGGGGTGGAGAAGAAGCATCAATGGATCTCAAAATCAGAGATTAAACAGCTCAAAGGCACTGCTGATTCCATCTAATTTATGTTCTTGGGCTCTGGACCGTGCAAGGCCAGAGCAGGTGAGGAGCAGGCAGACAGCTCCAGGTGAAACTGCATTAAATCACAGTTGAAATGAGGAATTAACTGTGGGTAGCATTTTAAATATCTTATGGCCTTTTCTAAGTGTTTTGGTGGTCTCAAGAGTCAAAGGTTGTCAGCAAAATGGCTCACCAGGGTCATCTAGGAAGAACTGGCTAGCATAATTCATTGATCAAGAAAACAGTTTCCACTTTCTGCATCACCAAGTTAGATGTCTGTCCATCCCATATTATTTTTTTATTTTCTCTAATTTAGGAAAGAAAATATAATCATCAGATTTACTGCCTGACCATCACTAGAAGAACAAGGCTGGTTTTTTTCTTTCCTTTGCTGGCAGATGTTTGATGCAAGTGCTTACCTGGTTTAAACCACCAGAATTCCACCAAAAACTCTTTCAAATGTTCTCCTTTTTCACTGATGCCAGCAGGAATGTGACACGATCTCCTCAGGATCCTTCCTCTCCATCCTCTCCTTCCCTCTCCCTCCAGGTTCCTCCTCCATGCTGATCCTCCCCTCACGAGCTCCCCCCTCCCTTTGATCACATTTATCTTTATTGGATCCAGCTGTGGCTCATCAGGGCCAGGCTGCACTGGGTAATTAACACAGCTGTTAATTGTCAGGGGTGAGCTCACTGCATTCCCTTCTCCTGCACTATTATTGACCAAAAGCAGTCACAGCTACCTGCACTGTGCAGTGAATTATTCTCATTAACATCCTTTAGTCTAAGCACCACCATGATAAATCATTTATTTTATATAAATCTATGTGGTTTGCCATCCCTAACCTGTGGAACAAAGTTCTGTCAGGGTTCAATTACACCCACACAGTCCTGTGGACCCAAACCTCTGCCCCAGGCTGGGCTGAGCCTGGACCCAGCTGCCCCCAGAGCCCTCTCTGAGAAGGGTTCAGAGAGCAGGGGGCCCTTCCTGCCCCTCCTGGCTCCATGGAAGGCTTCTCTGAGAAACCTGGGCTGGAGCTCCCACCCTGCACACAGCAAAGGTCATTACAGAGACAAAGGTCATTACACTGCCCCTGAAGGAACATGCAATGGCCTTTTCTTCTGCTTTTACAGTCAGCTTTTAAACCAGATTCTACTGTGACTAGTAGCCAACAACATGGCACTGGGTTTTCATTAACCCCTCTATCAAATTATGTCCTGCACAATTCAGAAGAAGGCAGCCCTAACATGCAAGAACATTTGTTCATTTGGGGACAAAAGATCCCAAATCTCTTCATGTGAACAAAAACCTCAACAGCCTCAGAGCAGGATTTTCATTGCCATCCTGAAGGGGTGAGGATGTTTTTTGCCCTTAAAAGCAATGATTATAATTTGCCCAAATGTGTGTTACCAACACAAGAACTGACAGCTGCAAGCCTGAATTCCTTGGGAGCCATAATTATTTATGACACTTGATTACAAAGAGGCCAAAACATATGGTTACCTTATCAGAAATTAGAATTTATTTTCATATAAATCTCAGCATGACATCACACCAAAAGAGCTGAAGTTACTCCAGGGGATGGCAAGTAATTCCAGGTTTCTGTAGCTAGAATAGGATTTTAAACTAATTAAGGTGAAAACATAAAAGCAGCTTTGGTAACAGAAGTCATCTATCCAGAGCCATACAGGCACAAACATCACCTTCCAACAAACTCCTGAATCTTCTTAGGATAAAAATTTTAGTATTTTGCTCAAAATCTGTCTGGGAACAATATAATCTCTGCCTTGGATTTACCACATCCAATGAACTTGAGAGTGAAAGAGTCCGGTGTGGTTTTAATTCAGCCTCCTCCAGTAGCAGCTCACAGCACAAGGAATCTGCAGCCTCATTTATTAAAGTCCATACACCCACAAGGGCAGGACACCAGCTGACAAGTGCCTGCCTTTGGATCATGTTATAGAAGATGAATTTGAGTTCATGTGATGGTTAAGGGTATAATTTTAAATAGAAAGTCTCTCTCTGTGGTCCTCAGTAGGCAGGACCAATGTATTACTTGTATTATAGAATTGACTTTCACTGATAAATAGGATTACCTACATAGTAGAAGTTCAAATTTGACACTGTTAGGTGAAATCTTAAACTGTAGGTTAACAAGTGTCTTTCGAAGAAAATACCAACTTCTAAAAAAGCAGCCTGGCATCAAGTTGTGTTTATAAAGGGTGGGCAGAGGTGTTGTTTGGGGGTACCAACACACACACACAGCTCCACACTGTCCCTGTGCCCTGTGCTGAGCAGGCAGAGCTGCAGGGTGCACACTCTGCTCTCCTGCAGTGGGACACAGCTCCACAGTGTCCCTGTGCCCTGTGCTGAGCAGGCAGAGCTGCAGGGTGCACACTCTGCTCTCCTGCAGTGGGACACAGCTCCACAGTGTCCCTGTGTCCTGTGCTGAGCAGGCAGAGCTGCAGGGTGCACACTCTGCTCTCCTGCAGGGTTTGGGGCCCTGCTCTTGCCCAGCTCACTCGTGTCACTCCCAGGATTTTCCTGTGCACAGTGACAAAGGGACACTGGTTCAAAGGGACACTGGTTCAAAGGGACACTGGTTCAAAGGGACACTCAGGGCTGTGCCTAAGGGGGCACAGCTCCAGGTGAACCTCAGACCTCATCATCAATAGAAATGTTTCTACACCTCTCCCTTCCAAAGACCAATGCTGCAATTGTGTCTTACACATGCAAGACAAGCAGCCAAACCTCAGAAAAACAGAAAGACGCACAACTTTTCTGGTTTTAAGCAAAATACATTGCTTTTATATAACACAGAGAATCTCCACTTGTCTCCTTCATTCATCACAAGCTTCATTTACTTGTTTGCTTTCAGAAACTGCCTTCCCTGAATACATTTGTTATTTCAAAAATGGAATGCACACAGTGAATGGTTATCTTGTATGCACATCTTGACATAGGAAGCTCCTCAGTATTTGAAAAGTATCTGCTGAGAATGAATAGTGAAAGCCTCTCAGCCTTTTATTATTTATTTCACAAATTTGTTGATGCCAATTCTCTGATAAAAATTAGAGTCTTTTAAATTTTTTTTTTCCACTGTACTGCTAATGTGAATATGCAAAGTTAAAAAAAGAGACAAATACTTATCAAAAGGCAGAGCAGACTCAAACACAGCACTTCAGAGATCTTACAAAATTCAAATGATGCTGAACTCCAACAAGATAAAAGTGTCTAAGTAAGAGCCAGCAGAAGTAACAGTAAAATTACAGGTAAGGTAAAACAATACCAGAGATCACAACTCACAGGCACAAGTACTTCAGGTACACTGGAAGAGATGAGAAACCTGCAAAGCTCCAAGTCAGTGACCTGGAGCACTCTAAACTGAGGTGCCACTCACCAGGACATCTCAGGAGTTGGAAATTATTTCATCTTCCACCTCCAAGCAAGCAGTGATCCCACATGCCTGAAGTTTAAAGGCTTAGCAAAGACAAATCCAGAACTGCTGCTGAGCCTGAGCCCTTCCTTGCTCCCACAGGTGTTCTGTATATTCAGGATGTGCTGCTCAAGTGTTTTGAGTGTTTCATTCTTACACAGAGAAATTCAGAACAGTGACAGAGAAAATCCCCCCTACCCTGCACCAACCTCCATCTGAACTGCACCTTCAGGTAGGGCCCTTGTCCTCATTGGTTTCCATCTCTGCTCCCCTGTGCACTGAGACTCTGCACTGCTCTGAAATGATTCCATTTCGCAGATTAAACACGTGCAGGAGAGGAACGAGGAACGAGGCTGGAGAGGCAGAGATTGAGCAGAAAGCTGCTCTGAAGAGGGGAAGGCAGCTCCTCCCAGGCTGGCAAGAGTCACCTCTTGGCTGATCCATCTCAAGGCTGCAGCTCCCCGTGCTCAAGGGCCTCTCTGCTGTGTCACCTCCAGAGAACTGCCTTCCTTCCAGCACACAGATCATTTCAGAAATGCACAAAGCAACCCTCTCCTCTACCCCACGGGCTCAGGCAGCAAAAGCAGCTCTTGGTTCTGCTGCCTGATGCTTCACCCACACACACAAACCAGGGACTTAACTTGCCCTTCCAAAAGTTAATCGTTGCAATTCCTGCTAATGTCTTCTTAAAAGCTCTTTTTTCCACCATCACTATCACTAATGTGCTGCCAACATCTCAAAAATTGCTTGGGTCAAGGTGTTCAAAGTTCTTCCACAGGAAAAAAAAGGACAGTTTGTGTCTAGGTAAATAGAAATACTAAGCACTGTCATCATTTAAAACAGCAAAAAAGACCCCAGCTAATACTGGAGTGTGTCTCAGAGCTAATAAACAGCCTGTCTGCTGATGTCCAAGAGGTCCTTGTAGTACCTATAAAGCAGTTGTTCAGTTTTTGGTTCAGCTTTCTGTACAAACAAGTTTCTCTCTCTACACCATGTATCTGCTGCCTACCTTTAAGAACAGAGCTGGGAACTGTTTTTCCAGCCACTGAAAGTGAATATCAAGGAGCATTCAAATTATTGTTTGTAGAGAAATGACTAAACACCCCAAGATTTAAAGCTGCTCTTCACTCAACTCATTTATAAAACTGCTATTTCAAGCCCTCCTGTTCACTTGCATGCACTCTAAAGCCCTTTTACAAATGCAGGATCATTTAAGCACAATCCACGCGTGTCTTTTTTTATTCTTTCATCCTTACTCCTCAGTATTTCAATTCTTCTGCTCTATTTTCACAGCTTGTCAAAAAAAACCATCCCCTTCCATCACCAGTCCTATTGCAAAAACAATCTGGGGAAATATGTTTTACAGAGCAGCTCAAAAACTCCCTGTGATGGCCCAAAGATTAAACACTGCAGCCTGACATACAAGGGTGTTAAAAAACCCCAACCCACACTGCAAAGGCAGGAAGGAATGTGGGATATATTGAATCACCAATTCATTTTCAAGAAGCACCTCTGTGTGGGTGATAGCTAGGGACAGGCGCTCGGAAGATCACGTGATGTCACGGGAAGATAAGGACCCTCCCCCCGTCCCTTCGGTGGTGGCCCCTCCTAGCCCCATTAGCTTCCCACCAACCACTGACCTTTAGATCCTTTGCCCTCCCACTGACATAGTAGAAGACCCTGTAGACTATTTAACCCCATGTGTAATACAATAAACCGCCATTTGCCGTCCACCAAATTGGTGTAAGCGTGTGAATGGACCGAGTAGCTCGAGGACGTCGAGCTGCCGTGCTGACTCGTTGAAACCAGGTCGCCATTGCCTCATATTGAAGGCAACATTCTGGTGCCGAAAGCCTGGGAACAAGAAAAACGCTCAGGAGTCGGGATTTTTCGCCTGGACAGGAGCAGCGGCCGGGGCAGGCCAAAGGAACTGACCCTCGGCGGGGGAGACGTCCCCGGACCAGCGAGACTCATGGAGGCAATCGCGAAGGTCGTAAGTGTAATTCACAGACAGTGGGGGATTGAGTGCAAGCCCAGAGATTTACAACTTGCTTTGGCAAGATTACTGGAGCTTGGGGTGATAGAGCGCCCAGTAGAAATCCTCCATTCGGAGGTATGGGGGAGGTGTACACTCGCGCTGGCCGAAGATACGGAATCCACAGGGAGCGGGAAACACCTTAAAGCATGGGGGAGGGTCAAGCAAAGTTTACGGAAAGCGCTGGAAGAACAAGAGACCTGGAGTGCCGCCCGCGTGTGTTTGCTGGCCACTCCTAAGCTGGGAGTGGGGGCCACCACACAAACGGCGTCTGAAAATAATTTATCCGAGTGCGAGAAGCCGCGGGAGCCAAGCACGCTTCCCCCCTCCCGGAGCCCGAGCCCAAAGCCCCCGGTGCCCTCAGGGAACCCCCCGACCCCCACCCCGAGCCCGTCGGCTTCCCCCCCGCCCGCGGAACCTTCCCGGGCATCCGGAGGTCCCTCCTCCGTCCCCTTGCCGTCGATCGGTGGCTCGGTGCCCGAGGCGCGGCAGCGCGTGCGATTTTTCTGGCAAGGACTGGCCGAGGAGGCCAGAGACGCCGAGCACGTGGCTCAGGAGAGCACGCGGCCGGCACCGCCACCGTACGGGTTTGAAAATGGCGCCGGCGGCAGCGGGGAGGGGCGGGGTCTGAACATTTGTGGTGGGGAGAGCCCGGAGCCGTGGGTGTGTGCCAGTGCGCATGCGCAGGGGAAAGCCGGGGAAGAGGGAGAAGAATGCGTGCTCGGACGGGAGCCGCGGGCTTCTGCTGGCGCGTGCGCGCAGCAGGAGGGGAGGGGGTGCATGTTCGGAGCGGCGCCGCGAGTTCCCGCGGGCGCGTGCACACGGGAGAGCGGCGGGGAAAGCGCGCCCGGCCCGGCGCCGCGAGCTTCCGCAGGCGCGTGCGCGCCGGGAAGCGGCGGGGAAAGCGCGCCCGGCCCGGCGCCGTGGGCTTCCGCAGGCGCGTGCGCGCCGGGATGCGGTGGGGAAAGCACGTTCGGGGAGGCGCCGCCGTTCCCCGCGGACGTGCACACGCGGGAAAGCCGCGGAGAGCGCCCGCGTGGTTCGGAGCCGTGGTTTTCCGCAGCCCCGCATGCACGGGACAGCGGCGAAGAGCGCGTGCGCGCCTCGGGGCCGCGGTTTCCCGCAGGCACGCACGTGCGGGAGGGGCGCGAGGAGCACGTGTCCCGTCGGGAGCTGTGTTCAGCACTGCCAGCATTTAGGGGAGAGACCTCACCCCGCAGGAGGCAGGACAAGCCCAGGGGGCGGGAGCGGAGCCATCCCCGAGAGGGGGGGCGGGAGCGGAGCCACCCCCGAGAGGAGGGGCGGGGCCGGAGCCGCACTGAACGACACTCAAACCCAGAAGTGAGCTGGCAGTGTGTCTCTGACTCCTTGTCAGACAGTACCGGCGGCAGCAGCTCCGGAGAGCAGACAGACAGTGATTGGGATTCAGAAACAAAGAGAGCAGAACCAACACGATTTAAAATGAAACCTAATAAAGCTTTCAGCCACTTCAAAAAGAGTTTACAACATGAGCCAGCCCAGATCACTGACTGGGGAAAAATAAAAATAGCCTGTGCTGAGTGGACACCGGCTTCCACAGTGAAAGCATTCCCAGTAAGAGTTACTAGAATAGAGGACAACCAACAAAAAATATACACGCCAGTAAATCCCAAAGACATACAAACAATTGTAAAAGCGATTCCAGAGAAAAGGAACGAACCGAGAGCACCCAAGTGTCCCACGCCAGTGAGACCCAGGCAACAACGATGCTTTTGTATGATTTTGCTATTGGGGCTGGTTGCCAGAATGCAAGCCAGCCCAGACTATTATCCTCATCAACCATTCAGGTGGGTCATTGTCGTGGTTGGGGGGGGGAGGTGAATTTTTCCAGGGGGATGTGGGCAGTCCAATCAGTAATCAGCTTTTCTGCTGGCACCTGGATTGGTCACTCAGAGGTTTGGACACGCCTCTGAGGACACAAAGAGTTAAAAGCAGGAGTCTGAGGGGCTCGGCCCTCTTTTCAGATCCTGGTTTCAGCAGAGGGACGTGTGAGGCCTTCTTCCCCTGCCCGGCCACGAGGCTGGGTGGGGGAGGGGAAACACGTGGTCGGCTCAGGTAAGCCGGAGCCCCCCCGGGGGGGGGAGAAGAGAAGGGACAGGACTGGAACTGAGCTGCCCCGTCCAGGATGGAGGGGTGGAAAACTGTGGAAGTGCCTTCTGTGTGTGCTCACCCCCCTCCTCTCCCCAAACTCCGGGAGAAGGTGCTCAGCCACGTGGGGGGTTGCCGAGCCTGGGAATGCCTCCGTCTGCAGCACCCTGCCGAGAAGAAACTGTTAACCCTTGCTTGGCAGAAAGAAACTTTTCTTAGACATTGATTCTCATGACTGGTGGTTTTCGGAGAGAGGGAAGCGGCCTGGGACCGAGATGATAAAGCATGATTGGAAGGAACTCGATGGAAGAATGAGAGGAGTAGCCTTGGAGCTGGACTTTTCTTGCATAATGTCAGCCATGGACTGAACTTGAGTCTCTTTTGAACATAAACTGCATTTTTGGGTGGATGCAGCTGCCCCTTGCTTTTGCTACAGTGACTGGCACTTGAAGTGAGTAGCGAGCAGAGAAGAGAGGGGGAGGGTGAGGTGGCACCCTCTGCCCTCAGGGCAGACCTGCTCCTGGAACCCCGGCCCCTGGGTGAAAAGGGGGAGAGCTTGGCATGCAGCATCCTTAAAAAGCCCTGTATGCAGTTTTGGCCTATGAGACAGCGGTGAGAGCGCTGGACATAGGAAAAAGAGAGTGTCACCTTAGCAGACTTCTCCGGGCGGTGCTATGGGTGACATGGAAACACATAAGGGGTGGACCCGTGTTTTCTGAGGAACAGTCTGTGTTGCGAGAGAGACTCCTCTCTCCCTTGCTGAATTGAAGATTAGTTTGTTTTTGAGTGGTAATGGTTTGATCTAAAACCCAGGGGTTGGTCTGTGAAGAGTGATGGGTGGGGAGGTAGAAACTGGGAGAAGAAAATGTTCTAAGAAGTTTTTATTTCTGTCTCTGTGTGTGTTTAAGAGTATTTCTGTCCCTGTTCTTATGTAATTAATAAAGTTTTGGTGGGGTTTTTTTTTGTTTTCAAGATTTAAGCCTGCTCTGCTCTGTTCCTGATCACATCCCACAGGAGTTGTTAGAGAAAAAACATATATTCATGGGTGCACTAACATCTGGCCAGTGTTAACCCATGACAGTCATGAAACACCTTTCAAATGACAAGGTGCTCAAAGAAATCACCACACCGGGCACCCCATCCTTTGTGTTCCACATCACCGATCTGTTCCCGGGGCGACCAAAGATAGACCGCCACGCCCCATATCTCATGCACATGTACATGGCCTACTGGTGCCCAGCCTCCAACCCAGGGAAAAGGCACTGCAACTACCCGGGGTGGGGCCACTGTGGCTACTGGGGATGTGAAACCATTGTTACAGATAGCAGACCATCAGGATATGGGTGGGACCCACAGGAACCCGATAAATTCTTACAGTTCACCTGGGCACCCACCGGCTGTAACAAACCCTTCTTCAGGTCAGGGTTCTATCGAAACTATTATCAGGACTCTGCACGCCGGACATGCACTGATTATAACATAACTGTTTTACAACCAGACCACCCTAGCTGGGCCACAGGCAGGACGTGGACAGTAGTCCTCCAGTTACCAAAAGAGTGGGTAAATGTACAAATTATCAGGCTCCAGCCGCCAGTGCCCCGAGCGGTCGGACCCAAGGAAGTTATTAGAGACTCACTAAAAAGGAAAAGCACAATCCACCCCAAATCTTTGCCCACAAAGGTCACCAATACCCCGACCAGCTATGCAGATGCCTTTCAGATAGACCGCTTAGCCGTGTCTGACCCGAATCCCATTTTCCGCGTGCTAGAAGCTACCTTTTCATCTCTGAATGAATCCAACCCAAACCTAACCAATCCATGCTGGCTCTGTTACGATGTTAAACCTCCTTTCTATGAAGGAGTTGCTCTAAACATCCCATTCAGTTATTCCACAGCTGATGTCCCCCACCAGTGCAGGTGGGACACTCCCCGCAGAGGAATCACCTTGAGTCAAGTCACGGGTCAGGGAAAATGCTTTGGCAGTGCAACTTTAGCCAAGCAGAAGGGAAAGGTTTGCACCGAAGTTGTCAAACCTGACAAGAAGATCAATAAGTGGGTGATCCCAGCTGCATCCGGAATGTGGGTTTGTCAACGGTCTGGGGTGAGTCCTTGTGTGTCCCTGGCCAAATTCAATAACTCTGATGATTTTTGTATCCAAGTTCTGATTGTTCCTAGGGTCTTGTACCGCTCAGACGAGGAGGTGTGTCAACTTTCCGAGGAACCGGGCCGGCTCCACAAGCGAGAAATAATAACAGGAGTAACCATCGCGATGCTGCTTGGCCTGGGAGCAGCCGGTACAGCCACAGGTGTCTCAGCCCTCGTGACCCAACACCAAGGACTTTCTCAATTACAAGTGACTATCGACGAGGACTTGCAGAGGATCGAGAAATCCATCTCCTTCCTGGAGAAATCGGTTTCCTCACTTTCAGAAGTCGTCCTGCAGAACAGGCGGGGACTGGACCTCCTGTTCATGCAACAAGGAGGCTTGTGTGCCGCCTTGAAAGAAGAATGTTGCTTTTATGCTGATCATACAGGAGTCGTTAGAGACTCCATGGCAGAACTCCGAGATAGACTGGCTCAGAGAAAGAAAGACAGGGAAGCCCAACAGGGCTGGTTCGAGTCCTGGTTCAATCAATCGCCATGGCTCACCACCCTAATTTCCACATTGATAGGTCCACTGGCAATGTTACTCTTAGCCCTCGCCATTGGACCATGCCTGTTAAACAAGCTAGTCACATTTATTCAAACACGCCTAGAACGGGCCAACATTCTATTTGTAGGACAGCAACAATTGTTGTAAACCAAACTGTGAACACTGCCAGTTGCAAAGTTCTGCCTAGTCAGCCTCGCAGAATTTACTCAAGTTTTCCAAACCCCTTCTTTTTTTTATCAAGTTACTACCTTGTACCCCTTTTCTCCAATGCCTCTAACTACCTCATTTTTTTTTTGTGAAAAAGGGGGGGGAGATGTGTGGGTGATAGCTAGGGACAGGCGCTCGGAAGATCACGTGATGTCACGGGAAGATAAGGACCCTCCCCCCGTCCCTTCGGTGGTGGCCCCTCCTAGCCCCATTAGCTTCCCACCAACCACTGACCTTTAGATCCTTTGCCCTCCCACTGACATAGTAGAAGACCCTGTAGACTATTTAACCCCATGTGTAATACAATAAACCGCCATTTGCCGTCCACCAAATTGGTGTAAGCGTGTGAATGGACCGAGTAGCTCGAGGACGTCGAGCTGCCGTGCTGACTCGTTGAAACCAGGTCGCCATTGCCTCATATCGAAGGCAACACACCTCACAGCTGGGAATGACAAGCTCTGGCAAACACTGAGAAACAGAAAGGAGAGCAGTGCCCCACTGCCCTCATTCTGTGATGGCCTCACACATGAACAGAACTCCTCAGGCACAGCCTGCTCACAAATGGTCTCTGCTGTGCCACAGAAAACCATTCCAGCCAGCCCCGTCCCACAGGAGCACTGCAGGAAGGAGTGCAGGCATCACTTGGATATCCCAGCCCCAGTGCTCCTCCACGCTCACTGTCCTTACACAATCCCCAGCTCCTGAATTAATGCAGCCTGGAAAGGCTCTGCTCCCCAGAAAACTCTTTAGAAGGGAGGTGCTGCTGCCTGACAAAGAGTGTTTGAGATCTTGTCACTGCAGCGTGACCACGGTGTGCAGAGACAGCTGCCAGAGTGAAACGTGCCCTGGACAGGGTGGGCAGCACCCCTGGAACCTTCAATCCCCATTCCCAGACACAGAGAGGGGCCCTGGGACACTCCCCACCATGGAGCCCAGCCCTGCAGTGACACCCACTCCAAAGCCACCATTTCTTTCATGTCCTGTGTGTGCCTGAGCTGCTCAGGGGCTCTGATCCTCTGTTTACCTTCACAGCCTGCAGGGTCCCCTGGCACAGAGAGGAAGCCGCTCCTGCACTCACAGGTGGCTTTGGTGTCCCCGTTCCTGCACTCGGAATTGTCACCACACCTGTGGCCCTCTGCACAGAAGTCATGGCCTGAAACACAAGGAACAGCAACAGGGTTTAAAACGTGTTGAGTTCAGACATTCAGGAATTTGCAGTGACTGTATCACTCACAAACTTTGGCACCTTCCATTCCAAATTCTCTCTGCAAACCCAGCTGGTGCACACAGGCTTTTTAGGTTTCTCCATCAGGTCATTCTCAGAAAAACCATTTTCTTTGAAAAGGTGTTTGTATGACTAGCTTTATTCAGGAGAAATGACAACTCCAGAGCAGGGAGCAATGACAAGTCACGAGTGTTCTACTGAACCCGTGTGGCATTAAGTCTGATTGTCAGCAAGTGCAAGGCAAACTTACATAAAAACCACAATCAACTGTAACACATAATAAAAACCCCTCAAAATCCTCTTATTCTGCATAGCCACGTGTGTAGACCAAAATGGGACATTGCACAGAATTATACCAGTAGTCACAGCAACCTCATGCTCTGCCTTGTAATTCTGCCATCAAAAAGCAGCCCCATTGTTTCTACAGTTTATAATTATTCCATGCATCATGTTTTATCAAGGAGAATTTTTATTAATCTTTTTCCTTCACACAAATTCTCAGCAGTTGCTCTGGGAACAGTTTCTTTTATTCCACACAGTCATTGCTAGAAACAGGATGAACCTTCCCACCTCCTTCTGGAAAGGCACAAGTGGCTGAAGTTCTTTCTGTCTGATTTTCAGTATTTCTCAGAGACATGTCAACATCTTTCTCTGCTTAAGTCTAACGTGAAAGTAATTTTAACTTCATCTCTAAAGGCACTCCACTGCAAGTTAAGAAATAACTTACAGCATTGGACAACAGGGTTTTTTCCTCCATCCACTGATATATATTTTACGCGTTTTCTCTCTTAATATCCAAGAGGCTATTTCTATTTGCCCGAGATATATAAGGAGTCATTGTGGTAATTCCTATTCTGTCTCCACTTTCTGTCCTGGAAGGAGGAAAAGCACAAACCCAGACACAGCATCACCCACTGGTGTTCCAACTTGCTCTCATCTGAACACCAGAACAGTTTCTGCAGCCCCACCTGGTCAGAAAGGAGCAAACAAAGTTCCAGTTCATGGACCACAAACTTCCTAACACCCCCTAAAAACAGCTGAGAAAAGCACAACCCAGGCCTTAATAGCCTTTTAATACCAATTTTTAGGAGATACTGGTTCCTTTGTCCCCTAGCTTTTCCTTTTCTCCCTCCTCCTGCCTAATTCAGAGCAATTACAACTTTATGTCTGGTACATCTTCTAACCAAAGGAGTATCCCAGACTGGTTTTAGAACCATGCTCACAGAGGTACTTAATATCTCATTAAAAAGGAGTTATTCCTTTCAGTGTATCCCCCCTTGAGCCAACAAATCCCACTGCTCCCAGGCTGGCTTACCTCTACAAACCCTGCAGCACTGGTTCTCTGGAAGAACCTGATCTTCTGAGCAGTTCAGCGGGGGACAGGTCTCTGTAACTTTTACTAAAACTCCATTCTGAAAACAAACAACATTTAAAACAAAATTACATAGGGGAAAAGGCACTCAGTGGCAAGGCTCACATACTTGTGCATCCACAGCACCAGCAATCTCCAGTAACAACACTGGTAAACGAGCAAGAAGCAAGGTAAATTCATTTGTTCCACAACAACATCAAATCTAGAGCAATCTACTGTGCATTTCTCTGCCCAGCATAAAAAAATAAATTAAAAAAACAAGGATTAAAAGACAAGGCACCTCATCTTAAAATTCCATTCCAGTTTTAGCAAATATGTAGTCTCCAAGTAGTCTCAGCACTCTTTCCGTGTATTTGAAGGAATTAAAGAATTCCATTCCAGGTTAAAGACAGTCCTCCTGCTTTCTGCAATCTGAGCTTTATTCCCCTTATTTGACAGTCCACACACTTCAGTGCTGAGTTATCCAACTCCAATACACACACAAGACCAGCACTCCCAAGGGTTGTTCTGCCATGTCCAATTGTCCTTCAGGATCACTGATCACCTCGTTTCCAAAGTTAGGTCCTTCAGAGAAGAGAGCTCATCTGGAGATATCCCTACAGAAACTGCAGGGCAAAATCAAGCTCAAGATGTTTCTGTGATTCTGGTTTCTGGATTTAGAGTAAGACTCTGATAGAAGGTCTGGATGCTGGCAGGAACTTCTCATAATCACAGACACAGAGCCTCACAGACACAAATGGGGAGATTTGTGCACCAAACTTGGCTCCATCCAGCAGATCAGCTGTGATCAAAGTGTTGACTGACAATAAATCTGGCCAGAAAAATGGCAAGAAATTGCCTGAAAGTCAAATGAGTGTCAGGATGAGTCAAAAAGCTCAAGACAAATTTATTTCAAGCTCACTGATGCTTTAGTGACTCACAAGGAGATTAAAGAACACAAATTGAGAACTCCAATAATTTAACGACATTAAGATTTTATTTCCCTAAGTTCCCAACTTTCTGCAGAATTTGCATCTTAAATTTGCAAATTAAACTTATTTGTAATTAAGTTTTAAAACAATTAAAGCATTTCCATGTTGAGCATTCTTTGGGTTAAAATCAATTTGTTACAAACTAGTACAGATCCAGTTATAAGAAGTATCATCATCAGATTTCATCCACTGAGATAAGCAAACAGAGTTCACACTTCAGAATTATTGCTTCAGGCAGCCTTAGAAAAATTACTCCTTTTTATATTCAATTCACATATGCAGCAGTCATAGAATGTGAACACAAATAGGTGTCAAAAAGACTTTTTTTTCTGGAATAAATAGATCAAGCTTCAGTTGTGACATACAATCCACAAAGAATGAGATCTGGAGTCAAAAACTTGCAACAAGATAATTAAATCGCTTGTAATTACCAAGCTAAGTACATTAAAAAAGGATTGGATGTAAGCCTAATCAGTGACATGCAGGGACAATCCGAACAACAAACAGCTCACCTCACATGGTTGGCTCTGAAAATGAACAGTGAGATTTCAGATGAGGCTGTTCTGGTGGGGTTCCTTTTCCTGACATTTATCTGTGCCTGAATTTATCTGTGCCCCGGCTCCAGACAAGGCAGGGCTGATCTCTGCAGGACCAGGGGCCATGGCCAGGACAGGAGGTTGTTCTGCACCCCCTCCCTCTGAGGTGGGGCCGGTGGGTGCAGAGGGAGCAGAGGTGTTGCTGTTCCCGTGAATCCAGCGTCTCTTCCCTGGACCCTTGGCCATCAGTGCTGTTGCTGTTCATTTTCCCATGTCCCTGCTGATTCCAGTGACCTGCTCTGACCTCAGCCCGTGCCCTTCACCTTTTGTGCCCCCAGTTCTCCTCTCCATCCCCCCCAGGGCAGTGAGGGATGTGGTTTCAGAGAGATCCCCACAGCCCGGACTGGGCCCCGCTCGGCCACGGCCCGGACCGGTCCCCGCTCGGCCACGGCCCGGACCGGTCCCCGCTCGGCCACGGCCCGGACCGGTCCCCGCTCGGCCACGGCCCGGACCGGCCCTGCTCAGTCTCTCAGGACACAGCTTCACACAGAGCCTCAGTGGTCACTCTTACAGAAGGACATCGTTCCTTATCCTCACTAAACACTTTCTAGTGACCCTCCCTGAGAGCTGTGGGCCCCGTCCCTCCTGTGTGGCCCCCGTGGCCTGCCTGCTCCCAGCATTCATGCAGAGACATTTATTTTTGTGCCCTTGGCTGTCAAGCTGGCCCTCTGTTTATGAACAGCACCACGTCACTCACAGGCAGCTGATCAGCTGCAAATCCCCACTCCAACAGGAGTCACAAAAACCCTTCCACTGACATTCCATGGCCCACATCACCACATGGTGAAACCCAAAAGAAAAACCCCTAAACAAACCAACAAACAAAAAAATCAAAGGCTTACTGAACACAGAGAGGTGCAGTTAGAGAGAGCTGCACGCTCAGCTCCGAGTGCACCAAGGCCCAGAGCGCTGCCATCTCCTGCAGGGCTCACGGCTGAAAAGAACAGGGCATATGCCTTTATTAATATTCAGCTCTTTATTAAAGTGATCAGCTCATTATTAAAATCATCAGCAGGATTGCAAAGTCTGATCGGAGTTTTCCACACTACTGCAGCCATCTGAAGGAGCAGGTGCTGTTCCAGTGGATGCTGAGTCCTTGTTCCCATAGAAACAGCTAGCAGTTCTCTCTGGTTAACCATCAGAAGGCAGAGCACTGGCAGTCAGCTCTTTGCCCTCAGGGAAAAGTTTCAAGAGTTTCCCATTCTCTACATCAGTCAGCTCAGCTGGCCAGTTCCCATTCCATTCAGGCTCCTCACAGGTCATGGCCAATCTTCAAACCAGGCCAGGAGGTGCATCCACTCCCCGCTCAGCCAGGGCACTATCCAATTCTCTTCTGATGAATCCAGCTTCCTGTCCCGGGGTGCAGTATCCCCCAAAAAAACCTCCCAGGATCCACGGGGGCGGCCCCGCCCTATCTGCATATCCAAATGCATATGCATTTGTCCTGGTCATAGCCGAAGTTACTCTTGCTAAATGAGGTAGTTACAAAGGACAATAGGGCTATCTAGGTGTGGGCAGCTTCTTTTCACATTTCAATTAGGTAGGGAAAAGTTGCCAGGCAACTTTCCTTCAGGGCAGCTCTCCCTGCTCAGATTGTCTGGGGTGTGGGGGGGTGTTACTCTAGCCAGGAGAGGGTCAGTTGTGGGGTGGTTGTTTTGTTGTTTTGGTTTTTTTTTTTGTTTTTTTTTTTTTTTTCGTTCATAACAAATCCCTCCTCTATTTCTTTGATAGGGCTGTAGCCCGCATCAACTTGCAGCTTCCTACTGTGTATCCTCTCAGTAGACACTGCTCAAAGAAATTTAGGAGTTCTCTAGGGGAATTGCCCAGCGGGAGACTGAGCAGATGTGGGAGGGGTGCCTTTAAACTTGGGTTTTTTTTATCAGGAATTAAGACACACTCTATCACCGTGGAGGCCCAACCAGGAAAACAGACTGGGGACGCAGATCTGGGTGCAACAACAGCAGCAGGGCAGAAGACCCTGCCCTTAGTTTATTTTTCCATTATATACCTGTGGCAAGGTGACCATGGATTGGAGAAGGGTATCGCCACCTCTCCTGTCACATTGGTCCAGGAGGCTGTCATTCAACCTCCCCTTGTCTTGGAGAAAGTATTCATAACATTGCCAATATTTACAAAACATGGTCCTGTGTTTACAATTCACCAGCGTGAGAAACTGCACGTTTCTCCTTTAATATGAACGCTCAGCAAACCAGGAAAATTCATGGCAACATCTCACCCTTTTAAGTATATTAAAAAGAAAACAGAAAAAGAAAAATGAACAATTCTATGACAGGAAAAAAGAAAGAAAAAAAAACCTGTATAAAGTTCACCGACCTTCATTTAGGTGACGGTGTGAGGGCTACATGTTGGTCTGATTCTGCCTTTGCTACCCAGGGTTTCACCCTGAACCCCTTGCAATAACCTGCTCAAAATATCTCGAGCATAGTCTAACATAATTCAACCAACACCCTCATATTTTTAAATTTTTATAAGATACAAGGGAATATACGGTGCAAAAGGCAGGAGCATTCCAAGAAAAATTAATCACTCAATTCAAAATTCTGAACCCCAAAAGTTCTGTCCCAAAACCACAACCCCCAAACAACGTGCACTTTCCCCACAGAGGTCACAATGGCTACCATACATAAAACTGAGCCATAGAAAACAATTCCTCTGAGTCCATGATTAACAGTCCGCTGGCTCTCAGCATCACACTGCTTCAGTCTGTCCTTGTCCAGCAGCTCCACAGGATCCAAAGTCTCTATGGAGGCCATATAGGAAAGGAGAGGATGCCAGTCCGTGTCCATGTCAATCAGATCTCGAAGAGGCTTCTGTGATGGGTGGCACTAGGGTGGCACAGGGTGCACAAGGTTTCAGGATCAAACAGGATCAGTCCAATGCACCTGAGGCAGCTCAGCAGACTTTCAGCGGCCACCTCCATGGCAAAGATCCCAGAACCTGAGGATAGAGAACTTAGAAAACACAAATTGAGCAATTGACTTTTTCTCAAAGAATGCATGCAACATAGGATGTGGACGTAGAAACCCACTGCAAGGTCCAAGGAAAACTGACCATAGCTATGTGGCAACATCAACACTTCCTACACTTGAGATGATGGCTGTACACCAGCCAGAGAATTTTGCTCTTGTTCTAGAGCTTGGGAAACTGTTTCGTCCCCCTGACGTCTTCGTCTTTTTCTTCGCCTCCGAGTTTTCGGGCTTGGCGTGGGCTCAGCATGACCCACTGCTTTACAAGTTTCTGCAGTATGGTCTGGACCCACACCTTGTGCGCAGAAAAACAAGGGAGTCACTTTCTGTGCCTCCTTTTCCTGTTCTCCACTAGGCTGAATATCTGCCTGTGTCTCATGTCCATCATTCTGCCTCTTTTCTGCCGGCTGTGAAGCAGCTGTTGGGGTAATCACCATACAATCACAGGTGTTTAGAACTGCACAGGTCTGGACCATCTCCAGGACAGTAGAAGTCTCTGGAATGGTTTCCAGGAGCCTCTGGCAAGCAGAATTAGCATAGCTCCGTGCTAATTGCTCCAAAATTATCATTGTCAAAGTTATATCCTTGACTCTCGTCTTTAAAAAATGCATCAGACGCGATATAAATTCATTAAAAGCTTCCTCTGGCTTCTGTGCTATGTCTAAGAAGTCTTCCTTTGGGGAGAAGGATAACTTGGTTTTTATCAATGCAGATATCCCTATGTATCTGCACGAATCTAAAACCATGAAAGAAAGGCCAGCTTGCACATCAGGGCAAGCATATTGACTCCTCCCCATAAGTAGGTCAGCTCCGACCCCAAACAAGGGATCATCTCGAGGCAGGTGGCTATTTTCGACAGCCATTTGTCCAGCTAGGAATTTCCAATTTCTTTCAAAGGTAAAAACCTGTTGAGGTTCAAGCATCATTGTTGCAATACCTCTTATTACATAAGGAAAGATCAGATTCTCAAATTCTGCACTGATCCATTGAATTGCCTCAGTGAAGCTTGTATTATTTTCTGCCACGTCCCTTGATAAGGGAAACGGGACTGCCCATGATGGGTCATCATGGCTATGATGCTGTGGACCCACGTCCACAGGTCCCTGAACTGGCTCGGGCAAAGCTGCATCTTCAGGCAGCAGCTCTGTTAGGTCAGCAGCCTGATTCACCTGGAATGCAGGACTAAAAACCTCATCCGATTTCACGACAGGGAAAGCGTGCACATCAGACAACGCTTTTGCCCCGTTATCATCTCCCACAGCCGACCCGGCCCCGTAGGGGGGGCGGGCGGGGGACAGTGACTCGCTCAGACTCCTCTCTGAGCGGGGGGGCGATTGTCGCGCTGGGCAGGGAGGCGTGGCCGACCGGCCACAGCCTTCAGCTCCTGCCCGGCCAGCCGATGGGTCGGTGGCCGGGGCCAGAGCCGGCAGCAGCTCTGCGGCTCCAGCGCTCGGCCCCGTCCCCTCTGAACGGAGGGGGCATGCGGCGGGGCCGCGTGGCGGCGCGGGGGGGCTGTCCAGCGCGGGTGGCCCCGCAGCAGCGGGCAGCGTTGCGCCCAGCCCTCCCCCCGCGGCGCCGGACCGGCACCGGACGCGTGGGGCGCGGCGCGGCGCGGTGGGCGGCGGCGGCGGCTCCGCTGCGGGCACCGCACGGACCGCCGGCGGCGGCGACCCCGCGCACAGCATTTGGCGCGGCGGGGGGACGGGGCAAGGAGGGGCCGTCCCCGCCGCTCTCGCCTGCCGAATCCTGCGCGGAGCAGGTCGCGGCGGGGCGGGGCGGGCCGGGGAGGCGGCGGCAGGGGGCGGCGCCGGCAGCGCCAGGGGCGGCGCGCACGGCGGCCCCCCCGGCTCCCCGCAGGGGGCCCGAGGCGGCGCGGCTCCGCGCGGCAGCTGCAGGGCGGACCCCGCAGCGGTGGCGGGCAGCGGGGGGGTCGCCGCGACACGGCGGCCCGGGGCGGCGCGGGCGATCCCCCGCGCTCGGCGTGGGACCCGAGGCCGAGCGCTCCGCCCCCTCGGCACCCCAGCTACCCGCCCGGCAAACCGCGCGGGGAGCGGACCGAAAAAAGCTTCCCCGCCCTTCCAAAAACCCCGCTGGGCGCGCCCAACCCCCGACATGGGGGTGGGGGTCTCCTGCATCGGCTCTAACCCTGCATCAGAGCAATCCTCGTCAGAAGCGACGGAGCTCGCAGGGGAGCTTCTGCTCTGTGTCGAAAACCCAGAATCAACTTCAAAGTCCTCCCCAGCCTCTTTTAGAAGTGGGAAGACTGTTCCCCAGGTCCTTAAGAGAGCGCTAGCTCTCATATTTCCGTTCAGAACGGATAAAAAAAGTTTTTCCCCCAGGGTTTTCCATGGGTCGATTGAGAGTGCTTTTTCAGCACTATAAAAAATTCCAAGTTTCTTTCCCCAGCTAAATAGTTCTCTCACGTGTTTCCTGGTCAAGTCAGCGTCACAGGACAACAAAAAGGAGTGGAGCAGTTCCATCATCAATCGTTCCTCTGAGAACATCGTGGGTTTCTTCTTTTTGCAGCTGTAGAAGGCAGATTTTTTTTTCTTTCTTCTTTTTTCTTTCCTCACTAGCTTGCAACTTGACCACGTATAGGGGCCAGTTATCACCGTGGAGGCCCAACCAGGAAAACAGACTGGGGACGCAGATCTGGGTGCAACAACAGCAGCAGGGCAGAAGACCCTGCCCTTAGTTTATTTTTCCATTATATACCTGTGGCAAGGTGACCATGGATTGGAGAAGGGTATCGCCACCTCTCCTGTCACATTGGTCCAGGAGGCTGTCATTCAACCTCCCCTTGTCTTGGAGAAAGTATTCATAACATTGCCAATATTTACAAAACATGGTCCTGTGTTTACAATTCACCAGCGTGAGAAACTGCACGTTTCTCCTTTAATATGAACGCTCAGCAAACCAGGAAAATTCATGGCAACAACACTCGATAACAATTTAACTAGGGATAGGTCTCTTGGTCTCTCAATTGTTGTCTACATAGAAGAGGTGGCAGGTGGTCCTGTTGGGTCTGGTTCGGCATCAGGGGCGGTACTGGTCCTGTGACTCCGGTAACGTGGGTCTGACTTCTCTCTGGAGTTCGCACTGCAGTATGTGTGGTGAGCAGCACCTGGAAGAGACTTTCATAATTTTTCTCTTCTTAGTTACAGAATTACAGAATCACTAGGCTGGAAGAGACTTCTAGGATTAAGTCTAACTCTAATTACACGATGTCACTAAGTGCTACATCTACTCTCTTCTTACACACATCTAGGAATGGTGACTTTACTACTTCTCAAGGCAGAATTTTTTTTTTTTTTTTTTTTTTTTTTTTTTTTTTTTTTTTTTTTGGCACCGCTGAAGACTGTGTCTTATTGTTCTATCAGTTGCTGCTTGAAGAACAAGACTCTCACTTTACTATAACTACCTTTCAGGGAGTTGTAGTGATAATGTTACTTCTGAATCTCTTTTTCTCTAGGCTAAACAACTTCAGCTCTTCCAGCTAGTATTTATAGGGCTAGTGTTCTAAGCTTCTCACTAGCTTTGTTGCTTTCTTTTGACACGCTCAAGCATCTTAATGTCTTTTTTAAACTGAGGGGCTCAGAACTGGGCACAGTACTCAAGGAGTGGCCTCACCAATGCTAAGTGGCCTCACCAATGCTATGTGTAAGGAAAGGATGACCTTTCTGCTTCTGCTGGCCACATTATTCTCAATACAGCCTACGATATTGTTAGCTTGGGCCATCAGGGCATACTGCTGGCTCATATTTAGTTGGTTATCACCTAGCACTTTCAGGTCTTTTTCTGCTTGGGTACTGTCTAGTTACACTACCTTCAACTTGTAAGGTTGCAGGGGGTTATTGTGGCTAAAATGCAACACCTGGGATTTGGACTTATTAAACGTTATCTTCTTGGATTTTGCTTATCTATCTAATCATTTTAGGTTTCTCTACAGAGTCTTCTTACTCTCTAACAGATGGACACGTGCTCTCAGCTTAGTGTCATCTGTAAATTTACTAATGAAGGACTCAATACTTTCATCTGTGTTATTAATAAATATAATAAATAGAACTGGCTTCAGCACAGACTTTTGAGGGACACCACTGGTGGCTGGTTGCCTGCTGGATGCAGCACTATTCGTTACTACCCTCTGGGCTTGGGTATCTAGCCAGTTCTTAACTTAGCAAAGAGTGTTCTTGTATAAGCTGTGGGAAACAGTGTCAAAGACTTTGCTGAAGTCTAAATAGACAACATAAACAACTTTTCATGTATCTACCAGGCAGGTCACCTGGTCAGAGAAGGAGGCTAGTGGGGTCGAACACTACTTACTTCTCTTAAGCTCATGCTGGCTGGGTCTGATACTCTGTTTATCTCATCAGTGCTGCACAATAGCTCTCAGTATAAACTGCTTTATCATCTTACTCGGTACTTTGGTCAGGCTAACTGGCATATAATTACTAGGCTCTTCTCTACTCTTTATGAATGGGAATTACATTGGCTAGCTCTCAGTCATCTAGAACTTCACTAGTGAGTTGAGACTGTTGGTAGATGATAGAGTGGCTTTGCAAACTTATCAGTTAACTCTCTTATCTCTTTGGGATGGATTTCATGTGAGTGGGCATTCAAGCAAATTACTACTTCTCTGACTACTTTGTTTTTGATAACAGGAGGACTATTCTGTTCTTTTAAAATATCTACTGACTTAGTATGACCACTGTCTTGAAGACAAGCTGTCTTCTCACTAAAGACAGCAGCAAAACAAAGCATAAAGCACTTCTGCTTTCTCTTTGTCTGCAATTACTAATTTTCTTCTTACTTTGAATCATGTTCTAGATTGGCTAGGGGTTCTCTAGCGAGAAACTGCATAGGGTGATTAATTCTAAGTCACTTGTGTTCATTATTTTAGAGTCAGTCAACTAGTGTTAAGTCTTCTGGCTTAGCAATTTTTCTTTTGCAGGGTCAACCTTTTAGACTTCTTTTATTAGGGTAGCTGTTACTGCAACTGTTTGCAGGCAAGTTGGTTATCTCTTAACTACTGGGTCTAGTAGTTTTGAGAGGTAGACCGTAGACTTTGATTCTCACTATCAGGGATCTATAGTCTCTCATGCTTTGCTTTTTTTTTTTTTTTCTTGGTCTGAATTTTAGCTGGTGTCTATTAAGGGCATCTTATGGTCTCTTGGGTGTCACAGTCAATTTTTTTTATTTTTGCTATCTGGACTATCCGGGCTTCTTCTGGAGTGAACAGAACTATTAGAATAGAGTTTAACTCTCTCTGGAAATAACTATTTGGCCTCAGAAGCTGGTCTAGCTGGTTAGACATTCCAATGGGGTCTTCTACTAAACCCTCTCTCTTTCTTAGAGTCTTGGGCTTCAGGGGCTGTCAAAGGTGCATTTATAAATTTTAATCTTTTTAATTAATCTATAGGAACTTTTCTAAGGGGAAAGACCTCCTCTGTTCTTGGTGCTTTGGATTGGGTGTTGTAATCTGTCTCTTCCTCTAAAACACCAGGTAGAGGGAGCAGTAGTGGAGACAGGCCAAGAGAAACACTGGGCAGGGGTGGTTCCCACTCCCAAGTGGGGAAGTGAGGGTATCACAATTGGTGAAGGGGAACTGTTGGAGAGGTTAAGGAAGAGACTGGAGGTACAGCTGGGGTAGGAGGGAGAGTTTGCATATTTTCACATTTTCATTACTTATAGTTTTCTAGCCAGCAGGCTGCATAAGATAGTGGTTTTACATCAGGGTCTTCTTGGGCTTAGAGATGTTGGTTTAAGTGGTTACACATTTACTGAATTCAGGTCTTACACTATGACTACTCTCTTTGTAATTCTAATCTCAGCTATATTCTTTTACTATAATATGTCATCTTAACTTTATCTGGACTCTTTGTGGTCTTTTAAGGATATTATTGGTCTGACAATTGTTCTAGGGGGATGTTAGGGAGAATCTTCTTTACTGTCCTTTTGGAAGGGTCTGCTTGTTTACTATAACATCATCTCAGTTTTTAGGCCTTAAAATAAAAGGAAAAACGAAGTACTTTAACAATGCTTCAATCTAAACTGGAATATTCTGATTGGCAATCTAAACTTTAAGATAACCAAAGGTTGTCTGATCTCTCACAACTAAACATTCTGAATCTCTTTGCTGAACTTTAAAGGGTCAAAATATAATTCCTTGGCAACCCACTTTTGACACTTTTTCGTCTGTCTCTTTTTAAAATTCTCTCTTGGCTATGACACTTACTACTATGAATCACACCCATTGTTTTCTGCTAAGGGTATCTCTCTTAACTTTTCGACTTAAGTCTGAACTTCTTTCTAGGCTTTCTAGGCTTGGAACCCTGCTGAGTCTTGTTTGAACTCTCTAACTTCACAAGGCTTAGGAGGCTTGAACTCCCTGCCAGGCTGAGGTCGAACGTCCTGCCGAGCCTCACACCTGAACTCCGGCCAAGCCCCCCTTTGCCCCCTAGGCTTAGGAGACTCGAACTCCCTGCCGGGGTGAGGTCGAACGTCCTGCCGAGCCTCACACCCGAACTCCGGCCGAGTCCCCTTCGCCTCCCTTTCCTACAAGGCTTAAGAGGCTTGAACTCCCTGCCAGGCTGAGGTCGAACGTCCTGCCGAGCCTCACACCCGAACTCCGGCCGAGTCCCCTTCGCCTCCCTTTCCTACAAGGCTTAGGAGGCTTGAACTCCCTGCCAGGCTGAGGTCGAACGTCCTGCCGAGCCTCACACCTGAACTCCGGCCAAGCCCCCCTTGCCCCCTAGGCTTAGGAGACTCGAACTCCCTGCCGGGGTGAGGTCGAACGTCCTGCCGAGCCTCACACCCGAACTCCGGCCGAGTCCCCTTCACCTCCCTTTCCTACAAGGCTTAGGAGGCTTGAACTCCCTGCCAGGCTGAGGTCGAACGTCCTGCCGAGCCTCACACCTGAACTCCGGCCAAGCCCCCTTTGCCCCCTAGGCTTAGGAGACTCGAACTCCCTGCCGGGGTGAGGTCGAACGTCCTGCCGAGCCTCACACCCGAACTCCGGCCGAGTCCCCTTCGCCTCCCTTTCCTACAAGGCTTAGGAGGCTTGAACTCCCTGCCAGGCTGAGGTCGAACGTCCTGCCGAGCCTCACACCTGAACTCCGGCCAAGCCCCCCTTGCCCCCTAGGCTTAGGAGACTCGAACTCCCTGCCGGGGTGAGGTCGAACGTCCTGCCGAGCCTCACACCCGAACTCCGGCCGAGTCCCCTTCGCCTCCCTTTTTGTTTATCTGGCTGCTCTTTTTGTTTGCCTTTTTTTGTTCATAAATCTTGCTTTCCTTCTTGCTTGCCTGTCTGCTTTCTTGTCTGTTTCCTCACCTTTATGCCTGCTTTCCTGCTTGCTAATGATATCTTACTTGCTTGCCCGGATATGCCTAAACTCTCTTGGGGACAGCCCACCTGCCTCCTGGGACATCATGCCCTATCCTGCCAGGGACTTCCCACTTGCCCTATTAGGGATCTTCCTTGCCGTCCTGTCAGGGCATCCTGCCCTGCCCGAGACTTTCTACCTGCCCTGCCAGGGACTTTTTCTCACCTGCCTACTGGGGCATCTTGTTTTGCCATGCCGGGGACATTACCTTGCACCTGCTCTGCCGGGGATCTTTCCTCGTCTGCCTGATGGGGCATCTTGCCGTGCCAGGGATCCTCTTTCAATTCCCTTCTGGAGCAGCCCTGCCAGGGACCTCTCACCTGCCCTGCTGAGGATCTTCTCTCATGTGCCTTCTGGAGTAACCCTGCCAGGGGCCTCTCACTTGCCCTGCTGGGGATCTTCTCTCGCCTGCCTACTGGAGCATCTTGTCTTGTTATGCCAGGGACATTACCTTGCACCTGCTCTGCCGGGGATCATCCCTCGCCTGCCTGATGGGGCATCCTGCTGTGCCAGGGATCTTTTTTTCACTTGCTTTCTGGAGCAGCTCTGCCAGAGACCTCTCACCTGCCCTGCTGGGGTCTCCTCTCACCTGCCTTCTGGGGCAGCCCTGCCAGGGACATTACCTTCCCTGTTGGGGATCTCTCATCTGCCTTCTGGGGCAGCCCTGCCAGGGACATTACCTTCCCTGTTGGGGATCTCCTCTCATCTGCCTTCTGGGGCAGCCCTGCCAGGGGCCTCTCACCTGCCCTGCCGAGGATCTTACCTCACACCTCAAGAGCCTTTGAGCCTTTGCACGCTCGATGGGGCCCTCCCCCAAGGAGGCGCCTCAGTCACTCTTCTATGCCATTCGCTTCCCGCCCGTTCTCGGCCGGCACCCTCTCGGGAGACCGGAAACGCGATACTAGGGGGTCCACTTTCGCTCTGGGGGTCCGAGCTGCCGGCCCCCATCTCACTCAAGCACTCATTCACTCGCCTCCCATTTCCGCCACGGATTTATCTCACCCATCTGGCGTTCTTCTGCTTTGCTTGGTCTCACGATGATCCCAGGGCCGATCCAGCGCTGATCCCAGGGCCGATCCTGCGTTCTTCTGTGCTGCTTGGTCCCACGCTGATGCCAAGGTCCGGGGGTAGCCAGCGATTCCCAAGGATCCCTCGAAGCAGATGATCGTCTTCTTCGGGGGTGGTCCTTTGTGGGCGTGGCTATCCCGGACGAGTCCCCAATTGAAAAGAACAGGGCATATGCCTTTATTAATATTCAGCTCTTTATTAAAGTGATCAGCTCATTATTAAAATCATCAGCAGGATTGCAAAGTCTGATCGGAGTTTTCCACACTACTGCAGCCATCTGAAGGAGCAGGTGCTGTCCCAGTGGATGCTGAGTCCTTGTTCCCATAGAAACAGCTAGCAGTTCTCTCTGGTTAACCATCAGAAGGGAGAGCACTGGCAGTCAGCTCTTTGCCCTCAGGGAAAAGTTTTAAGAGTTTCCCATTCTCTACATCAGTCAGCTCAGCTGGCCAGTTCCCATTCCATTCAGGCTCCTCACAGGTCATGGCCAATCTTCAAACCAGGCCAGGAGGTGCATCCACTCCCCGCTCAGCCAGGGCACTATCCAATTCTCTTCTGATGAATCCAGCTTCCTGTCCCGGGGTGCAGTATCCCCCAAAAAAACCTCCCAGGATCCACGGGGGCGGCCCCGCCCTATCTGCATATCCAAATGCATATGCATTTGTCCTGGTCATAGCCGAAGTTACTCTTGCTAAATGAGGTAGTTACAAAGGACAATAGGGCTATCTAGGTGTGGGCAGCTTCTTTTCACATTTCAATTAGGTAGGGAAAAGTTGCCAGGCAACTTTCCTTCAGGGCAGCTCTCCCTGCTCAGATTGTCTGGGGTGTGGGGGGGTGTTACTCTAGCCAGGAGAGGGTCAGTTGTGGGGTGGTTGTTTTGTTGTTTTGGTTTTTTTTTTTTGGTTTTTTTTTTCGTTCATAACAACGGCCACCAACGCTCCCTGCACGGACCTGACACAGCCCAGCAGGGACAGCAGCAGAGTAATTCTGCACAACGAGCTGTCCCCACACCATCTGCAGCCAGGTATTGTCCCTGCAGGGACCTGACACAGCCCAGCAGGGACAGCAGCAGAGAATTCTGCACAACCAGCTGTCCCCACACCATCTGCAGCCAGGTATTGTCCCTGCAGGGACCTGACACAGCCCAGCAGGGACAGCAGCAGAGCAATTCTGCACAACGAGCTGTTCCCACACCATCTGCAGCCAGGTATTGTCCCTGCAGGGACCTGACACAGCCCAGCAGTGACAGCAGCAGAGCAATTCTGCACAACGAGCTGTCCCCACACCATCTGCAGCCAGGTATTGTCCCTGCAGGGATCTGACACAGCCCAGCAGGGACAGCAGCAGAGCAATTCTGCACAACGAGCTGTCCCCACACCATCTGCAGCCAGGTATTGTCCATTCCTCAGTGCCCATGGAATTGCTGCTCTGCACGCTCAGCTCCGAGCACACCAGAGCGCTGCCATCTCCTCCAGGGCTCACGGCCACCAGCGCTCCCTGCAGGGACCTGACACAGCCTCCCCTCCCCTGCGCTCCCAACACTGCCTGCCGCAGCCCCAGTGCCAGGAATGTGCCAAGAGAGCTCGGTCCAACACTCGGGTACTCACCTCAGGTATCAGAAGAGCTGCACACAGTTTGAACAGCACTGGGGGAAATACAGAGTAACTCATACAGCACAGCAAGAAGGCTGCTCTGAGTTTCAGCAATTTGGCTGAGATAAGTCATTGGCTCAAGAGGCTGTTACTGTTTTCTAAAGCTCATGAAAGCAGAGACGAGAGAAAACAGTCCTCCAAATCATTTTGCCCGTATTTTTCTTACCCTGCAAGGGTCACATTCCTGCCTTGGTTTCATATTTGTGACTCTCAGCGACGTCAAGGTCACCTTTCTCAAGACAGCAGATGTCACATTTGCATGAAGGAAGCCTAAAGAAATGCACTCACTTCTCACTGTCACTCCTGAACACCACAGATACATTTAAAATCAGGAAAGGTTTACACAGCTCGAACTTACTCGACATTCCCTGCAGCTCTTGGTGAGCACTTGCTGACCTTCTGCCAGCACCTTTCCTCCAAAGATACACTTGGCTGGAATTGGAGAGAAAAGGGAGGGAGGTTAAAAATTGATTAAATCAGTAGTTAAGCAGCAAATAAATGCAAGGTACAGCACAGAAGTAAAACCAGTACTCACATACACTGGAAAAATAGCAATACATTAAAAATATGATGCATTTTGCTTTCATCAGGAGTCAGTACCTCATAATTACAAATGAAGTAACAAACAAACCCATTTTAAAAGAAAGTAGCCTCTTTATCCAAACTAAAGAGAGGGAATAGGAGCATGAACATGTCCTGGACTAAATAACCTATCATTCAACAGAAAATATTTTCACTGCTGACACTGTGTAGAGCAGCTGCAGTGCTGCTGTTGCTAGAGGTCCTCATGACTCATTTCAAGAAGTGGAGACATTTATTAGCCTCCAGTTCATCACGAGATTAATGTAAGCACACATTTCAATTAAGCCTTCACATTTTTCTGTGGGCACAAAGGTGAACTCTTCAGCTTGCTGGAGGACTGCACAAACAGATCAGGTGCAGTGAATGACTGCACTGAACCAACAAACTGCAAAAATCTGTTCCAGGAAAACATTCTTCAGGCACACACAAAACGCAGATTTCCCCAGCAAACTGAGAACTCCTACTGCAAACCTCTTGTCTGGAGTTCTGATCCTCCTGCCAAGGACACGTGGCCCCACAAATGAACCCAGGACTGGAACACGGGATCGCTCCTCGCTCCCTTCACGGCAAAGTCACCCAGAGGGGGCTGCTGCCACCACCAAGGAGGCCATGAGCACCAGGGCACAGCAGCCACCAGCCTGGTGAGTATGGCCAGAATTAACACAGCCCCCGTGCAACTGCCTGACTGAACTGCAATTCCAGAGAGGGACAGGGAATCCAGCCCTTAAAGAGAACAGCCAGGCTGTCACCGTCTCACACAAATCCAGAATCCACTATAAAAGCGCCCTCCATCACCAACCAGATCAATGCCAAACACTGATAAAATAACTTCCTGCTGGGACATTGCAGCTCTTTCTGTACAAACTCTGACTGTGACCCTGAAAGGAAAGCTCCAAGCTGTGAATCCCACGTTGCCACTGCACAGTGCTGTAAAGTTCTGCAGAGCCAAGCCACATGCACAGTGCAGGAGTTCAGAGCAGTCTGTTCCCAAAGACACTCTTTATTATCTAGGACTGCTTTACCCAAATTTCCCTCCTGAGAGCCCAGGAAAGGGAAGCACTCACAGGTGCAAGCGTGTCCCCCTGACAGGCCCTGCCCAGAGCTCCACAGCAGCCACTGGCACAGCCAGACTGATTCCCAAATTTGAAGCTAAAGAGACTGCTAGATCAATCTTCGTGAACCTTCAGACATACATTTGCTTCTAATAACTCTTTGGGAAAATGCTCATTTCTTCAAAAAGGAAAAACCAAGAATGATTGTAACTCCATTTTCATCATCACTAAAGCATTTAAAAACAGGCTTTTTCCTTCAGGTATCCTAGTTTTCTCTGTTTTTCAAAAGCTGCCCCAGTTTTTATGCCCGATTTGGTGTGATCTCACTTCTGAAGAAAGCTTCACATGAGGAACCTTTGTTTATATTAGGAATCCCAGTAAGTATTTTTAGCAGAATTTGAACTAGGAACATTTTCTTTTTCTCTTTTCCTGACACAGCTGCTTTTAGCAAAAGAATGGACACACTGGGAAGCAAGTTAATGCACGATTCAGAAAAACCAGATTTAAAACAAAATTACAGTCTTTTGCCAAATATTATTCGAAATGCTAACACAAGGTGGCAGGGATCAAAACTGAACTGCCTAAAGCCCTTAACACATCAGACATGAGAGCTTTGTTCATTAACCCTTAGCTAAGAGGGGAAAGTGCTCAATAACCCAGCCATTCAATAATCCCTAGGGACAGCAAATTACAGCTGATGGTTCTATCAGAGCTCAATAGAAAAAGCACAGAGTAAAGAACACCTGCAGGGCAGCTCTTTGGAAATCCTCTGCAATCACCACTCTCCACCCAGAGGTGACTGACTGTGGGCCCAGCACATCATTTTGTCAAGGAGCTGGCATTTCCAATCAATTCCAATCCACTTCCACACGTCCCTTCCCACTGACTGACAGGCTGGGCTCTTGTCAGAGCAGCGAGTCAGGTTTGTGCCAATCACTGACAGAAGGCAAGTTGGATTGTTCATCTTCCCATTACAGATCACAGGAGCACACACTGAATCTGCAATGTTGTGCCTTGCCATTTCTTTGTGTCACATTTGGACTCTTGTGAAAACACCCAGCTTCATGAAACAACTTCCCACACTTACCAAGTTACAAATAAAAATACTTTTAGAGAAAACATACAGGCCAGCATGGCCACTTTACCACCCAAGCACTCTGCTCATGAACATCTTTCAGTATGCAGAATATTCATGCTGACATACAGCCCAGAGAAATGAGATTACATGAGAAACAAGAGCAAGTGCAAGATCACAGCTAAAGGATATTTGTGCACAGAACTAATAAATTCAGTGTCTGAAGAGGGGTGACAGAATGCTAATAAAGTGTTATTATTTTTCCTAATAAATCCTAAAGTAATTCAACATCCCTGTCCTAATAGATTACTGAAAAGCTCATGCATGGTGTTCACTCATCCTCCAGAAGAGATCAGGGGAAGGGGAATTTGTGCTTCTTAAGGCACGACTGGCATTAGTACACAGCTAAAATTTCCATACATAAATTGTCTTTGTTCCTTGCACTACATTAAAGTAACAAATATTGAATATTCCTTCCATGAACTTGACTTAACAGCTTTCATTCCCAGAGAAAGGAACTGAAAGCTGACGATAACACCAATCACAAAACTTACTGAGCTTTTCTTTCTTCTCATGAATTTATTTTGAAATTAATTACAGCAAAGTATGGCTCCACACAGCGATATAAAGCCAGGGTCTGATAGTCTGTCACGTTTATTTTAAAGAACAGCCTTTTAACTTGAAATAAAAGACAACAGCTTGGTTAGCTACTCATCGCAAAAGCAAGTTCAGACCATAGACTTGACACTCCTCAACATCAAGAGGAGATAGAAACTGGAGCCAGGTCAGTCTTCCCAGCCCCAACAGGATGAATGATTTACATTTTACAATGATTTTAACATTTTACAATGGTACAAACGGTCCCTCAGCAATCTGCAGTGCCTGTCCATCTCTCAGCAATGATTTATCCCCTCCCCAGCCCCAAAGGATCAATAATTTCACACTAACAATGGTACAAACGGTACCTCAGCAATCTCCAGTGCCTGTCCATCTCCCAGCAGTGATTTCTCCCCTCCTCAGCCCCAAAGGATCAATGATTTCACACTAACAGTGACACAAACAGGTCCCTCAGCAATCTGTCCATCTCCCAGCAGTGATTTATCCCCTCCCCAGCCCCAAAGGATCAATGATTTCACACTAACAGTGACACAAACAGGTCCCTCAGCAATCTGTCCATCTCCCAGCAGTTTTTATCCCCTCCCCAGCCCCAAAGGATCAATGATTTCACACCAACAGTGACACAAACAGGTCCCTCAGCAATCTGTCCATCTCCCAGCAGTTTTTATCCCCTCCCCAGCCCCAAAGGATCAATGATTTCACACAAACAGGTCCCTCAGCAATCTGTCCATCTCCCAGCAGTTTTTATCCCCTCCCCAGCCCCAAAGGATCAATGATTTCACACAAACAGGTCCCTCAGCAATCTGTCCATCTCCCAGCAGTTTTTATCCCCTCCCCAGCCCCAAAGGATCAATGATTTCACACTAACAGTGACACAAACAGGTCCCTCAGCAATCTGTCCATCTCCCAGCAGTTTTTATCCCCTCCCCAGCCCCAAAGGATCAATGATTTCACACAAACAGGTCCCTCAGCAATCTGTCCATCTCCCAGCAGTGATTTATCCCCTCCCCAGCCCCAAAGGATCAATGATTTCACACTAACAGTGACACAAACAGGTCCCTCAGCAATCTGTCCATCTCCCAGCAGTGATTTATCCCCTCCCCAGCCCCAAAGGATCAATGATTTCACACAAACAGGTCCCTCAGCAATCTGTCCATCTCCCAGCAGTTTTTATCCCCTCCCCAGCCCCAAAGGATCAATGATTTCACACAAACAGGTCCCTCAGCAATCTGTCCATCTCCCAGCAGTTTTTATCCCCTCCCCAGCCCCAAAGGATCAATGATTTCACACCAACAGTGACACAAACAGGTCCCTCAGCAATCTGTCCATCTCCCAGCAGTTTTTATCCCCTCCCCAGCCCCAAAGGATCAATGATTTCACACAAACAGGTCCCTCAGCAATCTGTCCATCTCCCAGCAGTGATTTATCCCCTCCCCAGCCCCAAAGGATCAATGATTTCACACTAACAGTGACACAAACAGGTCCCTCAGCAATCTGTCCATCTCCCAGCAGTGATTTATCCCCTCCCCAGCCCCAAAGGATCAATGATTTCACACTAACAGTGACACAAACAGGTCCCTCAGCAATCTGTCCATCTCCCAGCAGTGATTTATCCCCTCCCCAGCCCCAAAGGATCAATGATTTCACACTAACAGTGACACAAACAGGTCCCTCAGCAATCTGTCCATCTCCCAGCAGTTTTTATCCCCTCCCCAGCCCCGTCCCACTGGCCCAGCAGCTCTGGACCCTTCCCCAAGGTGCCTGCTGGCAGCACAGGCTGGGTGTGCTGTACTCACCCTGGCACTCCTGGCAGCAGCGGCTCCCCATGGGCACGGGGAGGGCGTCGGGGGGACACTCCAGAGGGGGACAGGACACCCTGCGGCACTCCACGGCTCCTGCCTGGGCACAGGGGACAGGACAGGGCTCAGCCACGGCTGCAGCGCGGGCAGCAGAGCGCTGGGGCTGCCCAGGGCATGGAAACACCTCTGGGCACAGCCCCGGCCTGCAGGGACAGCCTGAGCCCGCCAGGGACACAGCGAGCCAGAGCCAGCCCCGGAGAGCTGCCCCAGGGTTGGGGACACAGCACTGGGGTTACCCCATCCCAGAGCAGAACAGCAGCTGGAAACACAACTCAGGAACGTAAATCCACTGTCTGTACCTGCTCCAGTCATCCTTGGGCTTTTAACAACCTGCCTTCTGCTTTCCTGAGCAAACAGAGGCTCTCGGCAGATATTTATCAAATCATTTCAACGACACAACTTTTACATACTCATTCTCTTTCTGTCCCCTGTATTTTTCAGTCTGATAAATGCTGAAAATTAATCTGCAAGTTGTTACCACGCAAGAGGCAACCGAGCACCTATGAATGCTATGAAGATAATGCCTCCTTTCTGAAAAAGCCACGGCAGTGAAAACAATTCCAGACCCAACACAGACACTGCCACCCCGCCACCCCAAAACCACAAAGTCCTCACAGCTATAATGAGAACAAATAAGAAAGCGTTGTCAAGGGAAAGCAGACTTTATGTCTGAAGCTTACAAATAGGCAACATCAAAGTTTCATTTATTTCACCATTTCCCTCTCTAGTGTCCATGCTGCCACTAGATGCATACTAAACCCATAGTGATTCTAGAGTGAACATTATGTATTCAAAGGCCATTCCTACATTTTCATTAGATCCTATCCATTAAACTCTTCAGAAATTCTTACTTTGCATGTGCAGTTCCTGCAGTGATCGTCTTCAACCCAGGAGTCTTTGTCTCTGTAGATGAGTCCATTTACTTGACAAGTCTTCTCACAATGACAGTCTTCCAATTGACTCAGTCTTCTTTCTGCATAATTTAACTAGAAATGAAAGTAACTCGATGAGATTGCTGCAATTCAAACACATGATTTAAAAAACAGAAACCAGCAGACGTATTTTTAGCCAAACCAACTTGGACTACGACCTTGGGAACCCTGAACCAGGAGATCAGCAGGTGCAGACCAACCCTGCTCCTCAGATGCTGCTGGAGTTATTACAGGGCCACCCCACACCACGACCAAGGGAGAAACCACGCTCCTGGAATAAACCTGGGGCTCGTGGCTGCTTCTGAACACCCCTTGCTGTTACACTAGAAATACAAGCTTGATATTTAGCGGGGGAAAAAAAAAGAAAAAAAACCAAACAAACCAAACCAACCAACCAACAAACCCCACCAGAAACCACCAGGAAAAAAAAAAGAAAAAAAAACAACCAAAAACAAACAAACAAACCTACAAAAACCACAAAACCAAAAAAACCACACACACACAAAAAAAACCCCCAAAACAAAAAACAAACAAACAAAAAAAAAACCCCACCCAAACCACCAAAATTTATATGGACAGTTTTGTGATCCATGGAAGTATTCCTGGCTGTGTAAACCCATGATGTAAATAAACCAGATTGCCTGGTCCATAAATCAACTAAAATGCTTGATTTTCCTTGATTTTAATCCAAGTCAAGCTTGAACCTTTTTGGCTTCCAGCAAGGAAAGGCTCAGTAGAAATTTCTGTGCTGGAGTCTCCACGTAACAAACACATCTGAATACAAAGCACACCCCAGTGGAGGCTCATCATTTTCCAAAAGAAGCTCTATTCCACTCAAAGAAGGGCAGGAGATGCCCAGACTGATTTCAGGAGATTGCTAAAGCCACGTGAATTATTGCAGCCATTTTATTTAAAGAGGAACTAACAGTCCTCCAGCCCAGCAGTGGGGAATGCTGCCATGTAACACAAGCCTTTTCTCCTGCAGCAAATTAACATTTTAGCCAGATTCTAACAGCCTGCCATTCAGTGTGTCTCTACTGAAGAACAGAACATCAATTGAGCACATCTACTGGAAAAACTCAGAATTAATTCAAATCACAACAAGAATAAAATAAGTTTTAAGAGCTAGCATTGATTAGTCTTCAAAAGCTGTGTCTGCCCAAAACACAGGCAGGAAGAGGAGGTCAGGGGGGTGAGCCTGCTCCAGGCCACGATCAGATGCTCCTCTCAGCACTCTGTGACCATCTGCCACAGCCAGGGCTCTGCTGGACACTCCCCAAGGCCCTGGGTCCCACCCTGAGCCCCCAGACCCAGGAGAGGCACAGCCCAGGCAGGAGGAACCTCCCTGCCCTGCTCTCACTCTGCAGAACCTGCCCAGCACTGAAATTACCACAGCCTGAAAGCAGGAGCTGGATCCTTCCTTCCCAGGCAAGCCCCTCTGAGCCCCCACAATTTGAACTGATCCAAGCTGCATACACACACTCCCTGCAAACAACACTTGCTCATCCCTGCACTGCTGGATGCAGCTGCAGCCCAGCACAGGCTGGGAGAGGCTGAAATGCTGCAGGCAGTGCAGCCTGAAAGCACCAGCGAGCACCAAAGCCCTTTTCCAAACATCCTGTTCCTGCCCTGCCTCTCTGGGGGCAGGCTCAGAGCCAGGGGTGCCCCTGTCCATGCCAAGCCCTCCTCTGAGCACTGCCAGGGCAGACAGGAGCCCTGCAGAGCCTTGGCCTGCAGCATCCCCCTAAACACACCTGGATCTGCAGCAGGAACTCTGTCTGTGGTGGCCAGGACCTGAAAGGCAGATACAAACCTGAATGCTTCCCTCCAGGCCCCCATTCTGAACCTGCAATTGTCCATCAAGTTCATTTCCCTTCCTGCTCTGTGCATTTTGCCTGGACAACAGGAAACAGCCCCAACAAAACAGTCAGTGGGCTGCTCTGACAGAAAAGGAATTGGCAGTGAAGGATGATGCCAGCACCACTTGATGGAAGTGCAGAGCCCTGGCAGTACAAATACTGGGTTATTTGCTGCCCCTCATACAGTACTAGCAAGCAGAAATATCATTAACATCAGAGAAAGCAAGTTACTCAGCACACTGCATAATTGGGACTTGCTCACACCACCAGCAGGGCTCAGAATAATTGCCTCTCTTCCACAGTGCAAGCAGAAAACTGAAACAAAAGCTTCCCATTTTGCATTTTAGCCTGTCCAAAGCTTGTCAGCTGGGTCAGAGGATTGCCAGGACAACACACACACTCTCCAAAAAACAGTTTCCCCTTTTCCTCTTGGGAAGGCAAAGAGCATTTGAAGGCAAGGCATTAAAAAGTGTAATATTTTTCCCCAGCAGTACTGCCATGCCAATCCTGTCTTGGAAATTGCTGCAGTAACTCCACTGAGGAGGAAGGGCATCTACAGGTGGGCTGGATCTGCACTTCAATCTAAGTAATTAACTCCTAAGTGCTGTTTGAAAAGAGACAATTAACTGCCCTCTAACACCAGATGGTTCACCAACATTAACCTCAAAAAACGTTCAGATTCTCCTCTAACACAGATCAGGGGTTTGGTCACCTTTCAAACACAGTTTCCCATCCCAAAACCTCAGCACAGCCTTGCTGAAGGACCTTCGAATAACCCCAAGGCTGCCTGTGTATGATAGGAGCAGAACCTGAAGAAAATTTCCAATATTTCAAATAAAAACAAACCCCCCAACACTGCAGATTCCCATTCATCCTATTCATGATCCAAATCTGGGGAGAAAAGAAGAAAAAAAAAAAAGACACCAAACACACAAACCCAAGCCCACACCTCATCACCGGGAGCTGAATTCACTTTTACCCTGATAAAAACCACTGCCCAAAGGGGTGCCAAGGCCAGCACAGCCAGCAGCTCACAGGCATTTTCCTTTGGGGCCTCCCTTCAGCTCCCAGCAAGGAGAGACTGCCCCAGTCCTGAAGGCTTCACAGGACTCCCCACAACAGAGCATCCCCCTCTGACAGCATCACATGGGGAGGGAATTCCTGGGGGATTGCACTCCTTTGTTTCTGCATTTACCCCTCGGCATGGAAAGGGAAATCAAGCTAAGGCTTCTCACACAAAATCAGACTCCGGGCATTTTGTCACTGTCTTATAAATGATAAAGCAGACAACAGAAACATTATTGAGCTTGAGGAACAACCATGGAGTTACAGCCATAAGACCACTGCAGGCTGCAAGAGAAAAATTAGCTTTACCATGAAAAATCAGAATAATTGTCATGGCAGAAGGAATGGCATATAGAATAAACACTTTCATCTTTGTCTTAGGGAAGGAAAGAAATGGGCAACTAAAAAAAAGCTCAGGTACCTACTTTTGCAGTCATTTTTGCCAGGAGTTCTTGCAAATCCATGATTCCTTGCACCAGACTTAAGAAATCACTGCAGGTTGGGCATGCTCAATATAAAAAGATGAAAAAGAAGCAGAAAAGAAGCAAAGATACAATAACCATAAATAAACAACAACCTATCATACTAGACTGATCTGAACATAAAATGCAATCCGTTTATGCAGAATTCTTGCCTTCTGGAAGTCAGCACATGCAAAAATAACAAGCTGAAAGCGTTATTTTTAAAGCAAAGAAACAATCTGTATGAAAAATCTAAAACAGAGAGAACAACAGGATTGCTACTTACTGCGATTCAGATTAGGACACTGTGTTATATATCCATTAGGTATAAAGATGACTTTCACATCTTGGATAACACCCTTTGCAAAAGAAGAGAAAACTGGTAACACACATTACAAACATTCACTTCAACCTGCACCAGCTCTTTCACAAGTAATTTCTTCAGTGGATACAGAAAAATTCACCAGCTCACTCTACTTGTGAGCAAAACAACTGAAGAGGAACAAAATGTAACAAATCCTCCTATCTCTCTGTGTGTTTGGATATTACAGCAATAATACCACTTTCTCTTTCATAATCACCAAATATAAGCAGCTTAAGTGCCTTTAAATGGGGTGAGACTGGTGAAAAAAGCAGAGAAATAACATCCACTGCTCAAGCCAATGGCACGCTTTTCCAAAAGACACAAGAAATTTATTTTTTTATTTTTTTAACCGAATGAGCCTGTGCAATCCAGCAGTGACAGGACAAGCACCCAGTGCCAGGTGTCAGTACCAGTCCCCACTCCCAGTGCTGGGTTCCCTGGAGCCTCCCAGCTCTGGATCTCCACAGGCATTGGGGTAATCCAGCCTCAGGCAGGATTAAAGGCTCTCTGCAGCCCGGGCAGGCAGGGAGGGGCCCTGGGCACGACTGGCAGGAGGGCAGGACAGGCTGCTCGGGGCTCCCAAACCTCCTGGACCCTGCAGGCTGAAAATGTCACCTTTCTGTGCCAAAAGGGCACTGACCCTCAAGAAAACATCTGACCTGAGGCCGTGGAACAGGCTTCTAAAATTCAGTGATGGCACTGGGGTTGTGTGGGTGTGTTTTGGTTTGAATACAATTGTGTGATCTCACAGGGTGGAAAACTTAAGATTTGGGAATTTAATATATAATGACATATAAAGCAATATGGACGATTTAGGCCATTGTCTGAGTCCTTCTTCTTCACCTTCCTCTTCTTGGTCTCAGGTGGGTTTTTCTAATTGGGTGAAGAAGGTGCACATTGCAGACCTTGGGTGGTCATTATTGGGTCAAAAGTATAAATAACATAGGTGTCATCTTGTTACTGGATAATAACCTTAAAACACCTTGCCAAGAGTTAGAGTCGCTCCGTTTTCTACCTTGCCAGTTAGAGCTCAGGGCTCGTGAGGCTGTGCTATAGATAAGAATTAACAAACGGAGTCCAAACACAAAACTGGGACTGCTGTGCCCTAATCCCAGCTCTAACACAAACAAAAGAAGGTGAGAAACCAACACAACCCAAACCAAGCACGGCAGTGGGGAGGCAGCACCCACGGGTGCAGTGTCTGCCCTGCAAGGACAGCCCCAGTGTGAGCAGCAGATACCCAGGGTGTCCCTGCACTCCTGGGCCCTGAGGAACCCCAGGCACTGCAGACAGCCCAGAAAATGCTGGGACTCGTGTTTGTCCTTCTGAGCTCAGCACGAAGCATCTGCTGCATCCCTGGGCCATTTCTCACTGCACAGGAGCCACTGGCTGTGACAATGTCAGGGCCCCTAAGGGAGGGGAGCAAGGGAAATCAAGGGACCTCTGGTGCTGATATTGGCACTCCCCTGACTGATGATCAGATGTTGTGACACAGCTCCATCTCCTCACAGACACACTGTTAATCTGAAAAGAAACTCATCGTGGCAGCAGTTATTATCTAATTAAATCACTGATTTGCCAGACTGGGCTTTAATTTTCAATTAAATTGCAATAAAGTGAATTGTGCAGACCATGGACAGCACCATTTGCTCATAGGCACTCACACTCCACCCATTAACAGAGGCCTCAGACAGTCCTTAAAGCCTGGCAAGGTCAGTAACATTTACATGCTCATCTGTTAAAAGAGTAGAATGTGATCAGCAAGCCCTGCTTACTGTCTCATGATCCAGTATTGACTGAAAATATTAACAGAGATCATCAGATCACCCTGTCTTTCCTCCAGCAGTACACACATTTATTAACCTTTTCACCTAGGAGAATAATGAAACCATAGGTAATATGCAGCAACACTGTCACTGGAAATGGAACATCCTAAAAGCCATTTCACATACTTTTAATCAGCAGTCACTAGTGGGAAATTAGAAGGTGAGGCATAAAAATACACTTCAACACTTCAGCATCTGCAGTGAAAAGCTCAACCAAGAGTAAAAAGAGACTACACAGTTCCACCAGACCATATTGCCCAGCTAGAGAGACACCATCCAGAGAGAACTGACTTTTTCTTCAGCTGTTTTTTTTTGGGTTTTTTCTTCGTTATGTGTATCTTCAAATGTGTTTGTTGCATCAGAGTCACATTGCTCAATTGTCTTTTGGAAAGATGTGCATTTAGACATAGCCTGAAGAGGAAACACAACTATTTTATGTGTCTTAATTTCTAGCTACATGAAAGCATATTGCTATGTAGTAACAGATGAACATGAACTTCATTTCACTAACATAGATGACTTCTAGGTCTATAAATCTCAAAATGAATTATTATGATCAAACATAGACGTAAACTTTCCAAGGACAGCCCAACATCCCCACAGAGACCCCCCAAACCCCAGGCTGGTCTCTCTCCATCTCCTCCCGGCTGGGGCAGGATGGAGCTGAGAACTGGAGGCACCAAAGGCACAGACAGGCACAATTCACTGCAAAGAGCAGAGAGATGAGAAAATGAACAGTAACAATATCAGTAACAAAAGGTGTAAGAAAAGAAATTATTCACGCAGCAAACCTGCTTTTCCCTACACACATTTCCATGGCTCCAACACACACACAGAAATGCTAATTCTTTTTTAATGCTCCCATTTCCCTGCAGAACTCTGTTTACATTGAAGAAAATAGATCTGTTTTTAATATGCTAAAACAGTGAAACAAATTGATCTGAAAAAGGAAGGGAAATCCTGCTGAGCATATAAAACACACGGAAAGAGATGTGCCCTCCTTAAAAACTGGCAAAATCCCAAGTTTTTGCCATGAGTAATGTAAGACTTCTGAAACTCTCAAGCAGGATTAAAAACACCACAACCAATTATATTTCTGCCCTGAAGAAAGTCAGTAAAATATTCAAGCACACATAAAGCAAAGTAAGACACTTGTCAGCTTTCATTATGATCAACAAAAACTGTCAGTTCATTAGAATATCATTAGCTACCCTGCTGTTTCCCAAGAGTTAACACGTGGAAGTATTAATTTACTAACATAGAATATCCCAGAGTTCTGATGCTCTGACTGCCTGCATAAAACAAGAATTTAAGACGGGTGACTCCAGTATAACTCCTTCCTTTTCCTCTGTAGCTATAAACATATGTTTACCATCTGTGGAATAGAGGGAAGCAGCTGAGATACAAACCCAACAGCTGTAGAATAAAATAATACCATCAATTTCACTTGCCAGTGACAGCTCAGCTGCTGGAGGATGAAATGCACCGTAGGTTCAGAGCAAGCCTCAGACTATCCTGTAAGTCAAAAACTGGATTTTACCTCTGTTTTACAATTAAAATTGCTGGCTGCTATGCTGAAATAAATTCAGCATAATTGTCCTAGCTTGCTGGACATCTGGGGGCTTGGAGGAGACATCCTCAGCAAAGAGCCAACCTGTAAAATTGTCTTAGGAAGTGACAGCCTCCCATGGAGAGCGGGTGGATGGGAAATCACCTTGGCAACAAACCCATGCCAGCCTGAGGATGGGCAGAGCGGCCAAAGGCTGCTCTGTCACTCCTCTCACAGATCAGCACTCACACTGTGCCTCGTTATCCAGAACTGCAATAAACACCAGGAACTCTTACCCTGTACACAAGCTGTGCACAGCCTGCCCACAGCTCCTCCCCAGTTTCATGCACATCCTACCTCATGAGTCTAACACGAGTGACTGGAAGCACCTTGGCGACTCTTTATTACTTTCCTTCCTCACGTGCCAGGTCATCTCTGCTTACCTTAAAGAAACCATGTTTCCTGTTCCTCTGTCCCAGCCATAAGCTGCTTTCAGGTGTTAAATTCGTTTCTGGGGGATCAATGACACGTTCATAAATCCTGCAGAGGGAAGACATGGAATTTAGTGGGATTTTCTCTTGCCTCTCAAAACTCCTGTGACAAAGTCAGGTAATAATAAAAGATGGACAACAAAACTAAAAACAAAACCCCTAAAAATTTTTCATTAAGCACAGTGTTTATCACTGATCATGGTGAAGAAAGTATATTGCAACTTTAAAACAGAAAAAAAAATTAAAATCACAAATATATGAAGATGCCATAAAATTGAAACTCTCCTTGTGCAGCGGTGCAGCACTCAAGTAAACAAATACAGTGCCAGAACCCACCACAGAAGGGGAAAAAATACAATAACTTAGTCCAGGGGCAGAGAGCAGGGGCAGCGCAGAGGGAGGGGAGGAGATGCCCCAGCTCAGGGGAGGCTGGTGCTCCCCATGCCCAGTGCCCTCTGTGCCACCTGTGGGGACACAGAAACACCAGGGGTGAAACAGCCCAGCCAGGAGCAAAGGCTGGGTGGCAGGGATTGGGTTTTACTGCTCAGTGCCTCGCCCTGATTGAACTGTTAACAAATGGAACTCATTTCCCCACGCAGCCTGCTCTGCCCTCAGCTGGAACAGCTCAGGGATCTCTCCCTGCCCTGATCCAGACCCAGCAGCCTTTCCTCATCTCCTTGTGTCCCTTTACAGCTGAGGAAGGAGTGATGGGGGTGGCTTTGTTGGGCACCTGGTGTCCAGCCAGGGTCAAATCCACCACACCACACTGTTGGAACATTCATTTATCTGCAGAGGTCCAGAAAAACATCCCAGCATTAAAGAACTTCTAGAAAGATCTATAAACTTACCTCAAAGTACAGAGTCCTCTATCCCACCCACTCTTGCTTACCAAGAAAAGGAGTAAACCATTTGTCAAGATGCAATAGAGGTAGCATATAAAACTAAAGGCTAAGACTACTTTTTTTTCAAGAATCAACAAGAAAAAACCTCAAACCTAAGAATAAAATAGTTATATGAAAATTACAGCTTAAGAGTGTGAGTACAGGAGTCAGAAGACTTCTTGTAATACTCATAATTTCATTGCTAAAGTTCATTATAATTATCATCAGCCCTAACTCATCCCATTTCATGCACATGTGATACATTCAGAGCTCTAGGAAATTTCTCTCTGCACTATTTAATTAAGTCTATCTATAAAATTACCACGCTGAGCTGTTTTACCTGTCCAAACAGCAAAACAACACAATAATCTTTTAAAGCAGGTTTTGAGAATGACAGGATTTTTGCATGCACCATCTCCATCAATAATATAAAGTGTCAGTAGAGGCCTTCTGTCATAGCTCATGCTAAACTGAACGACACAAATGCAAGGCTGCAGCAAAACACTGAAAGAGAAACAAAGAACTGGCACAGTCCTTGAGCAGGAGCTCCTTGAGAGCACTGAACTGCTCTGTCACATCAGGAATTTATCTTTGTATATACAGCACAGTTTCATTCATGATCTCAGTTAGTAATGCCCTCACTGGAAAATCTCCCATCTCCTGAAAAGACCAGTCCATATTCAATAAAGAACTCCCTTTCTCCTAACACATAAAATCCCAGTGCTGACCAGGTTCAGGAGCACCACTTACTGAAGAAAATGAGATTTTTATTCACCTGGCCTAGTTAACATTGATCAAAGAACTCTACAATATCCATCTGCAGCTTCATATTAAAAAAATCCAAACCTGACATTGTTATCTGACAGCTCAACAACAGCAAGTGAGGAAGGCAAATCAGAGACAGACCAGTGTGGCTGAGCTTGTCTTTTCTGATGATTTAACACTCTCAGCCTGTGTGGACAGGGCTGTGATCACCTTCTGTCCAGCCTCTTCACAAAGTGCCATCCCTGAGACACAAAAGCTCAAGACTGCCCATACTCCTCTCCTGCTCTGCTCTGATTCAAACTGCTTTTCTGGAGCAGGTATCCACCTTAAATTAATGGGTTCATTAAGGTCAGTTTGTGCCTTACTCCACAGATGTCAAAACAGGTTTGTTTCCCTTAGATCTGCCTATGAAATGAAAGGCTCAGGAGTCAAGAGAGGGCAGGAGATGTTGATCACTCCTTGATTATCTTCTTATGGCAAAGAATGTTCTGGTTGACACCATTTGATTTACAAACTCTGTCAACTGACTTGATTATTGCATACTGTTAAACAGCATCAGAAAAAAAAGGCCTGGCAAGCATACACACAATATATTGTTACTCCTTTATATTACTTATATATTACTTATATTTTTATTTATATTCTTTGTACATCTTATACTATATTCCTTATAGATTATATTATTTATTTTATATTTATATTTTTATAAATTATTATAATAAATAAGTATTGGCAATATAGGATATTCTTTATATAACATATAAAATTACATAACATTCATATTATAAATCTATCATATTATAATATATTGTAAATATAATATTATTTACATAATATAGTACCTCTATGATAATACATTATATTAATTTTATTAATTAATCTATTATTTATATATTATATATTATTGCTTCCCCTCTATATTCTTGGGAAGTGAAAAGGTGGAAAAGCACATGAGTTAAAAAAAATTAAACAAAACAAAACACCCACATCCCTCCCTTTCCCTTCCTTGACTCCCTGGGCTGAGCTGAGTCCCTGTCCATGGCTTTATACCTGTGTGACCAACACTCTGTATCTGCCATGTGAACAGCTCAGTCACACTTCAGCTCATGGAGTGCTGCTCCAGCCCTCCTTGAAGAGCAGTTCCCAGCACGTTTGGCTTTGATCCCAACACAGGGAAAAGCACAATGCACTCCACAGGAAAAGTAAAGCTCAGAAAGGGACTCAGGGGAACTGTGGGCACTCAGACTGCTGCAGACTGAGCAGCCCCTCCAGCACAGGAGATCCAGGTCTGCAGGTTAATGGAGGCTCTGCTACACACTTCAGGCTTTCAGATTTATCAGTGCTGCATTCCCTCTCCAAGAGAAAGCCTGATTGGACCCTGCTTTATGCCAGCATATTTCAAAGGAGTTAAACCATAAAACCAGGGGAACAGAACAATGAACCAATCCTGCTGTCTGGAAATGTTCATGGTCAGAACACACCCAGTAACCACTGATCCATTTAGCAAAACAGAGTAAGAAATACAACTGCTAACACACCCATTAATGCACCTGTTAATCAACAAAGACCCATTACATTCCTGTGGCTTGTATCTGCACCTCTACCCTATCTGCACCCTTTGATTTATTCAGTGTTCTTGTGCCATCATCAGAACCACCTCTCTCAAGGACACATTTCAGACAGGCATTTCTGTCATAATGAACACAATATGCAGAAAATAGAAAATCCATAAAATAATCAGTGGATTCCTGAAAACAGGCATCCCTAAAATATTTGCATCCTAATGCACACACACACAACTTGGTCTGCTCTGCATAGAGGAAGAACAACTCTAGAAATGAACCTCTGTTGGATGAGGAGACAGCTCCCCTCCATGTCCTCCGTACAAGTCATTTTTAACATCTCTGTAATGTGTAAACATACAATATTTACAATATACAACATAAATATACAATCTATTACAATACATAATGGCATATATCTAATATAGAATGGTGAAAAAGGGAAATACCCTCAATCCGTCCATGTGCAGACTGGAACACAGATTAACCAACATCACAAAGACAGAGCCTCTGCCCAAAATCTGAGACTTGAGACTGGGCATGACTGAGGCTGAACTGCCTCACACACTGGGTCACACTCCCTCTGCCAAAAACCTGACATGGGATTGTCTCTTGCAGTGAAGATCATTCCTCACACACAACTTCTATGAGCAAAAGTTAACCCTTGAAGAGCATTCCTACTTTTGTGGAGATGCAGCTCCATGTCATACATACAGTATTTGCCATGCCAGACACATTTCTGAAATTGCTGAAATATTTAGCACAACTTGAAAATAAACTTCCTTTCTGCTCATGTGAGGATCCCTGAGCCAACGTGGACTGACCAGGAGTCGCCACTGCCCAAAATTCTGAACCCTAAAACAGAACCCTGCAACTCAAGAGTCACCACAAAGCAGCACACCAAATCCCGACATTCTCAAATTCTTCTGTGTCTACAACACAGCAGGTTCCCAAAACAGGAATGTGCCTTCTTCCATTTGCAGGTTGGAAATAAAAACCCTGAGATCAGCCCAGCTGGTCAGAGCATGGTGCTGAACAACACCAAAGCTGAGGGCTTGGGCCTGGCATGGGCCATTCTGGTCCTTGAGGGTCCCTTCCAACTCAGAATATTCTGTGCAGTTTGTGAGCACACACAGCCCTGAACTGCATCAATCACCCCTCAAACACAGATTCAGACTGTGAGGGTATAAAAGCCCAGGGGTTCCTTTGTCTGGGGTCCCTGCTCAGAGGGAAGCTCTGCATTTCCATGTGGAGAACAGGTGTTGAATTCAACACTCCCCATTTTAAATGTCTCACAAGTTCATCCCTGCAGTGGAGCTGGTTCTCTGGACTCCCTTATTTAATGAAGAGACACAAGTGATTCCAGGTTGAGATTCATCTCACAGTAAATGAATCCCTCTCTAAAGGCCCCTCCAGCAGCTGCACAGGAGCCCTTCCTGACACCAGGGTGAATCATCAAAACACTTTTCTGCAATTCAAAGACTGAGGCTCCAAAATGACACTCTGGCACCCATTCATTACCCTGTGTACACCCATCTGGATCCTCAGATCCTTTAAATACCCTGAAGGGCACAGAAAAGTTCTGTTCATGGCAGGCTTCGGAACAGCACTCTCAACTCCTGTAAACCAAGTCAGAGGAGGGAAAGAAGTCTCCCATGTTCAGCATCAATCCTTCTCCTAATCTAACTTGCAGAGGTGTTGACCCCCTTTGACCCTTGCTATCATCTCCAGCTCAGCCTGCAAAAACACAGAACACCTCTGAAATAGGAAACGAAGCCTCCTGACACAGCCCATTGCACAAAAACCATCAGCTGCTCCAAAAGGTTTGTCCAAGGTGTTCTCTGAACCCTCTTGCATAAGGAAACTGCTTGATCCTATCAGTTCCCAGCTTTAACATGCAGTACTGGCATTGGTCTTTATTCTTCCAAAGAGATGAAGAATTGATTTTAAAAATAAACACTAAGGTATCTTCACATATTTCTCTTTCAACCCATTTGCTGTCTGCTTCCCAATGAAAATGTGTCAATACTAATGAGATTGGATTTTCTTGATGATGTTTACGGATAGGATGCATCATTTGACATGCCTTCAGTTCTGCAGCAACTTTAACTGAATTATGCATTCAGTTTCCAGTGTTTTGTTTCTGAACAATAAACTTCCTGGAGGAAATTTTGATTTTTTGGTGCTATCTCCTCTGCCCTAGTATAGGAGTTCACAATCACTTAACAGAGGAAAGCAATTTAGATTAAAATCTTGGGGCATGAGGGAAGCCTTTTCTTATTAAATTTTGAATATACAATAGTAACTGCCAACCATTTAATCAAGGCACTGTTCAGCTTGGGGATAAAAAGAAAATAGGTGTCCAGCAATAGCATATGTTAGGGAACAGACTCAAGAGTGCCTGCTCAGTTCACATTCTCTTCAGGGTCTGCCACCCAAATGATTTCATTGATTTTCCTGTATAATCACAGATACAACATTAATGTACTCTGTTTCTCACTTGAATTATTCCAAATACAAATCTAAATTTAAAAAGAAAAATTCATCTAAATAAAACCCTACTTTAAAAAATCGTTTTTTCATTCCAGAAAAGTTCAAAGCAACTAACAGGAGGAAACCACACCAATGCAAGTGAGGATGGCCACAGGAGCACATTTCACTGTCAGGTTTGGGGGTTTGTTCTCCACACATCAACTGAGTAAGGGTGAATCCACAGGGATATCTGGCTCTGTGGGGCTTTTGTTACAGAACATACGACACCCTTCAGTTTCCTACAAACTTATTCATTGATTTTATCACAATTTCTTAAGCACTGAACTGACACAAATCGTTATTATTGACCCAAAGCAGAGGACTGGACCCACTGCATGGCACAGCAGTGGCCCCAGAGGGGCAGAAATGCCTCTGTCAGAGCTGCCCCTGGGGCAATTTTCATCTGCAGAGCCTGGGGTGGATCCCAATCCCTTCACAAGCAAGGCCAGCACTGTGAACTTCACTGGCAAATGACAGAACAGACACAAAGGACTCCTGACAACAGCAGTGAACAGAGTGTCTGAGCCCTAACAGCCTGTCTGCAAGGCTGCAGTGCTTACCCATCCTCATGTGACAAAAACAGCACCTCCTAAAGGGTGAAAAACCCAGAAAACACGCTGAGTCAGACTCCAAGCACAAAGAGATATTTGGCCATTTGCTTAGGATTGTCAAGAGTTACACAGAAAAAGAAAACATGCCAGACTATGAGGTCAGCTGTATCTTGGGTGTGATGGATCCAGAGCAGGGCTGTCAGTGCCAGGACAGCTGCTTTGACATTTCCCAGCTTTGGACACTGCTGCTTTGGGCAGGACAGAGCTCATTTTCTCCAGAGCAGCTGGGAGGGTGCCACGGGCTGGATTTGTGACCAGAGCACTGTGGGCATCTCCTGCACACACACAATGGATTTCTCACAGCTTCTGGGGAAGATGATCATTTTTGCCACATGCAGCACAATTTAAGGTGGTGTCTGGGTCAAAAGAGTTCTTCCTCTCAAGGGCTGAGGTGAATGTCATCTGCATCTACAGACTTATAAAAACCAATGTGCACAGCTTCCATGGATTGTCAATTCAGGACTTTAAACATCTCTATACAGAGCTGGGAGCTCCACAGATCAAATGCCACTTGTCAAACAAATATCTGCCTCTCCCGAGGTGTTTCAGCATCTCTGTATCCTTTGTGAGCAGCCATCACTGCCTGCCAGAGCATAAACCACAAAGCAGCAGGGATTTCATGATGCACACAAGGACCCACTGCAGCCAAGGAGACAAATACACTGATAAATGAGGACAACACAAACCCACAGGGCCCCTGAAAGACACCCCTGAACCTCAGCAGGCTTTGAGGCTCAGGCCCAAAACAGAACACTGAATAAAGCAAACTGTGAACAAGCTCAAAGCACAGCACACTCATTTGTCACCACACCAAGAGTGACACCAAAAGCCCATCTCAGATGAACCAAATGTCCAGAGAACATCCCAGATGCAAAATATCATCAAACCAAGTCTGGGCAATTAAAAGCAGAGTCCAGAAATAAGAGAAATTAATTCAATGGGATCTTTCAAGATGGAAAAAGAAGAAAAGCTCCTCTCCCACAAACTCAACAGGAAACCCTTCGAGCAAGATACATCTGAGATAAAAAACTGTATTAGAGTAACTATGAAACAAGCAGTAGCCAATTAAGCCTATCTTACAATCAGAAGGGAAAAGAGAAGAATGTGCATAAAAATGTGCACAAAGGTCTTGCAGCAAAAGGAACCCCAAAATAAAATGTTAACAGAACAAAGAGGTGAAACCGTGATTAAATGGCTTATGCCATCTCTATTCTATCATGAAAAAATAATTTCAAAAATCTAAGATGGCTTTTGGGGTTTGTCCCAAGGCGTTTACTGAGTAAAAACTGCAGATCTAAACCTTTCCTTCCATCCCATCTGCCTGCCACAGGGGGATGTGCTGGTCCCTGGCCCCAGACCTGCAGCACAGGGACCTTCACTCTGGCAGCCACAGCAGAACCTGAGGCAGGATGAGCTTTCACAGCTTTGGAACAGCCCCTCCTCACAAACACAGGCAGCCTTGGCCTTGCCTTGTGTTTCCCCTTTGTCCCAGGCTCCTTTCAACCCCAGAGTTGATTTATCTACTACAGTAAGAGAGGTGCAATTGTGAGAAGAACGAGGCTTTTGATTTAAACTCTTTCTGCACTGCTACAAGAGATAAATTCAGAATTCAGCCAGCCACAAGCAACCTTCCTACCAAACAGCTTCTTCCCCCCTTCCAAAAACCATCTGCTGGGAAGTTAATTGCTTCCCAGGGTATCTTGTCACAGGATCATCTCATCAAGGGGTTCCTGCCAGCACTGGAGGATTTGTCTGTGATCATAAAGAACCTCATCCACATCCCAGAGCCCCTCTGCTGCAGTGACAGGAGGCAGCTGCAGGCTGAGGATGCTCTGCCTCTGCCCGTGCCAGGGCCCTGCCCTTGGAGCAGTCCCAGCCCTGTGCCAGGGCACGGGGCTCTGCTGGAGCTGCCCTGGCCATGTGCCAGGGCACGGGGCTCTGCTGGAGCTGCCCCGGCCATGTGCCAGGGCACGGGGCTCTGCTGGAGCTGCCCCGGCCATGTGCCAGGGCACGGGGCTCTCCTGGGGCTGTCCCAGCCCTGTGCCAGGGCACGGGGCACTGCTGGAGCTGTCCCAGCCCTGTGCCAGGGCCCTGCCCCTGGGGCTGCCCCGGCCCTGTGCCAGGGCATGGGGCTCTCCTGGAGCTGTCCTGGCCCTGTGCCAGGGCACGGGGCTCTCCTGGGGCTCTCCTGGGGCTGTCCCAGCCCTGTGCCAGGGCACGGGGCTCTCCTGGGGCTGGTCCCAGCCCTGTGCCAGGGCATGGGGCTCTCCTGGGGCTGCCCCTCCTCTCCCCATCAGCTCCTGTCTGTGTGACCCCAACCCCAGGGCCCATTCCTGTTCCTCAGGGCTGGCTGCAGCCCATCCCTAACCCCATCTCCCTTCTCCCAGGTGTTCTCCAGCTGCCCCCTCAGCCTGGGCTGTTTGGGAGGGAACACCTCACTCTCTGCACCAATAACTAATGTGGTATGAAGAAATGCAATCAGGCAGTCTCTGCCTCCCTGCAGCCAACCTGAGGACTCTGTAAGGACTGGATTCCTACAATAATGATCTTCTGGTGATTGTGCTGAGCTGTCAAAGAGAGACCCCTCAGGTATTAAACATTGATCAAACCCTGGGCAGGTGTCAGAGCTCAGCAGCCTCAGCCTGCTTTGCTCCATCGCACTCTCCAGCCCCAACACACCCAAGAGGTTCCAGATCTTTGGGAAAGGCTCTGAACTCTTGGCTGCATGGAGACTCAGGTCTCAAGGCTGCTGTTGAATAGTCCAGAGGGGTTCTCACCTGCTCTTTACCAAAGATGTCAAGTTTTTACAGGAGTATTTAACTAGAATTATGCCATCATGTTCTCAATTCAGCCCCAGTATTATCCCATGTGACAGGCAGTTCTGAACTCCAGAGTTAAGCTAACCACTTCAAGTGGAAGAGTTCATTTATTTCTTACATCTCACTTAATCTGCCTGGCTGGAGCAAGATAATTGTCTTGACAATCTGAAAGGAGAACGCTCAAAACATTTGCTTCATCTGGTTGACTCTTAAATTACTATGATCACCTCTCTGTCCATGTGACTCCCACACCAACAAGTAAAAAGAAAATAGAGCCAAGTAACAGGTTCTCCTGGAAAAGATGCGTAGAAAAATATCCAGATACATTTCAAACTATGTAAGCTGAATTTTCAGAGACTGTTTTTGTAACTAACCACACCAATTTAAAGATTTATTGCTTTTAGCATTAAAAAATGTCTACGTGTATATTGGACCAATACACAAACATTTCAGAATTCGGTAATACACCAAGTCACACACTTCTGGAAATTACTAAACCACCTGAGGCTCTCCAGTCTTGATTTAAGACTATTCCCTCCTCCATTATCCATCCTCTCTCTGACACACCCAGAGCATGCAAACACAAGGACTGCAGGATGCCAGTGGTGAAGCACAACACAATATTCCTGTCCTGCTGGAGCCATCAACCTGTCCACCAACGTTTCCAGTTCACCAGAAAGTTCTGACTGGGGGGAGAGGGGGCCCAAACCCACTGCTGAGTCCAATTCAGGACTCTGCAGGCACCAAACTCTGCCCCCACGGGTCCCCAAAACTCTGCCCAGGCTCCAGGGGAGCCCCTTCCTCCAACTGAGGAGAGCGACTGCTGCTCCTGCTGCTGCCACCAGCAGCCCCTGGCTCAGCTCCTGCAGGGAGCCCAGAGCAGGTTCCAGGCTGAGCAGAGCTCTGTGAGGCCCCTCTGCTGGAGCTCAGCACCAGGGACCTGCACATAACATTTCTGCCTTCCAGGGGTGGGCCAAGGAGGCACAGATAGGCACTGGTACCATTTCCTTCCCTAGTACCTCTTCAGCACTCCCATAAATACTCATGCACTCTCACAGTTCTCTCAATGCACTACACAAAGGAGTCCAATTGATTTTTTGGGGATAAAAAATAAATTCTCACTGTTATTGGGGACTGGATTGAGATCATTCAGTCTTTGGTCACACCCATACCACCTCTCTGCTGATGCATTAGCTACTCAGTGAAAAACCCTGGCTATTTAAAAGCTTCCTTAAAAAGAAAATAATGCTGGCTGTACCCTCAGCCTCTCCTTGCAGTTACCTGCAGCCCCTGCAGTGGCAGAGACTGATGGCAGCTGGTGGGGGATGCCAGCTGGAGATGCCTCTCACCCCGAACATTTCACAGCCCTTCTGCCAAACAAAAGAGAAAACTGGCACGTGAAAATCAACTTCCAGTGCACAACACCACAGACCTGAGGCTGGGTGCACCCATCATGTACAGCCACCACCAGGAACCTTTCTGTGACTGCAGCCTGGAGAGCTGAGCAGCAATCTGGGTCACAAACTCACACTCAAACAGCAAGGCTGAATTACCCAGCTGCACAGCACTGCCACCACACCATCCTCCCTCTCAAGAGAAAGTGCCTCACAGTAACCAAAGCAGCAAGTCTCTCTTAAATACATCCCTTAACCTTCTTTAAATTTATTACACTTCAAATAAAGTCACAGTTTAGATCAGTTGAAAGCCTCAGGTTGGCAGCCAGAGTATCTTATTTATAAGAACTCAGAGGTCTTGCATTCCCATACTTGGAGGATGTTACTTTAATTTATTTATTTTTCCAATTACAAAGTTCTCACTGCTCATGCATTTTTAATTCCCTAATGCGCTGTTCTAACATGAAAGAAGCAGACAAGACGTGTTTTCAGCTGGAGACTACTTCCAAGCCTGCTCCAGTTTTATAATCTCTTCTCTTATGCTCACACCAACCCCCTCCATCAAACAGCTTTGAGTACCCATCAGAATCACAGGCTGTGTTCACAGCAAAAGGCACTCCAGCACAGATCTCCACTGGAAGAACAGGAATTTTACCATCAAAGCACCCTCCTCTCCCTTTTATGCCTATAGAGTTCAAGTAAAGGAATATGGATACTGTCTGAATAGGTGAGTACCTTTGTAGCAATAGGGCTGATGATAAATAAAACAACAACAACAAAATAAGCCACACACCTTTCAGGCTTACCCCTCCAGATTAATCAGCCACACTGAGAACAACTAGGAATTTCTATTCTGCAAATAAACTGTCAATAAATACATTTTGATACAGTGCCTGCCATCTCCTCAGTTGCAGCTCCATGCCATCCCCTCACTCCTCTCCACACCATTAAATGCAACCCATTCCTGTGCTGCTCCTGACACAGGGGACACCCCAGGGGACAGCCAGGTGCCCAGGGAAACAGCACAGGCTCTGCAGCTGAAACTAATTCCCAAAGACTGACAGCACATCCTGGAGGACTTGGCAGCCTCTTGGGGCTGCAAATCTCCCCACACCACAGGTATGAACAGAGAAAAAGAGAAAAAGGGAAAAGGGGAAAAAGCACGGCAGAGTCCATTTGCTCAAACAGCCACAGGTATAAATATCCATTGGTACCACTGGTTATTAAGGACAAGGGTGCAGCTGCTCCAGCTGGATCTGAACATCCACCAGAAAAACCCCTGACAACCCCTGTTAGCCCGGGGCAGGGAGGCACAGCTCCTGCCACAAGCAGCAAAGTTCATTTCCATGTTACTTTGAGCACAGGTTTCACTGGTGCATCAGCAGTACATTGATAATTGATGCAGTCTTTTCATTTTCCTGAGCTCTCAGAACCTCACTGGAATGTTCAAAGCGTGTTACAAGTGCAGCCGTGGCTGCTCAGGTCAGTTCTGTGAGAACCCCTGGCCAGAGGTGACTCTCTGTGCCCAGCACAAAAGCTCCTCAGGCCAGTGAGGAGAGCCCAGGGACACTCAGCAGGTTTCCAGGCTGGACTTTGGGGTATCTTTCTTCTCTCCCATGAAGATGGGCTGGGAAATTTGGGGCTGTTCAGCCTTGAGAAGGCTCCTTGCTCAGATGAGCTTCTAGCACCTTCCAGGACCTAAAGGGGCTACAAGAGAGCTGGAGAGGGACTTTGGGCAAGGAAACCAAGTGATAGGACAAGGGAACACGGCTTCAAATCACAGTGGGTGGGTTTAAAGTAGATAAGAGGAAGAAATTCCTCCCTGTGAGGGTGGGCAGGCCCTGGCACAGGGTGCCAGAGCAGCTGTGGCTGCCCCTGGATCCCTGGAAGTGCCCAAGGCCAGGCTGGACAGGGCTTGGAGCAGCCTGGGACAGTGGGAGTTGTCCCTGCCATGGCAAGGGACTGCACAAGATCATTTTTAGAGTCCCTTCCAACCCAAATCATTGCTGAGCCAGCAGCTCCAAGCTTTAACATCAAACTGAGCTACAATTCCCACTCCCTGCTCCTGAAGGAGCCCTACAAGGAGCCAGTGAGATGCAGCAGGAGCTGATTTCCAAAGGCCTTGGGCACATGAACCTCCTTTGATTCCCCCCACACCACATCTCACTAGAACAGAGACAACTGCCCTGTGCCAGAGGTGATCTTCAAAGCCCTGCAGGTCCTTGCTGGTTCCCCAGTGCTCCTCCCCAGCTGCCCAGGTCTGGAAAGCAAAGCTGACTTCCAATTGAATCCACAAAATAACCAATTAAAAATGCCACATCAATTTTACAAATCAGAGTACTGTGGGTGATGGGGCTGGGAGGAGAAAGAGTAGATTTGACTGTGTGTTTACAAATTAAAGGCTCCTTCTCCAATGCCTTCTGATCAGCTGCAGCTCTTGGAGGGCAGAGACTGGCCCTGGGTGTCACAGGATGAATCCTGCACAAAACCAGGCTGGGACTGGGGATTTTCCCCACTGCAGGCACTTGCAATGCACTCTCAGGTACAGAATAATTTTGGTAACACTGCACTCACAGATCCTTCACTCACAACAGCCTTCTAAACACATCACACATCACCACAGCCCTAAGCAACAGAGGTGATGCATTTATGCAAATTCAGGAGTGTCTGTAAGGAAGCCATGCTGCAAACCCCTAAAGAAATACAGCAGAAACTCAAGGCAATCACTGTGGCCGTCCATTTTTTTTCTTTTCCCTTTTTGTTTTGCTGGCAAAAACAGAAAATAAAAAGCTGAGAATTCCTTTAACTAAATGGGTGCACAGGGAGCTCAATTCTTGTTCTGATGACCCCAAAGCTCTGCAGGAGGTGGCACAGGTGAACACACTGACTGCCCTCAGGTCCTGTTCCCTCCTGTTCATTCACTCTGCAGAAGCATCACTGCTCACTGGGCGTCCTGAACTGAGCCAGGACCCCACAGACACCACAGCAGCCCAAAATAGGGACATTGACACCCAAAGGCCACGGCTCTCACCCTGGACTCTGCCACACTCCCAGCTGCAGTTTCCCTAACACTGACATGAAGAAGGCCCAGGGTTCCCAGCAGTGCTCAGAACTAACCCTCACTGACCTGCTCCTCATTCTCACAGCTTTGACATTTATTGCACTGTCATAGGAAAATGCCAAGAAGAAAAAGATACTGACTCCTTTCTGAGTGCAAAGATATAAAGGGTTAAGAGACAACCACACTAACACCAGCATTCACAAAACTCTCTACTTAACTCAACAGTGATGCTACAGCTGAGTCAGGAACTTGGAGACTTCCTTTTTCCCCCCCTCTCATTTAAACTTCTACTATGATCTGTCCTCAAGTCATGCTTTCAGAGCTGTTTCCATTACTCCTCCACAGGAGTTGTCATCAAACACCACAGCACAGCCAAACAGAGACACCTCAGGGTGGATTTATGCTGGAATCCACCTCAGGATGGATGCACCACCCTAAGGGACGTGGTTGGGTGGATCAGCCCTGCTCAGGGCTCCCTGACAGAGATGTTTGGACACATTTGTCACCTCATATGACAGCACAGCCCATTCCATAACTGTATTTATCTATTGCTGCCTGTTACTGTAAAGAAAACCAGGTCACAGCCAGGACTCTGTGCAGCTCTCCTGTCCCTGGATACAATTCTGCACCAGGCAGTCACTTTGTGATGTCTTCATTTTACATTCTGAGCAGGAGAGCAGCCACTAAACAATCTGCTAAAGAGGGCCTGCCCAAAAGACATCTGCTGTTCATAAAAAATACATATATATCCAAGTAGATAACAAAGAACCTGTCCCAAAACCCAGTATGTCAATAAACAACAACAGAAAAAAGCATTCTGTTGAAAGCAAAGAAACGTATAACAAATAAATAATGGGAGCATAAATAAATCAAATGACTGAAATGAAGAAAATCTCTGCAAACTGTACATTTCATGTCTCAGTGAATTTAAAATTACTCTCAGCACTTAATTGCTTCTAAGGTCCAAATAAGGTCCAATGAACAACATTCCTTCAGATTGGATTTTTCAGTAGTTAATGGAGTTGCAGAAAATGGTCCTAACATTCCTCTCAAAACAACATCTCATAATTACTTGGGTCAAAATTCAAACTTTTTCAAGTGTTCCAATAATTGCATACTCCTATAATACTCATCTAACTTTATTCTGCCTGTCTGAACAAAATGAAGACCTCCAAAAAAACATCTGCTGTCATCACCCAGTCCATTTAAGTGCCACAATAGCAAAATGCAGATGCTGATCCTCTCAGTGAATGTGAAGGATTTCTTTTTTACGTTCATTTCAGTGCAATAATGAACAAAACTAATGCTTTGTTTTCCTCATTCATAAAGACAATTATCAAAGTCCCATTTTCAAGCTCTCTGAATTTCCTCATCAGCCTCTAAGTCTCAAGTCTACAATTCATTGTGAGACCAATGCAAGAGAGATTCTAGCTTTGCTGATTTTCATCCCCTGAAATCCTGGCCATGTGCCACCTCTCAGCCTTCACAACTTCTAAGGGAAAAGACAGAACACCCTCCAGAAAATAAAATCACTGGCTCCAGTCATGCAAAAAGAAGCTTCCAGGTTTCTCACAAGTTTCCAAACGGGGCAGCACATGGAATAATCAGTGAAAACTGCACTGTCTGATTGTGTAAAATAAAATTAAAGCGTCTCTGATGCATCCATCTCTTCTTCAAGCTCTCAGGTAGGCTGAGTGAAGCAGTTCCCAGCAAAACAGACTGCATCCCACCCATCCATCACAGACAAACATGACAGCAGCTACTGCCTGAACCACAGAGATGCATTTAATGCTCCCCCATCAGCAATCAACCTTTCCCACATTTGCTCATCATCACAATGAATTGCCCCACTTTAAAACTTTGTTTTCCTTCTCTTATCCCAGGGCAGTTTCGCTTCTCGAACGAGGCGCTCATCACAGGAGGGGGGAATAGAACAGAGCAATCTCCTTTACCCATTTGATTTCCACGATCAGAGATGGTTTTCTTTCAAAGCAATAGCAATCCCCAGAGGGTGCTGGCTCACCTGTTGGAGTCCACGTGCAGCAGAAGGTGCGAGGCGCTGAGGGACACGGCCACCCTGTGCCACTGCCCGTCGGCCAGGCGGAAGGGGAACACCTCCGTCCTGCTCCTGCCGCCGCTCCGGTAGTGCAGCCGCACCTCGTCCCGCAGGCCGCTGCTCTCCAGCTCGAAGCAGCTGCAGGGAAACAGCAACAGAGTCAGCCCAGGCTGCGGGAGCCACTGCCCGCTCGGCGGCCGGGCAGTGGCTGCAGGAGCCACTGCCCGCTCCCCACAACCTGCTCCCCACACAGCCTGCTCCCGTCTGCACACCCCTGTCAGGAAAGAAAGATGAGAGACAAGAACCTCCTTGTCCACCTCTGAGCACTTAGAGCCATGGTTTCTGCTTTCATTTGTTATTTCTCAACAACAATTTATACTTTCACATATTTCAGTTAAGGCCTGATCAGAAGTTAACGTGTGTTTTGACAGATGAAGTTCTTAGAACTCATGTATTAATAAAGGTTGTTTTTCGTGGAACAGCAATGCTATTTGACCTTGGCTGAAATCCTCCCACCAGCAGAATTTCCCTATTTGATAAGCATGTAAATTACTGCTGGTTTCTTTTCTACAATTATAGAATTCAAATGCTTTTTATAGCTCTATCTGCAGTCTCTCATTCAAATCCCAATGTATAAGAGAAAAACATTGCTAAATTCAGACTGATTTCATCAACATCAAAAAAAGCTGGGATATCTTAAGGTCAAGCAACGTGCTTTCCAGAAGGACAGCATTATTCCACAAAGATATTGTACAATTCTTTCTGACAGTTTTTGCAACTCCTACGTAGCTCATACAAAAATGTTGTTTGGAGAGGATAAAGCTTGACACCGTCACATTTAATGATGGTTTTCTCTTGCCCTTTCTTTTAGTCACCACCATAATGACTACACCACACTTTTCACTGCTCATTTCACTTCCAGAGCAGGAGAGAAAGGTTCCTAAAAGTATCCTTTCAGTTGAAAACATCTGCTGTGGACAGAATGACCAAGAAAAATTGGAAAAGTCCCTATCAACATTAAATAAGAACATGTACAACACCTGAAGCAGAAAACTATTTCTGCAAGGTGAGCTGGCTTAATCCACCATCTGCACTAAAGAAACACATTCCCCTACTCATCATCTCCACCCACAGCAGTGATCTCACCCTGTGGCAAACACCACCAGGTTCTACTCAGAGATTTCTCGGCTGTCAGATTGTGCAAGTGGCCAAAGGAAGGAGAGCTCCCAGCCTCCAGACCCCAAAACAGGGCCCCAAGGAGAGCTGTGGGACTGGTGTCCTCCAGAACCTCCTCAGGGCACACAGCCCTTCATTTCCTGATCTCCACCAACCCAACACCCATCAGCAAACCCTAAAACATCCCACAGTGGGGACAGCAGCACCATCGGGCAGGCAGATCAAACGCTCCTGAAAGGGCTCCAGGAGCTAAAGCACAACTGCTTTTGGCATTCAGTGCTGGCAACCTTCCTCCTCATCACATCCAAGCACAAATAAAGCAGAGTTACCATTCTGACTCCACAACTTCACCACCCTTGATCCAGTGCCAAACGCAGCCCCACAGCCTCTCCAAGGAGCAGCACCAGCACTTGCAGCAGATGCTCTCAGAGCTGCTGAACAGATGTGCCAGGGCACAGCAGCAGGCACAGATGGCATCCCTGCAAACATGGACAAACCCGGGGCTGCCATCTCGTCAAACACTGAGCACTGCCTCACCCTGAAAGGGAGGAGGTGACAAACCCACAGGAGCTCAGGGATGGAGGGCCCATCCACCCTGCACGTGCCGCAGCAGTGCTGCCGTGTCGGGCCTCCCAAAGGCTGGGGAAAAAACCACTGCCAGAAAAACCAGACTGCTACTGCACAGAAACTTCTGGAAAATACCTGTGGGTCTGGCCAAGGCACAGGTTTTTTTCAATAACAATGCAAATACAAGAAAAGCCCAGAGATCAGACATTTTTATATAATCTGCTATGAATGATAAATTCACCAAGCTTCTGAAACATAATCAGTCTTTTTGCACCTGTTTGTGCACATAGCTTTTTTATTTTACAATAGCATTGTACTATTTCATGATAAAAGTGGCTTCAGGCAAGACTGTGCTTTAGCATCTCTGTAGAAACACTTCTTGATGTATTTAGAGACAGGCAAAAAAATCTGCATCCATGGTCACAGAGTCTTCAGCATTTCCAGTCCACAAGGATTCTGTGACGAATCCCAGGCCATGACTGCCTTGGCCTTTGGCTGTTCCTTGCCACCAAGTGAGGCTGTGTGCCCAGGGGGACGCGCCGGGGGCCCGGGAGGGGAACATGCTGTGCTGGCTGTGCTCCAAGGGGCTCAGCCTGCACAGTGACACCAAAGTCACCAAGATCTTGTTTGAGCAGCCCTCGGTGCAGAGCAAACCAGGAGCAGCACTGGGCACTGCTGCAGGGGAGCCAGCAGACACTGCCCAGGGCACTGCCCTGCCAGGGACCAAGCCATGGGGAGAGAAAGCAGAGCCTCTGGAAGGAAAGCTGCAAATCCTCAGACCAAGGAAACCCTCACTGTGCAGCCACCACCGCGGCCCTGTGCGGAGGCACGGCCACAACAAGGCACAGCTGCCAAGGCAAAAATCTCAGTGGCTGCCACAGGCACTGCTCCTGCACCCCAGGCACTGCAAAGGGACAGGGAGAGATCCCAGGCTCTGAAACACTGGGCACTGTCAAACACTGGATTTTGGAAATGCTCTCAGCAGGCTCCAGTGCTCAGATGGACTCTGCTGCATCTTGAGGAGCGCGTGTGGGGTGGTGAGAGCCTCGAGTGGTGCCACTGCCAGAGGGGCCCTGGAGGGTGAGACGGGAGCTTCCCCAACATCCACACTCACAACCCATCCACAGCTGCTTCTACAGCTGGTTTAAATACAGACAGAGGCTGCACAGCCAAACCAGACCTGGCAAATCGCCCCTTAGGCAGCATTGAAGACTCACTACTGGGGCAGAGATCACACCCTGACAGCACCAAAGCCAGACTGACTCTGCACAAAACAGGTCCTGGAGAGAAACATAACCTGTGACAATGATATCTGCTGCTAAAAATCAGATTAACTTTCCACAAAGGGAAACACAAAAGCCAAATCCCATGTATTCCATCACCTACCTATTCCTACTCTATTCCAAAAGTATTCCCTCCACGCAAGCAACTCCAATATAGCCAAAGTGTAATACTAACCACTTTCAAACCTCTCAAGTAAAAGCCTGAAAGTGCAACAGCATTGTGCTACTGCCTACCCAAATGAGATTCTTCCCAACATTCCTATCCTTTCATTTCAAGCCAAAGGAACTATACCCAGTGAATTAAATGACTTCATTTTTCTATTCAGACCACTCTGAGGACAGCAGTAATTGTGTTCTACCAGCCTGCTTTGAAACATTTAACAATAAACACTCCCACACTGACACCTTCCATTAGTACAGAATATTTATTAACATTCTGTCTTGTGTCCTACCCATCTTACACACGGCAGCTGGGGATGCAAGCTGCAAGGCATAAAGCATTTATGATGTGTCTGTGTACCTGCAACCAGGCAAAGGTCACCCTAACAGAAATTTACTTTCCTCTTTGATCACATGAAGAAAAAAGTAACCCCAACATCTGCCTGCCAGGTAAAAGGCAGCTGAAGTCAGGGCTGGTGCAAAGCAGCTGCACAGTTCCATGGCATGTGCTGTAAGGATTGACCTTAAGCATTTTTGTTTTCATTTCATCTGTCTAAAAATCTACCTTCACCATGGCTACAACTTGCCTACTGTCTGAAAAAAGCCTGGTTTCTCTCCTAGTGCTAATAAACCAAGCAGGCAGGACCACACTGCACCTAAAAATAGCACAGCATCTTAGCAGACTTCAGAGTTGCATCCCTTAGCTGAACTATCTCCATTTCAACTTAAAAAATCACACCTAGAGGTCAAAAAGACACCTCCCAGGTGAATACCCTTCCCTCAGGCATGCACAGAAGTTAGCTGAGATAACAAAACCTCTCTGGAAACTACTAACCAGTAGTAATAGTGCAAAGTGTACTTGGAAAGTTACCAGCTCCGGGCCTCTGTGTACAAATAATGGTGTGGGAACTCCTCTTGGTGTGCATGAGACCACAGAGCACCCAGGCCTGTGCAGATATGAAATAAATAACTGGTGTCTCTCTCAAGGGTGTGATTGTTGACTTGCTGAACACTGGGTAACAGACAACAAACACATTTCTCCTAGGTCGTAAAAAAAAACCAAAAACAAAACCAAACAACAACAACAACAAAAAAAGCCACACACACACAAAAAAATACCCACCAACAAAAACAAACTAAAAAACCACCACAAACTTTCCTTTCCCCACTCACAGCCCAGTAGATGCCTGCTCCATCTGCACATCCTCATCCCAGGCAGCCTCCACCCTCCCTGCCCCACTGCCCCAGCTCTGGCAGCTCTCCACAGCCAGCAGCCACCAGGGCAGGCGCTGCCACCCCCCTCCCTTGCTGGAGGTAAAGAGAGCACACAGGCATCGTTACTAAACTGCAAACCAACCCCAAAACCCACACACCTCACCCAGCCTGCCCTCAGCCACACACATGAACATTAACAACAGCTGCAGACACCCAACTGCCTTATTAACCAGGGCAGTTCACATTCTAAACCAGCAGCCCAAACTCAGCACACAGCTCTCAGGAAAGCTGCACTCGGTGTAAGTTTGAGCCATTCTGGGTCTCTGCCTCTATCAGAGGGTCACAAAGCAATCAAACAGAAGAACTCAGCATTTGGAGCAGACTCCTGAGGGACCCACACATCCTGCTCCTGGCTGACCGTGCCATTGCTGCACTGTCCAAATTGGGGTTTAAAGGGTTTCAAACTGTTATAAACGCCAGGACAAATTTATTGCCATATTCAATAATTTGGTTTATTAAAATTCAAATCACAAAATTTGGAATCAAATTATAACAATTTTAAACAATAAAAACAAAACAATACGAACCCCACAAACAGCGAAACTTACTTGACAGAAGTTCTCCCGGGAAAAGTTGAGCCAAGGGTGACCCCAGAGACACAGGACCTGGCAGCTGGTGTCTCTAGCTGGGTTCACGAATTTGCCATGTTCGAGGCTCGGTTTTTATACTCTTTATTCTGCCTCTGGCAATATTTCCCCATACTTCCCTTTGTTTCTTGGTTAGTTATTCAAACCCAAATTCGTCTCTGGTCGGATTGAAAAAGAGCTCCCCTCCCAAGTCCATGTGTTAATATTCAGTTTTTATGGATCCTTATAGTTGATGAATGTTTGAGATATGGGTGATATTGCTTGATGGTCTGTGAAAGTGGCTCCTGAGGTGTGAGTTGCTGATCCGGCTCATCTCAACAGGTCCCCTCCCAATACTTGAGAAGGCTGCAAAGTCTTTTGTTCCCTTCTGAATGGAGACGCCTGATTTTCAGGGTGCTCAGTTTCACCATCTGCTGCAGAAACCTCCTGAAACATAGACTTTTACCTGATATAAATTTATACAGCTTTATAATTTTCCAGTTTATCATAAGAACATGAATTAATCATCTCACGTTTTTCACAATTCCCCCATTTCTTTTCTTTTGTTAACCATTTAATTCATGTTCGCATCGTCATCATTTTAGATTTTTCTTTAAATCTACTTAAAATTCCTCTCTTGAGTTTCTCGTTCCTTGGAGAAACACCTCACCAGCAATTCCTGAACCATGTTTGCCTTTTCTGCTTTTCTTCTATCTTTCCAATTCCCCTGTCCCTGACTGCCTTTGAGTGCCAGCCAGTTACTTGTGTCTTAACAGGGGTAACTTTTTGGAGGAGCCATATGTCACAGGGCTGGCCCTTCACCGAGCGCACAGCCTGGTTCACACTCCCTAGAGTGATCCGCAGAAGCTTCCCTCTGTCTGGCCCAGCGTCTGTCGGGTTGCAACCGAACAACGGGGAAGTTTTTCTCTTCGCGACAGCAGGGGCTCTCTGCTCGGACCCTCGGGGTGGTTCGGACGGCATATCTCCTTTTACAAGCTCCCCACCAAGATAACTTTACTGGCTCTGCCACACACGGCACTCAGTGGCTAACACTTGGGCCTTTTAGATCCAATTTTCCCTTTAACCCCTTTTTTCGTATATTGAATACCACCCGGGATAATCTGGTTCTATCAATCCCAAACGTGTGGCACAGTCTAAGAATCGCATAGTCAGAGTCTGTTCTTCCTCAGAACACCTGTGGCATAACCCCAGCGGCCTCCACCTCCACTTGCAGTGCACCACCCAAATTTCAAGACAATAATTGCATTTGAAATGGATATATGGATTGCAGGGGCATCCAGGTTCAGAGCAGCGAATGGATATTTCTTCTGCCATTTGTTTCTGATATCCTGGGGGTGGAGTTCCTTCTCTTTAAATTTCTGGAGCTCCGGATTCACCCTTCCTGATGTTCTTCCGTACTAACACCTGTTGAAAACAAAACAGGGGAACCCTCCAAAACTGAGGGGTTAGCACAGACTACACCTTTGTCACATGAAAAAAAACCCCTCTTTTTCCAGAATCTATCTGATTTTATAAATTAACATCTTGAAGCTCTCTCACAGCTGGCTTCAAATTAAATTTATCAATTCAGATCTAGGTATAATGCAAGTTTAATTTTAACCGTACTTTTTGAAAAATCTCCGGAAATACCTTACAGGAAGAAAACATGCTACGACTATTATTCAGACAATCTGAATATTTGAATGAGTTTTCTAGCTCATAATTCACTCATCCCCTTTATACAGAATAATTTACAATTCTTCATACGACTCAAAATCTTCTTTTTACACAAGAATGATTTAATTCCTTATCTAGAATTTAAAGAACTCAATACAAAATTCAAAAAAATCCTCTTTTTTTTTTTTTTTTTGTACTGTTACAGGAAAAATTAAAATTAACAGAAAGAGAATTTTACTTCTTATTAAACGAGGTTTATACTGAAACATACAAACAATTCTTTTTACATTCTACCAATACTTCTGACAATGTCCACTGGATATATAGCGAGTAAACAATAAACACTAAGACTAGTCCAAATCCTATAGCATTAACACAGGTTTTAGCTTTTTAAAGAAAAATTCAGTTTAAAAAAAAATCATAGACAAGCACAAACAATTTGGGCTTATTTCAAGAACCAAACTCAGCACATTCAGAGTGACCTGGTATACAGACAAACATTCATAAAACCCCGTATCCTGCAATGTTTTTAGACACCAGCAGTTTAAGGTTACACACATCTTCCCTCAGTTTCTGCAGTCTCAGTGCAATGAGTCCGCACTACTGCTAATTAACTGAACTACAAATTTATATTTCAGACCCCTACCCAGCGCGGCAAGATACAATCCACAGTAATAGGTGAAGTGACCACTTCGACAGGGAGCCAATTCAGACAATCAGTGAGCAGGACAACGTAATGAGGGATAACTTTTAAGCAACATTTGCACCTAATACAAATTAAAAGAAAAACTTAAGACCTCACCCATAATCCTGGGGGAGTATTTTAACAAGACATAGAAAAAACAAGGCACACTAAATAGAAGAAAATGATATTACAAATAGCAGAACTTATTCCTTTACCACTTATAGAATATTCTAGACATATACAGATGCTATAAGAACAATACTGGCAGCAATATAAAAATGGCATCGCCTCAGGCACTTCTAACTTATTGCGGGTCTGAGCTTTCTTCAGTTTTTATCAAAAGAAGTGAATAAAGTAGCAAGAATAACTCATCTGTTTTAGATGGAAGGCATCAAAAGCTATGGTTAAAACGCATCAAAATACTCTGTAATATACTATGCATTACTTAAATTCGGAACTTAAAACTCAGAAAAGTTTTCCAAAGCCAGGAGTCACTGTAAACATCAGGCCCCGGTAATCAGACAGCTTTATCTAGTACAATTGCCAGAACATTAACACTACTGCTTTTTACCTCAGTCCTAAAAAGACTTCACAAACTTAGCCTTTCTTAAGAAGCAAACTCGAGTTAATTTATGCCTAATTCCCAAAGCAAAGCTCCTGTATTTGCTATCCATTCTTGCGTATTATTAAACCTAAATACATGGCTCGAAGGACCACAAGCAAACACCGACCAAACTTAACACTGATGACAAAATGCTGCCTCTCATACATCACTTACTCTCCACCCCTGAAAACACAGGCACCAGGGCAACCTCAAGGTTCACATCCTCCAAATTGAGGAGCAAGTAAGAAGACATAATATCAAAGGGACAACACAAACCATCTCCTTCTAAGGAGTCAGTAATTAAAATTAAGAATCCCGGTTCCCAACTAGATAAAATACATACAGAATAGGAACTGCAAAGAATAAAGAAAAATCCTGTAACTACCAACACAGAGAATTATACCACTTTCCCAACTTAATACTAGAATCCTGACTCCAATTACCATTCTAACACTATCTCGACAGAAAGATTTAGTTTCCTGCCTCTCAACAGCCGCTTTAATTTGGACTCCACCGGCCACATGCTTCAACCTTTTGAAAGAAAAACTTAAACACACAAAACTCTTGCAATACACTGTCTGCCAACACAAATGCCATATTCCTGCTCAAGCTAACAGTCCGAATTCAAAATGTAGCAATTGTTTCAAACATAGACGAACTACATCCACCATACTATCAACATTTTGATTTGCACAAAATCCTCATATGCAGTAGACAGGCAACCAAAAGGAAGATATATTTTCAGCTTTTCAAGAACAAACACCTAGGTATTTCCCACGCATAAGTATAGCTCTCATTCTTGGTCTCTTCTCTCAGTACTTTTATCCATTTTTGCTTCCTATTTCGCCTTACAGGGCGGTTTTCTGCCCCAGGCAGCCTTGTCTAGTCAATTTAAAACTGCCGCTTTCCTTCGTCTCCCAGCAACCATAGACTGACTCGCTCTGCCGCTTGCGGGGGGGGAAGGGGGGCGGGTTTCGTTCCTTTCCCTAAAAAACTCCGCCGATCTCGTCCAGGAGAAAAAAAAAACCCTTTAAAGCAGAATACACAACTCTAGGGAGCCTCCAAAATGTATTCAGCCTGAAGTAAAAGATCTACCACCACCAAGGAAAAGAGTAAGCAAGATTCCTTTTAATTCCTTTTTCTATCTTTTCTCCTTTTGCAGACTTACGTGAATTCTCGCATTTCTAATTTGCACGCTTCCCAACACCACTAGTTATTTTCTAATGCATTCCAATTCACCTTTGGTAATTTACGGGAATGCTTCTTTTTCCCCATTTTTCCTCCCGGGCCGTTCTTGCTCTCACACCAACTGTCCCACCCTGAATCCCTCACGGGTTCTTCAAGATCTCCTTCGGGGGTCCTGGTTTTAGCCAGGGCTCTAACTGGTGTATACCTGTCTGGTTTACTCCTCCACCCTTCGTTTTTCTTACCCTTCTTCTCTTTTTCTCCATAGTTTAGCGTCGGTGGCCGAGGTGCGGGGTCAGGACCAGAAACGGGGGCAGGATTCCCTCTCGGGAATCTCCTTGAACGGGAAGGAAGTTTCTGGAGTGGCCGCTGAGCTCGGGGCTCCGCATGGGTCTCGGATGGCAGTGCTAACACTGCCCCTGAGAAGGCCGGGGAGGAGGAAGGGGTAGGGGTAGGGGCTGGCAGGACGGGGGCCACCGAGCCGTGAGAGAAGTTTATCCCGTAGTCCAGTTCATTCCGTGTTTCCCTTTCCTCAGAATACAGCTTTACTCGTACCCCATACCATAACAGAACATATGCCAATTCCTCAAATTCTCTCCTTTTCTTCTTCGCTTCATGTTCCCACAGAGCTTCCCACGCCCATTCGTCAAAAGTACCAAACACAGGCCATATAAGATTAGGTCCTATCTCCTTTCCTCCCCAAACATTCATACACAAATAAATCATCCGATCTTTAGATGCTCCTCTCCTAATTGGGCATTCTTGCCAACCTTGCAACAACTTTCCTAATGGACTTTTCCGAGGGATTTCAAGAGCAGCCCCCGCTGAGGTTTCCCTTAAGGAATCCTCCCGATCTCTGCTGAGATCCGATCCCATACTCCCCATGGCACAGAAGTTATGAGATACTAAAAAATTAAATCCCGAGTTTCCGAACTCGGTGCCGTTAACTTAATGATCCAACGGATGACCGTTCTGTGGATGTTCGGTTAACCGCAGGGCTCTGTAACCGCCACCGAAAAAATTGACGGACCCCTCTCGGTCGCGGTCAAGAAGGCTTACTCGTCCCCGAACTCAAAAAGGGACGTCCTCTTTCCTCCAGGACCCCTGGTGACCCCCACATCCCGTCGGGTAACACTCACACACGAAGCGAAATATCACGCGTTCCAATCGCTTCCCCGTCGGTCGGCCGTGTCCCTCGCGGGAGCAGCGGAAACGCGACCTTAAGGTCCGCTCTCGCTTCGTGATAAATCACGTCTCATTCACACACACTCACACGCACATACACATTCTCAAGCACTTGGTCACCCCACTCAACCATGCTACACTTACGGTCCTTTTCCTGCGTGGATTCTTCGTGCACTTAGATTTTTATGAGTGAAACAATACCGCGGTTCCAGGGGAAAACCCCTGCTGAGTTCCCAAGCCCCCCCCCCAAGCTAGCTTGTCCTAATGCCTAATACCTTCGCTGTTGTGGGTTCTGGGTTCGTAAAGCCAGTTCGTTCTTTCGGACTTACCCGCTCTGCCAGGCCGCTTTTTACGGCGGGGCGCCCCCCGGTAAGAAGCAGGGATCCGTAGAATATTCAAAACTGGCCCCGCTGTTGGGCATCAAAATTGTTATAAACACCAGGACAAATTTATTGCCAAATTCAATAATTTGGTTTATTAAAATTCAAATCACAAAATTTGGAATCAAATTATAACAATTTTAAACAATAAAAACAAAACAATACGAACCCCACAAACAGCGAAACTTACTTGACAGAAGTTCTCCCGGGAAAAGTTGAGCCAAGGGTGACCCCAGAGACACAGGACCTGGCAGCCGGTGTCTCTAGCTGGGTTCACAAATTTGCCATGTTCGAGGCTCGGTTTTTATACTCTTTATTCTGCCTCTGGCAATATTTCCCCATACTTCCCTTTGTTTCTTGGTTAGTTATTCAAACCCAAATTCGTCTCTGGTCGGATTGAAAAAGAGCTCCCCTCCCAAGTCCATGTGTTAATATTCAGTTTTTATGGATCCTTATAGTTGATGAATGTTTGAGATATGGGTGATATTGCTTGATGGTCTGTGAAGGTGGCTCCCGAGGTGTGAGTTGCTGATCCGGCTCATCTCAACAGGTCCCCTCCCAATACTTGAGAAGGCTGCAAAGTCTTTTGTTCCCTTCTGAATGGAGACGCCTGATTTTCAGGGTGCTCAGTTTCACCATCTGCTGCAGAAACCTCCTGAAACATAGACTTTTACCTGATATAAATTTATACAGCTTTATAATTTTCCAGTTTATCATAAGAACATGAATTAATCATCTCACGTTTTTCACACAAACTATCAGACATTCTCCCCCAATTGCCAGCGTGGTCCAGTGAAGGCCTTTCAACAGCTGGCTGTGAGCAGCATGTTAATGCTTCAAGAGACAGCAATTGTCAGCCTGGTGTACATAAAACACCTGCTCTCAGCAGCAAGGCACAGGAGGGAACTCCTCCAGGGGTAACTCCTCTCTCACAATGCTTAAACCAGTGCAAGATTTATAGAACAGTTCTTCTCCACTTTACTCTTCTGCATACCTTAGCCCCAAGAACACAAGCAGGTGAGCACAACTTTATTTGCATCTCTAAAGACCTTTAGAGAAGGAAAAAAATTTTAAATACCTGACATATTTCACATCAACTCATTCAGAGGGTGGAAGTGAGGCTCAATCTTTACATTCTCTTAACTGCTTTGCAGTTTAGCAATTCAACATATAAATATTCATAAAGATGTGCTCTTTACCGTAGAAGAAAAAGGTTAATGGGTACATCTGCAGAGTTTTTCCTTCCCTTTCTGAATCCTGGGCATCTTGGAATCCAATATGCATATACCCATCTCGCAGAGAATAATCTAAAACACAACAGGGAGTAAATCCAATTTTTCAGGGTTACTACTAGGGTCAGAAGTCACTTGCACAGGCTTCTTTTCATCAGCTAGGTTTCAGTGAATCATTTAACTAGCCTATTACCCCTTTGTGGTTTTAATTAAACATATAACAGCCTGGTAGCCTTCCAGCTGTTATTTGTGAACATCCAGCTCTCTGTCTGCTCCTCTACAGCCTCAGGAGGCAGCCACAGTGTCACTTGAGGGGAGTATCCAACAATGGACTGGAGCCCCATGCCTGTTTTACCTCCCCACCCAAAACTGACCTGCAAGGATAAAAGTCTCACTATGAACCTGACATATTCATCAGAATCCCCCTGAATGTTCATATCAACACAGCCTGCTGCTACATAGAGAAGGGGCAGATTTTCAACTCAGTAAATCACTTTCACTACAGCAGTACAATCAGATTACAGGTTTCCAGATACTTGGTGTGGCATAAAGTTTTTCAAGCTCAGGCCCTAGACACAGGTTACAAGCATATTAAAAAAAAAACTGGAGAAAAAAAATTAAAGTTCTTAATGCTTCCTGTAAGAACAATGTTGGAAACAACCATCTCATCACTCAGGCCTCTGTTCTATCATGGTGACATCTCCCATTATGAAACACTCTCCAGAAAGAACATTGTTGCAGCAGCCCTCTTGTTAGAGAGTAGAAATGAGCAGAAACACAGACTTCTTGTTTATCACAGCATGAAAAGGGCCCTCAAAGCATGAAAAGGGCCCTGGTTTATTCCTTTTCACATCTCAGCCATTCTGACTCCAACCCTTCCCTGACCCTGGCTGCAGCAAGCTCCTGCTGTGGGGTTCCCTTGCAGCCCCTGACTGCTGCTTATTCCCTGAGGAACTCTGACTGCAGGGATTGGTGTGCAGGCTGTGACTGCAGGGATTGGTGTGCTGGCTCTAAATGCAGCTTTTACCCAGCCAGACTGTGACTGCAGGGATTGGTGTGCAGGCCCTCACTGCAGCTTTTATAAACCCAACTGTTACATCCCCCTGGGGAAATGGTTTCTTCTCCCTCAGGGACCCCTGGAACTCCTGTCATGTAGTCTGACCCTTCCTTCCTCTTCTGACCCCATTGGCTGTGTGCCAGCTTGCCCCTCCCTCAGAGACCCTGAGAAAAAGACCCCTGTCCCCCGGGATCTCTCTCTCTCCTGGGACACCAACCTGGAATAAAGCAGCAGAAAGGGTGAGAGCCTCTTTTGAATCCTTATCCTGTCTTTCTTGATATAGTCCTCCTAGGCCTGAGAAGGGCTGAGCTAGCTGAGACCCTTGAGGGGAATAAGGAGGAAATATCAATTGGCCCCCAACCTGGGTTTAAATATAGAAATCCATGCGGAGCTGGAGACCTTTCAGGGTCTTATAAGCTTTTTGGGAAGTTCAATTACCCTAGCCACTTTGGCCACATGTTGTTGCTATAGGTGGGTAGGGATAAGCTCGTAGCTTGTGGTTGCCCAGCCACGAGTGAGCTAAAAGACAGGACCTTCAGTTGCTTCTGACTCAGCATATGATGCCACGGACCAGGTAAAGACCTCCGTTTGATCGGTACCGCAAACTGGGAGGGCGTCATTTTACCTTTGCAAGTAGCAGCGGGTGGATTTTAGGACCCAGCGGCGGGGATTTTTTTTCTCTTTTTTTTTTTTTCTTTCGTTTCTGATTGCCGCAGCCCGCGGGCCCGTGGAGTGGCTCCGCATAGGAAGCCCTGCTTTTCGGGGAAACCCCGGCCCGGGCACGTATCCCATCGGCCAAGCAAGGCTGCGGGGACCCCCCCGGTGCCACCGGGGCTGGAGAAACGGCGCGAATACGCGACCGCAGCCCCCGAGTTTTCCCCGCCTGTTCTCTCTGGTTATAGGAGACACAGGAGTTACATACAGCTGACTGTAGCAACTGGAGGCTGGATTTTGAGCTAATAGCTTTCAATAATATCGAATCATGGGCATACAGCTATCGGCTCCTCAAAAGAGTGTTTAAAACAACTCCAGGACCTTTTAATTAACGTTAAAATTTCCAAAAGGCTGCAAAAACATTTTGTTCGTTGGTTAGAACATGAATTTACTGAAGCTGAATTGTTACAGATAGATACTGTTCCCTTTTGGGATCACGTGGGTACTGTGATCACAGATAAAGTCCAAAATAATGATCACGCCGCTTCTGTATTTATCCCAATATTTTTGCAAGCTCGTAAACATCTTTTAGAGTTAAGCAAACCCAGCCAGGAGCACAAACTTACCCCATGTAATCCCCCCTCTGATCCACCTTTATATCCGGGTTTACCTTTGTCCCGGGATCCTTGTAACAAAGCCAGTTTCTCTCCCCATGATCTCGGTGGGGGGGCAGGGGCAGCCCGGGACTTCTGCCAGGCTGCAGAGCCCCTGGAGTTATCCCTCCACGTGGCAGATAATAATGGCGGCTGCCATGTGCCCCGACCTTCCCCCCACAACCCCTTCCCCCCCCCAACCCCCTCCCCCTGCCCCCGCCCCCACCCCATACCCCTGTGCCAACCCCTGCTGGCCTCCGGCAGCCCCACCCCACCTCTCCTCCCCCTGCCTCCTTCCCGGCTGTTGCGGCGGCTCAGAGGGGGCCGGCCCCTCCTCCCCCTGCCTCCCCGGCAGCAGGGAGAGGGCCGCCCCCCCCACCCTGCACGGCCACCGCGGGGGGTATGATTGCCACACGGCGGGGGGAGGGGGACAGCCTGGGTTGCCCAGCCAGCACGGAGAGAGCATGCCTCCTCTCCCCAACTCCCAAGGGACTGCAAACGTAGTAACTTCAGCGTCCCGGGACACAGGGATAGCAGCAACAGTTTCCAGACCCTTGGCACATGCAGATGAACACATTTTCTCTGTTGCTCCTGTTACATATGTAGGTAGAAGGCAAGGTTCTAGGCAATACCAGCCACTCTCCTACCAAGACAAGAAAGAACTATGCAAAGTACAACGTGAGTTTGGCAGGGACACCCTCATCTTTAAAGGGATGTTTAGAGCCACATTTGATTCTAATGAAATGGTTCCTAGTGATATTAAGGACTTCTTCAGATGTCTGTTATCTCCCTCAGAGTATGATCTGTGGGACAATATGTGGAAAAGAGCTTTAAGAACACTTTTACAGGAGATTCAGCAAAACCCTAATATGGCTAAGGACACTGAAAATAATGATATTACATTTGAACATCTTTGTGGTGAAGGTGCCTGGGCTTGCCCCGAAAAACAAACCCGAGTATTATCCAAACCAATTTTACTTAGGATTAGCAATGTTGCAGAGAAAATGTTTTATCAGCTACCATCAAGGGAAGGGAAAGGAAGTTATATCAATGTTAAACAATTTGCTACGGAGAATTTCTTACAGTTTGTTGATCGTCTGAGGACACAGGTGGAACACCAAATACCAGATCCCGTGGTGCAGGCAGAGCTGATCAAAGAGATGGCTCAAAGAAATGCTAATGAGACCTGTCGTAGAATTATCCTCACTCTCCCCTTGGACCCTCCACCTACTCTGTCCCAGATGATAGAAGCTTGTTCCAGACGGGCAGAAATGTTCTGCACATCTGAAAGACATCCTGGAACAACACACCCACAGCATACAGCCCCTGCTGGACCACACCCCAGCAGGCAACAGATGCCACCAGACCAGCTGCAGCGCATCATCTGCCTCCGCTGCAGGAAACCAGGACACTTCGCCAGATCCTGCCCTCAGACCCAGAAGCAGAAGAAATTCCACAAACAAAAAAACTGAATTTACAGCGCGTGCCCACTGTTGATACTACAACGCGCAAAGATATAAATATAGCGGGACTCACATTGGCAAAAGCTTCTCTCTTAAAGAAGAAGGGGGGGGAGGGCAGGTCAAGGGGTGTGGAGGTGCAGAAAAATGTAAATGTTAAATGCTCAACTAACAAGGTTTGGCAGCCACTTGGCCGTTTTAGACTTGTAACTACCAAAGGTTTCCATTTCAGATCTATTGAGTGGATGGTTATAACAGTTGACCTGTCTAACATCTCACAGGACCTGACTGTTTACCACATGGGATTGGACAGTGAGTATTTTGTTATTGGGGACACGGCACACACACCCTTGGAAATTGAGATAGCTCCCATGACCATAAAGGGAAAAATAATAGGCCTCATGTTGTTGGCTCGTTGTATGCACCCACCCTTTTATCTGGTAGCGGGGCAAATTCTTGCCCAAGCCATACCGGTTCCAGCAGAGATCACAGCAGACGGTAAATCACCAGAGGTCTACTGGACAGAGGTGGTGGGGGAACCTAAACCCTCTATGGCGTGCAACATTATTTGTGGACAAGAGTGCCTCCTAGTGGCAGGAGTGCTCGACACGGGAGCTGAGGTTACCGTACTGCCACAAAGCATGTGGCCTTCGAACTGGGAATTACAGCCGGTGGCAGGCAAACTTCAGGGCATAGGAGGAATCACAATGGCAAGGATTTCGAAAAACGTGGTGCAAATTGAGGGACCTGATGGAAAGGTGGCGAATGTCCGTCCTTTCGTAGCAGACTATAAGGCCCCGCTGTGGGGGAGGGACACCATGTCTCAGTGGGGAGTCCAATTGGTCATTCCTAAAACACCCCAGGATTTTTGCAAGTAGCCACTGTGGAGCGCCCTACCCAGAAGTTAAAGTGGTTGGAAAACACCCCCAGATGGGTAGCACAGTGGCCTTTGAGTAAAGAAAAGCTCAAGGCGCTGGAAAAACTCGTGGAAGAGCAATTGGCTCAGGGACACATTGTGGAGACAACTAGCCCCTGGAATTTCCCGATCTTTGTGATAAAGAAACTGGGAAAGGACAAGTGGAGGTTGCTCCATGATCTAAGAGAAATTAATAAAATAGTAGAAGACATGGGACCCCTCCAACCAGGGATGCCCACTCCAACTATGCTCCCCCGAGATTGGAAATTGGCTGTCTTAGACATCAAGGACTGTTTTTTCCAAATTCCATTGCACCCTGAAGATGCCCCTAGGTTTGCCTTCTCAGTTCCCACTGTCAATAGACAGGCCCCAATGAAGTGTTATCACTGGAGGGTCCTTCCCCAGGGTCTCAAATCGAGTCCTTTCATATGCCAACAATATGTAGCCTCATTACTGTCTCCAATACGCGCACAGAGAAAAGAAGCCATCATCCTTCACTACATGGATGATGTGCTAGTGTGTGGCCCCAATGACTCTATACTCCAACACACGCTTGACCTAGTGGTTAAAGTTTTAACCTCTGCTGGATTTCAGTTACAGGAGGACAAGGTTCAAAGGAAATACCTTGGAAATACCTGGGCTTGCAAATCAGTGCAAGGACTGTTGTTCCACAGAGCTTAGAAATTGGTTGCAATCCAAAAACTCTAGCAGATCTCCACTCCCTGTGTGGGTCTTTGAATTGGGTAAGACCCTGGCTAGGCCTCACAAATCAAGATCTAGAACCCCTCTTCAATTTATTGAAGGGGGAGAAGGAGCTGACGTCTCCCAGGGAACTGACCCCAGAGGCAAAGACAGCAATCGAAAAGGTACAAAAAGCCTTGTCAGAGAGACAGGCTCACCGGTGTGAGCCAAAGGTGCCTTTCTAGTTCATTGTGCTAGGAAAACTGCCACACCTGCATGGCTTGATCTTTCAATGGATCGAGGAAGAGAAAGATTCACTGTTAATAATAGAGTGGGTTTTCCTCTCCCACCAAAGATCCAAGACCATCACAGAGCCACAGGAGCTGATAGCACAGCTGATTCGGAAGGCCAGGGTAAGATTGTGTGAATTGGCAGGTTGTGACTTTGCATGCATTCACCTCCCGGTCAGACATTCAGAGGAGGGAAAGAACTCTCCTGAGAGATTGACCAAAGAGATGTTTGAGCATTTGCTGCAGAGTAATGCCAGTCTCCAATTATCTCTGGACAGCTACAGGGGACAAATATCAGTCCATGCCCCGTCCCACAAGTTGTTCAATGAGGAATTCCACCTCATTCCTCATGAGAAAAGGAGTCGGAGACCACTAAAAGCTCTCACAGTCTTCACAGACGCATCGGGGGCTTCAAACAAGTCGGTGATGACTTGGAGAAACCCACGGACTCAGCATTGGGAAGCTGATGTTGAGTTTGTGGAGGGATCCCCCCAAGTGGCTGAACTGGCCGCAGTGGTAAGAGCTTTTGAGTTCTCAGAACCAATCAATTTGGTAACTGACTCTGCCTATGTGGCGGGAGTAGTGTCCAGAGCGGAGCAGGCTGTGCTCAAAGAAATAGAGAATGAACATCTCTTCAGGTTGCTTTCAAAGCTAATCTATTTGGTTTCTCATCGACAGCACCCGTTTTACGTGATGCATGTGAGGTCACACACTGATTTGCCAGGTGAGATCGCAGAGGGGAATCGCCAGGCAGACTCCCTTGCTGCACCAGTTGAAAAGGCACATCTCCCTGATGTCTTCCAGCAGGCAAAACTGAGTCACCAACATTACCATCAAAATGTGCCAGCCCTGATCCGACAATTCCAGCTAACACGGAGCCAGGCTCGAGCCATTGTAGGTACCTGTCCGAACTGCCAGCTCCAGGTCATGCCATCGATGGGCATGGGGGTTAACCCCAGGGGCCTGGGCAGCTGTGAGGTATGGCAAACAGACATCACACACATTCCTAGTTTTGGTCGCCTCAAATATGTTCATGTGAGCATTGACACATATTCAGGTGCAGTGTATGCCTCTGCCCACGCAGGAGAAAAATCCATACATGCCAAGCAACACCTAGTGCAAGCCTTTGCAGTGTTGGGAATTCCAAAAACAATCAAAACTGATAACGGCCCAGGGTATGTGTCCAAGGAGTTCCTAGAATTTGTCCAGCAGTGGGGAGTGGAGCATAAAACTGGCATCCCTCACTCCCCCACAGGTCAAGCTGTGATCGAGCGTGCACACCAGACGCTCAAACAGGTTCTGGCTAGGCAGAACGCCTCGGCTTCGTGGATGACACCACAGCAGAAGCTCTGCAAAGCCATGTTCACCATCAATTTTCTGAACTGTTCATTTGAAAACATGAGTCCACCTGTGGTACGTCATTTTAATAGTGGTAATCAGTTTAAATTGTCTCAGCGTCCACCGGTTTTGATTAGGGATCCTGAAACTTGGGAAACCAGAGGTCCCTATGAGCTGGTGACCTGGGGTCGTGGCTATGCATGTGTGGCTACTCCCTCAGGCCCTCGGTGGATTCCCCAGAAGTGGGTGAAACCTTTTGTCCCCAAAAATCCAGCTCCAGCAGAAGGGGACGAGAAGCAAGTGACAGATGCTTCGAAGAGAAGACGCTGCCGGATGGAAGAGAAAGAACCTCCTTAGAGGTGGATTCCTTCTGGCAGAAACAGGAACCTTTTTAACATGTTTTAAAAAATGTTTATTTTTCCCTTCCAGAGAAAACCTACCTCCCACTCAACCCTATGATGAACCCCATCCAATTTGTCATCCTGCTAATGCTAAACAGTCTGGCAGCTGCATGGATCATCCCTCAACCACGTCAGAACGTCTGGGTAACCCTGGCACAGACACTTCAGCAAGAAAACATATGTTTGTCCACTGCAGCAGCTAAGAATCCTATGTCTACCTGTCTGGTAGGAATTCCTTTGCTTGCAGGCTGGAGAATTTCCAGCAGGCTTGGACAAATACAAGTCCAACGAAATTCCAGAGGCACACACCCCACAACCACACAAAGATCACCAAAAGCAAGGTGTGTTCGCCACGAACCCCTTAGCGGAATGGGTGCAGGGTTTGCCCAGGGTAGCTCATGAACCCCAGGAGTTAGAACTATTGGGTTCCTCCCCTGCAACATACTGCATCCATTTCTCTGTCATCCCAAAACCCTCTAGCACTGACGAGTACCACCTTATAAAGCAGTTCTGGGGAGAATTTACTGCAAAGAGGTGGTGTCATAATATAAGCCACATTGCACCAGACAACCCATCTCACTCCAAACCCAGAAGCCTCCCTAGAGGATTGTTCTTGGTTTGTGGGGATCGGGCATGGGCAGGAATTCCATCCCGGCTTTTCGGAGGGCCATGTACCATAGGGCGATTGTCCATGTTGACACCCAACCAAACTTTAATTCGTGAATGGACACACAAAAACAAATCGGCTGACAAAATTCAAAAAAGGAGTGCTGACAATTTGGACCCAAATTGTAATTCAGACATTTTTCATTGGGCAAAGTCAAAAAGAGTTGCTGTATCCCTGTTTCTTCCATGGGTAGCAGCAGCCAAAGCTCTAGGTGAATTGGGCCACCTAGAGTGCTGGGTGGTCAAGCAGGCTAATTTAACATCCATCGCCATCAGCTCCCTCCTAGAAGACGAGGAGATTACCAGACAGGCCACCATCCAGAACCGTGCTGCTATCGATTATCTTTTGCTATTGCATGGACATGAATGCCAGGAATTTGAAGGACTCTGTTGCATGAATTTGTCCTCAAAGGCTCCAAACATCCATGCTGCCCTCCGAAGCATGAACAACATGATCGGACAAGTGAAGCAAGAATCAGAAGATTGGATCAAGGAACTGTTCAAGGGCTGGGGATTCACTGGGTGGTGGACTTCTGTAGTCAAAACAATTTTGTTACTTTTTGTTATCCTTTTCCTTGTAACCATAGCATTCGGGATCCTACGCTGTTTGATTTTCAAGGCTATTAATGGCCTCATATCTTCTACCTCAGAAGTCAACCATATAGAGTTGGCAAATCTAAAGCGGTCCAGTCTCCCTACCAACCATAAGTGGTGGGAAACCCACACTCCGTGTTAAACAGAATTTGAGAATTTCTCTCTGTATCTTTTTAAACAAAAAAAGGAGGAGATGTTACATCCCCCTGGGGAAATGGTTTCTTCTCCCTCAGGGACCCCTGGAACTCCTGTCATGTAGTCTGACCCTTCCTTCCCCTTCTGACCCCATTGGCTGTGTGCCAGCTTGCCCCTCCCTCAGAGACCCTGAGAAAAAGACCCCTGTCCCCCGGGATCTCTCTCTCTCCTGGGACACCAACCTGGAATAAAGCAGCAGAAAGGGTGAGAGCCTCTTTTGAATCCTTATCCTGTCTTTCTTGATATAGTCCTCCTAGGCCTGAGAAGGGCTGAGCTAGCTGAGACCCTTGAGGGGAATAAGGAGGAAATATCACCCAACCAGACTGAGACTGCAGGGATTGGTGTGCACACTGTGACTGCAGGTTCCAACCCCAGGCTCTCACTGCACACCCACACTGACCTCACAGCAGTGATTCTCTCCTCAGGACCTTTCTTCATGAACCCCTCGCTCCCTCATCCTCTAGGTTCCCCTTCCATGCCAAACCTCCCCTCACGCGCTCCCCCCTCCCTTTGATCACTGCTCTTTATTGGATCCAGCTGTGGCTCATCAGGGCCAGGCTGCACTGGGTAATTAACACAGCTGTTAATTGTCAGGGGTGAGCTCACTGCATTCCCTTCTCCTGCACTTTATTGACCAAAAGCAGTCACAGCTACCTGCACTGTGCAGTGAATTATTCTCATTAACATCCTTTAGTCTAAGCACCACCATGATAAATCATTTATTTTATATAAATCTATGTGGTTTGCCATCCCTATCCTGTGGAACAAAGTTCTGTCAGGGTTCAATTACACCCACACAGTCCTGTGGACCCAAACCTCTGCCCCAGGCTGGGCTGAGCCTGGACCCAGCTGCCCCCAGAGCCCTCTCTGAGAAGGGTTCAGAGAGCAGGGGGCCCTTCCTGCCCCTCCTGGTTCCATGGGAGGCTTCTCTGAGAAACCTGGGCTGGAGCTCCCACCCTGCACACAGCAAAGGTCATTACAGAGACAAAGATCATTACACTGCCCCTGAAGGAACATGCAATGGCCTTTTCTTCTGCTTTTACAGTCAGCTTTTAAACCAGATTCTACTGTGACTAGTAGCCAACAACATGGCACTGGGTTTTCATTAACTCCTCTATCAAATTATGTCCTGCACAATTCAGAAGAAGGCAGCCCTAACATGCAAGAACATTTGTTCATTTGTGGACAAAAGATCCCAAATCTCTTCACGTGAACAAAAACCTCAACAGCCTCAGAGCAGGATTTTCATTGCCATCCTGAAGGGGTGAGGATGTTTTTTGCCCTTAAAAGCAATGATTATAATTTGCCCAAATGTGAGTTACCAACACAAGAACTGACAGCTGCAAGCCTGAATTCCTTGGGAGCCATAATTATTTATGACACTTGATTACAACGAGACCAAAACATATGGTTACCTTAGCAGAAATTAGAATTTATTTTCATATAAATCTCAGCATGACATCACACCAAAAGAACTAAAGTTACTCCAGGGGATGGCAAGTAATTCCACTTTCCAGGTTTCTGTAGCTAGAATAGGATTTTAAACTAATTAACGTGAAAACATAAAAGCAGCTTTGGTAACACAAGTCATCTATCCAGAGTCAGATAAGGCACAAACATCACCTTCCAACAAACTCCTGAATCTTCTTACCCTAAAAGTTTTAGTATTTTGCTCAAAATCTGTCTGGGAACAATATAATCTCTGCCTTGGATTTACCACATCAAATGAACTTGAGAGGGAAAGGGTCTGTTGTGGTTTTAATTCAGCCTCCTCCAGTAGCAGCTCACAGCACAAGGAATCTGCAGCCTCATTTATTAAAGTCCATACACCCACAAGGGCAGGACATCAGCTGACAAGTGCCTGCCTTTGGATCATGTTATAGAAGATGAATTTGAGTTCATGTGATGGTTAAGGGTATAATTTTAAATAGAAAGTCTCTCTCTGGGTTAACAGTAGGCAGGACCAATGTATTACTTGTATTATATGTATGACTTGTATTACAGAAGTGACTTTCACTGATAAATAGGATTACCTACATAGTAGAAGTTCAAATTTGACACTGTTAGGTGAAATCTTAAACTGTAGGTTAACAAGTGTCTTTCAAAGAAAATACCAACTTCTAAAAAAGCAGCCTGGCATCAAGTTATGTGTTTATAAAAGGTGGGCAGAGGGGTGTTTGGGGGTTTTGGCTTTGCAGGGGTGGTTTGGGGTTTGCTTTGCAGAAATCTCCCTGAGGACTTTGAGACAGAGATGATCTGACTGTAACACTCCTGGATTCTCATCCTGCCCTCCCCTTTCCCATGGATTCTGCTCTTGCCCAGCTCACTCGTGTCATTCCCAGGATTTTCCTGTGCACAGTGACAAAGGGACACTGGTTCAAAGGGACACTCAGGGCTGTGCCTAAGGGTGCACAGCTCCAGGTGAACCTCAGACCTCATCATCAATAGAAATGTTTCTACACCTCTCCCTTCCAAAGACCAATGCTGCAATTATGTCTTACACATGCAAGACAAGCAGCCAAATGTCAGAAAAACAGAAAAAAAGCCCAACGTTTCTGGTGTTAAGCAGAACACATTGCTTTTATATAACACAGAGAATCTCCACTTGTCTCCATTCATCACAAGCTTCATTTACTTGTTTGCTTTCGGACACTGCCTTCCCTGAATACATCTGTTATTTCTAAACTGGATTGCACAGAGTGAATGGTTATCTTGTATGTATATCTAGACATAAGAAGTACTTGTAAAGTATCCTAAAGCATCCTAAAGTATCCTAAGTACTTGAAAAGTATCTGCTGACAATGAATAGTGGAAGCCTCTCAGGCTTTTATTATTTATTTCACAAATTGGTTGATGCCAATTCTCTGATAAAAGTTAGAATTTTTTAAATTCTTTTTTCTACTGTACTGCTAATGTGAATATGCAAAGTCAAAAAAGAGACAAATACTTATCAAAAAGCCGCTCCTGCACTCACAGGTGGCTTTGGTGTCCCCATTCCTGCACTCGGAATTGTCACCACACCTGTGGCCCTCTGCACAGAAGTCATGGCCTGAAACACAAGGAACAGCAACAGGGTTTAAAACGTGTTGAGTTCAGACATTCAGGTATTTGCAGTGACTGTAGCACTCACAAACTTTGGCACCTTCCATTCCAAATTCTCTCTGCAAACCCAGCTGGTGCACACAGGCTTTTTGGGTTTCTCCATCAGGTCATTCCCAGAAAAACCATTTTCTTTGAAAAGGTGTTTGTATGACTAGCTTTATTCAGGAGAAATGACAACTCCAGAGCAGGGAGCAATGACAAGTCATGAGTGTTCTACTGAACCCGTGTAGCATTAAGTCTGACTGTCAGAAATCATGTTCTTATTTAACATGGCCAGTAAATGCTTGCTATATATTCTGTTAATAACCCAAGGCCCAGCTAAGGGCTAAGGCAACAAATCACCTGCATCATCACAGACAGAGTGTGAAATTTGCTTATGGTGTGTGAGTGATCCACGTGGCCTTCCAACAAATCATTTGGCTTCTTCAGGACAGCAATTATTACAAGATCTCTTCCTTACCACTTTGGCTTAGACAAAGAAGCAGCTGAATACAGTCTCTGAAAGAAGTCAGTTCTGCAAACAAGAGAAGCAGTCTGTCCTTTCCCAGTAAGGGATGGGTTGGCACAGGACAGGATAACAAACTGTGCCCTGCTTGCCCTATCAGAGAGCACCTGTTGGCTTGATAAAACCCACAGCAAATATGGAATTATCAATAAATATCCATTTTTAACCACAGCACATGATAAAATGATATATTGCCACTTTGGATTGCATGCAACTGAAGCACAAGTGTCAAGCAGCAGATATTCTACTTCCAGATATAAAAAGCAACTTAGGAGTGCTGGATTGAATCATGCCTTTGTCAAGTTGACAAAATTGATCTTATCTTTAGCCATCATTTTCCAAAGGATTTTCAAAAGCCATGATGAAACGCAAAAGGAGGAGGTGCTGTTTTAACAGGCAGCTAAAGCAGAACTGAAGTGAAAGTTTAATGAGTCAAATTGAAAACATCATTTACCAGAATTCCTAGGAAGCAATCCCTTCCCTTGCTTCTAGAGATCAGGACATAAATATACGTGTTCATCTTAGATTGTAAGTGATGAAGCCAGTTTGGGGATGAATACCTCAAAAGAGCACCTGTCACTAACAATAACATGGAAGGGAATAATCATGGAACTTATCTTCCATCAGCTTTGAAGCTTTCCTATTTCTAATCCTTTTAAGTAATGAATCCCTTTCTTCCAGTACTGCACTACATCAAACTGGGCCATCTGTTAAGAAGAGTCATTAAGACATGGAGCCCTCTGAGGGACAGAGAAACAAAATTCACTGCTTGCTTCAATAGCTGCAGATGTTTCCAGAAACCACAAAAAAATTCCTGTGTATATTCTTAGACCATGACCCAACAGGGAGTCTCAAACACACTGCCCCCCTGGAACCCCCTGCAGGTGTTTTTAAGTTCAAGGCCCAAGTCAATATTGAACCAGGGGTGTTTACTAATTAATATTTACAGGCAGAGGGAGAGATTCAGAGCCCCTTCATGGCCATCTGCAAAGGCACTGGAGGAATTGATGCACAGGCAAGACAAACATTCCAGCAGTCCTCAACAACCCCCTGAGCCTGCAGTGTCCAACTCTCCCTGGGCACAGCTCCTGCCTGAATTTCTGGGGTGCAGCACCAAAGGCTGATGTGAGCCCTGAGAGCCCAGGATCCCCTGAAGCTGGGACTGAGCAACAGCAACAGCCTGGTCCCCCCTCCTGCCAGAACATCCTTCAGGACAGCTCAGGTGGCAGAACCCAAAGGTGCAGTAAGAATTTCTGCTTTCCTCAAACAAAGTGTCATGGGTTAGCACTGGCCAGATGTTAGTGCACCCATGAATATATGTTTTTTCTCTAACAACTCCTGTGGGATGTGATCAGGAACAGAGCAGAGCAGGCTTAAATCTTGAAAACAAAAAAAAACCCACCAAAACTTTATTAATTACATAAGAACAGGGACAGAAATACTCTTAAACACACACAGAGACAGAAATAAAAACTTCTTAGAACATTTCTTCTCCCAGTTTCTACCTCCCCACCCATCACTTTTCACAGACCAACCTCTGGGTTTTAAATCAAACAATCACCACTCAAAAACAAACTAATCTTCAATTCAGCAAGGGAGAGAGGAGTCTCTCTCGCACCACAGACTGTTCCTCAGAAAACACGGGTCCACCCCTTATGTGTTTCCATGTCACCCATAGCACCGCCCGGAGAAGTCTGCTAAGGTGACACTCTCTTTTTCCTATGTCCAGCGCTCTCACCGCTGTCTCATAGGCCAAAACTACATACAGGGCTTTTTAAGGATGCTGCATGCCGAGCTCTCCCCTTTTCACCCAGGGGCCGGGGTTCCAGGAGCAGGTCTGCCCTGAGGGCAGAGGGCACCACCTCACCCTCCCCCTCTCTTCTCTGCTCGTTCCAACTCTTCAAGTGCCAGTCACTGTAGCAAAAGCAAGGGGCAGCTGCATCCACCCAAAAATGCAGTTTATGTTCAAAAGAGACTCAAGTTCAGTCCATGGCTGACATTATGCAAGAAAAGTCCAGCTCCAAGGCTACTCCTCTCATTCTTCCATCGAGTTCCTTCCAATCATGCTTTATCATCTCGGTCCCAGGCCGCTTCCCTGTCTCTGAAAACCACCAGTCATGAGAATCAATGTCTAAGAAAAGTTTCTTTCTGCCAAGCAAGGGTTAACAGTTTCTTCTCGGCAGGGTGCCGCAGGCTCAAGGCACTCCCAGGCTGGGCAAACCCCCACATGGCTGGGCAACTTCTCCCGGAGTTTGGGGGGGGGAGGGGGTGAGCACACACAGCAGGCACTTCCACAGTTTTCCACCCCTCCATCCTGGACAGGGCAGCTCAGTTCCAGTCCTGTCCCTTCTCTTCTTCCCCCCCCCGGGGCTCCGGCTTACCTGAGCCGACCACGTGTTTCCCCTCCCCCACCCAGCCTCGTGGCCGGGCAGGGGAAGGAGACTGGAGACGTCTCTCTGCTGAAAACCCGGATCCGAAAAGAGGCCGAGCTCCCCAGACTCTTGCTTTTAACTCTTTGTGTCCTCAGAGGCGTGTCCAAACCTCCGAGTGACCAATCCAGGTGTTAGCAGAAAAGCTGATCACTGATTGGACTGCCCACATCCCCCTGGAAAAATTCACCTCCCCCCCAACCACGACACAAAGAAATGTCATTCTCCAGCTGTTGTGACTGCAGAGATAAGCTTAAAAATATGATCCAAACATATCTAGGGCTAGGAAAGCACAGGAAAAGCAACACCAAAAACCAGACAAAACCTTGTTAAAGCCATCATTCTTCTATCTGAGGGACCAGATAGGTGACTTTGGACAGAGGACACTGAAATCTCCTGTGAGTGCCCCTGGATGGAGAAACACCCAGGGCAGAAGCTCTCAGCTCTGCCCAGCACTGTGCCACAGCACCCCAAAGCCCTGGCTCAGGCCCAGGTAAAACCTCTGCTGCTCCTCAGCCCTGCCACCCCACCCCAGCAGAGCAACTCAGCTCTGTGCTGAGACCCAGCACCGAGGGGAGATGGAGCAGAGGCAGGACCCTGGGGATGAGAGCTGCCCCAGCACTGCACTGAGCAGATACTGCTGAGAGAGGAAAGCTGGGTCCAGTTCCTGAACCCTGGGATCCCTGCACCTCCTCCTCCAAGGGGATTGCCCCAATTAGGATTTTATTATTGCCTGCTCAGCCTGGTCCAGCCTACAGTCAGGACTCAGGGCTGAAAGGAAGAGGAACCTGCATCTCCACATCCTCTGGAAGGAGGGAAAATGAGGTTCTGGGCTCTGGTATTAATTTTATTAACTTTTGTTATGCATTGGTATTATTTTATTGTCCAGCTAATTCATAAATTAGTCCTGAGAGTGCTCAGATGTAAATCAACCTCCTAATAGCCATCAAACTAGAATCTTAATGATATTTTGAGTTTTAAAATACAGACCTGAAAGAAACACTTTCAAAACCCTGTGCAGTTGCAAGTTTAAGCAACAAAATATGTTTCTTTTTCAAATACAATACCCTTTTAATAGAAATTTTTAGGAGATATTGGTTCTTTTCTCCCCCAGCCTAATTTAGAGCAACTACTGCTTTACGTCTGGTAAGTCTTCTAACCAAAGGAAACAACTGCAACAAAACAGTCAGTGGGCTGCTCTGACAGAAAAGGAATTGGCAGTGAAGGATGATGCCAGCACCACCTGATGGAAGTGCAGAGCCCTGGCAGTACAAATACTGGGTTATTCGCTGCCCCTCATACAGTACTAGCAAGCAGAAATATCATTAACATCAGAGAAAGCAAGTTACTCAGCACACTGCATAACTGGGACTTGCTCACACCACCAGCAGGGCTCACAATAATTGCCTCTCTTCCACAGTGCAAGCAGAAAACTGAAACAAAAGCTTCCCATTTTGCATTTTAGCCTGTCCAAAGCTTGTCAGCTGGGTCAGAGGATTGCCAGGACAACACACACACTCCAAAAAACAGTTTCCCCTTTTCCTCTTGGGAAGGCAAAGAGCATTTGAAGGCAGGGCATTAAAAAGTGTAATTTGCTTACCCAAGCAGTACTGCTATGCTAATCCTGTCTTGGAAATTCCTGCAGTAACTCCACTGAGAGGAGGAAGGGCATCTACAGGTGGGCTGGATCTGCACTTCAATCTAAGTAATGAACTCCTAATTGCTGTTTGAAGAGAGACAATCACCTGCCCTGTGCCCCACACCTGAGGGGTACTCAGCATTCACCTCAAAAAGAGACAATCACCTGCCCTGTGCCCCACACCCGAGGGTTCCTCAGCGTTCACCTCAAAAAGAGACAATCACCTGCCCTGTGCCCCACACCCGAGGGTTCCTCAGCATTCACCTCACACCGCGTTCGGGTCTCCTTTAACACTGCGGCAGCGCCCCCTGGTGGTGGGGCGGGCCCTGCGCCCACTGCCCAATCAGCGCTGTGAGCGCCTCACGCACCAGCCAATCACGGGCCGGGCGGGTTATAAGGGCTGGAGCCTGAGGACAGCCAGTGTTTGGCACTGTGGGTTCGGGCTGTGCTGGTGTTTGCCTCCTCTGGGCTCTTTTAGTGGGGTGAGTGCGTGTTTTAATTCAGTTGTTTTAACTGTGTTGAAATTAATATTATGTTTAAGTTTGTGGTGTGGTAGAGAGCAAGTGTTAGGTGGCCCCAGTTGAAGCTGTGTTGGCGCTGAGGGGCTGTTGCTCTCTGGCTCTCCCAGGGTGTGCCTCAGACTTAAAAGCTTTTCCTCAATGAGGAGTTAGGAGGCAACAATTGCTTTAATTTGGTTTCTTCCTGACCTTTTTAGGCCTGAGATGGGGCTTTTTGTATATTGCGCGTCAGTTTCTCCCCTTGGTTCAGGTTTCCTGTGGTTCTGGTAGAATGCAGATGGTTTTGCTCTCTGCTGGGACAGATAATTGCTTTGGGAAGCTCCTTTAGAAACAAGAATTATGTCAGGTCTCCACGTTTCTACAGTTAAAACCCCGACTCATACTTGCAGTATAGAATTGGAGCACGTTGGGCAGGGAAGGGGAGGCACAGAGTTTTCCTGCCTTAATTTCTCCATCTTGTAAGTTTTTGTTGTGCCTGTGGTTGTGGCCAGGCTCAGGGTTTGGCACAGGAGCTGTGAAGTTTTGTTCCCTTTCCAGGGGGTGTTGCTGTGTCCCTGCTTGGGGCAGAGGCCATGGGGGTGCTTTAGTGAATTCAGGCTCCTCCTGAGGGATGGAAGTTCTGGACTGAAAACCCTGCAGGGAAAGGTGACTGAGCACTGTGAGGTGGCCACACTGTGGGGTGAATAATACAGAAAAGCAGCTGCACTGTATGTGATGCTGAACCTCTTTATCAGCTTTTAATTTGGAAACACAACAAGAAAAGTAGCCTTTTGAGGTTTTTCTTTGCTGATTTATGTAGTAAGTTTAATGGTAAAACTCCTGTGGAAATCACTGTGAAATGCAGAAAGAGCAGTCAGGGGAAGCAGAGGCAGCTTTTGGGAAATGTGAGTTATTTTGTGCAGCTGAAGCTTTCCTGACTGTCCTGGGTTCCAGCAGGGGCTGTAATTAAAGTGTGTCCTCTCCCCATCTGCGTTGCCTTCTGCTTAGCTGTGCAGGGGCTGCAGCCGTGTTTCTTTATCTCTGCCGTGACTCCAGCCTGGGAACTCTCCCCAGGGGAGCAGCAGCACCGCCCACCCTGAGGGGCCATCTCTGCCCATGGGCTGCCAAGGACTGCCCAGAATAACTCCAGAATGGGATCAGCCCCTGTGGAATTCCCTGCCCTGGGGGAGGCACCAACATTCCTGCCTGGACTGTACAGGGACACCTGTGCCTGGGGTGTGATCTGGGGCTGGGGACACCCTGATGTCCCTGCTGGATGCCCCGAGGACAGGAGCTCTCAGTGACCCCACTGGCCCTCCTGAGAAGGAGCAGAGCTTTGCACAGGTTCCCTGCTTTCCCAAGGCCACTTCCATCTCTGCCACTATTCCATGGCACTGCCCCTGCCCTGCCCAGCAGCTGTCAGGTCGTACCTGGCTGGTTTAAGGCAGTGTTTCTGTGCCATTGCCTTTATTGTCATCTTCCTGTTACATTGTAGCTCTGCCTTGGAATTTCTCGCAGTGTTTGTGCAGAGTTAACTCCTCCTGCTGGTTTACCTGCACAGCAGCACACTCACCTGGAGGTGTTCAGGCAGCCCCTGGTTCTGTGCTCTGTGTTGGCTTGGTCAGCATTCCTTTACCAGGTGGAGCCCTCCTGCAGTTCAATACTTGCCTGGGTTCAAGGTATGGATATTCTATTCTGTGGAATAATTTCTTTCAGTTTTCTTTGTTTATTTTCACAGAGCCGGGCTGGGTTTTGTTTTTCACTTTGCCCTTCAGGACACACACTGACTGTCCTGTAGGTTCTCTCTCAGCACACTGTGGGAGTTTGGTGAGCTTGTGTACGGGGACTGGGGCCACACTTGGGAAATGTAAAATGAACACTGGGATTGCTCTGGATCCGTAATGGGAAATGTGTGTTAGGAGAAGGGACTGTGGCTGAACTGCTGCTCTCTTGTGGATGTGCAGGCTGGGCAGAGTGGCTGAAGGGTTTGTGAGAGCAGAGCAGGAATGCACAAATCAGCCCCAGCAGGTTGAGCTTTGTCTCCTTCTCTTTGCAGAGGTCTAAACCCAGTAGAGAATGTAAAGTCTGTGGCTGTAATGAATAGCAATAATTGTACCTTTTTTCCTCTGGAGGTCACTTGAAAGGGCAGGACAGGAGCTGAGGCAGAACTTGTTGGGACCCTGACAGAGAGAGAGAAGCAGCAAATGGATTTGGAAAGTATTGACCTTTCTGTGTTGGGAAGCTGGAGAAGGCCATGAGATGAGAGCCCTGCTCTTGCTGGGAGCTCCATGGTCCAAGGCAGCTCCTGGGTTGCTCCCTGAGCCCTGGCCAGGCTCTGGGAGGAAGCCAGGAGGGGCTGAGCCCAGCTGTTCCCACCCTGGCAGTGCTGGGAGCCTGTGGATGGCACCCAGGGGTGCCAGCTGGGCCCTGTCCCAGCCCAGGGGGAGCCTCTTTGCCTGCGGGTGGACGCACCCGTGGGAATTCCCAGTTCTGGGAGGGGCTCTCAGTGCTGGGCTGGGACAGGGGCTCCCCAGCTGGGGCTCTGCAGGCTGGGGCAGCCTTAGGGGGTCCCTGGGGCTGGGTCTCAGTCCCTGCAGGCAGTTGGCCAAACCCAGCACCCACAGGAGTCGTTCACTCGCTCTGCTGCCATCGTTGAGCAGAGGAGAGGGGGGCAATTAATGCAGAGCTCACGAGTTCAGAACTGGGAGAAATACACTCTAAGGGTAAAACAGGTTCCAATTTAAAGGTATAAGGTTAATTTATTACTAAAAATCAGAGAATGGTAGTGAGAAGTAAATGAAGCCTTTAAAACACCTTTTTTTCTTTCTCCCCAGCCCCTCTGTTTTTCCTACTGACAGTGCAAGGAGACAGGCTGTGGGGAATTTGGTCAGTTCATGATTTGAGATTTTCTTCTGTTTGCTCAGGGAGAGGAGTTTTTTCTCTGCTGTGCCATGGGGTCCCTCCTATGGGTACAGAGTCTTCCCAGAGTTGTTGTGGCATGGGTTCCTTGGCTGCAGGGTGCAGTTGTTTAAGGATGGATTGCTCTAGTTTGGAAGCAAGGGCTCTCTTAACTCTGCAAGCAGGGTCCTCTCTCTCTCTCTCTTCGGGTCTCCCACTGGATCAAAGCTTTCTCTGGCTTCCACTCCCTCTGGCATGAGCCCTTTTCCCATGGGCTGTGAGTGGATCTCTGCATCCCCCGTGGACTTGATGCATTCCAGGGCCAGTTTGTTTCACCACAGTCCTCAGTGCAGCTTGCAGGGCAATCTCAGCTGTGATGTTCAGAGCTCTTCTTCCCCCTTTTTCCATTGGCCTTGGTGCCCCCATGTTGTTTTCCATTCATGTTTCACTTTCTCACTTCCTCCTCCTCCTCTCTGACTGGAGCAAAAGCTGCTGCTCGTAGGTGCAGTGAGGTGCAGTGATGAGCTTCTCCTTTTGTAACTTGTTGCTTTGAGCCCCAGTAAATGACAAAATTGCTGAATTTGGGGTCTGTTATTTAAACACTGGCAAAGCAGTCCCCCCCAGGAATCTGTGAACAAGAACCTGAATGGCTCTGTCCTTTGTGGGGGAGTAACAACCACCTGTAAAAAACCCACCCAGCTGATGTTTGTATTTTCCCTTTATTTTTCTTTGGGTAAAAAAGCCCTGCTGCTGTGCTCTCATCCCTGGCAGTTCATGGCAGACGTGGATCTCTGCTCTGGGGCCAGCACAGCTGCACTGCAGGGATGTGATGGGAATGGGCACCGTGGGTCGATGCTGCGTTCTGCCTGCCCGGACTGGGAAATGCTGCTGGGGTTTGAATATTGCCATGGGGATTCTGTGCACACAGAACTGTCCTTGCCCTTGCAGGTGCATCTGTGCCTCCCTTGGGGGCTCTGATTTGCCCTGGACTGGCAGAGAGAGAAGAGGCCAGGGAAGCCACAAAGCCTCCACTTGCTCCTTTTTTTGCCAGGTACCCTGGAGTGAGTGCAGTGACCCTGAGGAATGGAGAAGGGCTTGGGATGAGGCAAAGAGACTTGGGGAAACCATTTTGCAGAATGACACTTGTGTGGACAGGTTTGTCTAATGCTTGGTGCTTTTGTGCGTATTATGTGTGTTTGCTTTTTTAAATGAATATTTAAGTTCTGGGACACTGCATTCCAAGGCAATCAGATATTTTCTAGTGCATGATATCATTTGTTCTATTTTTTTTCTATTTGATTTATGGAGCAGAACTGGTTTTTGGTTTCCTCCTGTGTACATGAGGGCACAGGAACTGCACTGCCCCTTCCACACAAAGCAGTCCAAGTGCACACTGGTTAATTGGAGTGGGTGATTCAGGCTCAGCCTGAAGGAGGTTCCCAGTGGAGTTTTAAAGAGCGGTGCTGTTGGGTTTCCCAGAGCTGGTTTAGTTAATTTTTGTGTTGTGCAATAAACAGTTGAACAATTTCTTTTTCTTCCACAATGCTGCCAGGCAACCCCCCTGGGTGCTTTGCACATCACAGGTTTTTCCATCTGTTGTCACATTGGAACACCCCGGAGTCCTCAGGTACAGAGGGACTGTGAGAAAAAGGATTCCCAGCCAGATAAGCAAGGTCATGCTTTTGTTATGGATTTGCTTGGAAAATTCTGCCAGAAAATAATTTTTCACTGTTTTTTGCACAGAACCCAAATGGAACAAGACAGCTCTGGGAAACCCAGCAGCAGCTCTCACTGACTCTCCAGTGGGAGTCTCCCCCCAGGCTGAGCCTAAATGCCCTGAGTCCCTGAGGTGCAGGTGTCACCTCAGCATGGAGCACACCTGGCCTGAGGCCCTGCTCCTCTGTGGATGTGCCCTGTGGATGAGGAGGGGCTGGTGTGGAAGAAGCAGGACACCAGCCCAGCCTTTCACAGGCTTTTCACATTTGGCTTTGGGCTGGAGGTGCTGCCCTCCTCTGCTCTGCCTGCATTTTATCCGCTGTTGTTTTTCCAACACCCTCCTATCCCACAGGTCAGACTTCCCCCCACATGGAGCTGTTTGGCTCCCTCTGGAATGGGGGCAGCCTCTCCCTGTGGGTGCAGGAACACGTCCTGTGCTTCTGCAGTGTCCTTCTCTGGACCCTGGAGCCATTAGACCTTGCCCCCACGTGGGACACAGTGAGAGTTTGGAGTGGCCGTGGCCATTCCTGATCCTGGCTGTGTCCTTGAGGAGCTGTCTGTGCCCAAAGCCAGGGGGTTCTGAAGGTGTCCCCCTGTTGGAGTCCATGTTTCCATGGATCCTCCCCAGAGAGTGAAATGTGAGGGGATGGAATTAAAACCTTGAGAAAAATTAGAATATATAAAGCCATATATGCATAAAGCAGAAATCTAAGCCTCAGTTTTAAGCTTCACATGCCCTGAGTGCTGAGTTGTTAGTGTAGAAGTACAGAGCTTCAGGCCTAGTGATAGAGTTTAGACACAACAAAAATAGAGTAGAGTACTGTTTATGATTTTTGGTATGAATTTTGCACAAATAAGATCAAGATTTTTATGGGTGTTAAGACAGAGTTTTCACATAACAAGATAGAATTTTTACGCACAATAAGATAGAACTTTTATGCCAATAAGATGGAGTTTTTGCACTGGTAGATGTGCCATATGTGTAGGTTTTTGATGCTGCTTTTTGTAGTTTTTCGTAGTTTTACGAACTTAGAGAATTGCACCTAGATTGGGTAGTGTGTAGATAAAGATATGAATACGCATTTGTAACTTAGGGATAAAAAGCCTCTGGGTTGGAAGTGAAGGTATTGATTGATCAACCCGATCTATGGATCCACCCTCCACCTTGTGCAGCCTGGGGAAGGAGCCCTGCCAGGGAGCGGAATGGGATTCTAAAGGTACCATCTATTGCAGCCTTTGTGGCTGGGATCAGGGCCCCGGGGTCCCGTCCCTTCCCTTTCCCCCTGGGCGCTTGCCTGGAACTCTGTTCGGGGCTGCCGGGGACTCTGCGAGGGTCCGGGACCCCTTCTTGGCTCTGCGACCCCCGTGGCCAGGACTCTGTTTGGAATTCAGGACCCCGGGACCCCCTTCCTGTCCCTGTGATCCCTGTGGCTGGGAACTCTGCGTGGGATTCAGGACCTTAGGACCCCTTCCCGTCACTGCAGTCCCGTGGGAACTCTGCCGGGTTTGGGATCCCTCACTGCCATCATGACCCTGCGGTTGGGAACTCTGCCGGGTTTGGGATCCCTCACTGCCATCATGACCCTGCGGTTGGGAACTCTGCCGGGTTTGGGATCCCTCACTGCCATCGCCGTCCTGCGGTTGGGAACTCTGCCGGGTTTGGGATCCCTCACTGCCATCGCTGTCCTGCGGTTGGGAACTCTGCCGGGTTTGGGATCCCTCACTGCCATCGTGACCCTGCGGTTGGGAACTCTGCTGGGTTTGGGATCCCTCACTGCCATCACTGTCCCGTGGCCAGGGACTGTGTGCGGGTTCTGGATCTCAGGACCTTTTCTGTCACTGTGATCCCCGTGGCTGGGACCCCTGTCTGGGATTTGTGATCTCGTGATCCCTTTCTGTTATTGCGATCCCATGGCCGGAAACCCTGCTTGGGGTCAGGAGAGTGGAGGTTGTTTTTACCTGGAGGCTGTTATGTTCCATTCTATGTTTGGATTGTTGCTTTACTGGAATTTGCTTGCTAAGACTTGATGTTTGTAACCGATTGTAAGACTAACACCGCTCATTTAGGACTCTGGCACCTTCAGATACATGCTTTCATATAATAAACGACTCTGTTTAAGACCTTAAAATGTTCTTAGACCTTTAAGACCTATAACCCATAGAAATGGCCTCAGCATCCCCCCACGGCTGTGGCACCCTGAGCGTGCAGGAGCTGCTGTGGGAGGGCTCTGCCAGGGGCACTGATCCTGGGCTGGGTGGGTCCATGAACCCCCCAAGTGCAGAGCCAGGGCACAGCCCTGCCCTGTCCCCACACCTGCCACACACGGGGCACACAGTGAGGACCTGCATTCCTGTCACCCTGACTGCTGTGACCTCTGACTATGACTCTGACCCTGACTGCTGCCCTCTGACCCTGACTGCTGCCCTCTGACCCTGACTGCTGCCCTCTGACCCTGACTGCTGACCTGTGCTGTGACACTGACCTTGACTGCTGTGACCTCTGACTGTGACACTGACCCTGACTGCTGACCTGTGACTGTGACACTGACCCTGACTGCTGTGACCTCTGACTGTGACACTGACCCTGACTGCTGCCCTCTGACTGTGACAGTGACCCTGACTGCTGTGACCTCTGACTGTGACACTGACCCTGACTGCTGCCCTCTGCTGTGACACTGACCCTGACTGCTGTGACCTCTGACTGTGACACTGACCCTGACTGCTGTGACCTCTGACCTTTTGCTTTGACCTTGGTGTCTGCACTGAATCTTGACTTTCAGGCCTGGCACTGTCAGTGACAGGCAGCCAGTCCAATTCTGTGTTTAGGTGTAGTACAGACACAGGATCTTTGTCTCGTGCTGACAGGGCAGTGAGTGGAGGATGTGGTCAAGAGACTGGAATGCAAAGAGAGTTAAAAATATGAAGAGGGGCTTAGTTTTGTGTCCAGAACCCAAACTGCAGTGACAGATTTCCTGAACATGGCAATCCCATGCACATGGCACAAGTGCACACCAAGCACGGACCACAGCCCCTGTGCAGGCCAAGCACCTGCCCAGGCTGCACACGCTGAGAGCACACGCTGAGAGCACACTCTGAGTGCCTGCTGCACACGGACACTGCCTTTGATCCTGGCCCTTCAGCTGCCCCTTGCCCTGTGACCTTTGCCTGGGATTTTTGATTTCTTGTGACCAGTGGGTTTTCCCACATTGTGGGCTGGATTGTGTGATCCCATCCATGTTTTTCTGATTGGGAACTATGTTCCCTCCACTCCACATTTTCCCACATGCCAGACTGCATGTGCAATCCAGTCTGTGTTTCCCCAATTCCTGAGTCCACGTGTGATCCCATCCACATTTTCCCAATTCTGTACAATGCATCATCCAGTCTGTGCTTTCCCATGTTCCAGACTGCAGGAGTGCTCTTGTCCATTTTCCTGATTCTGGGCTCTGTGTGCAATCTGGGCCCTGTGTTTGCCCACATTCTGCACTCTGCACACAATGCAGTCCATGGTTTCCTGATTCCAGACTCTGCACACGAGCTTGTCTGCATTTTCTTCATTCCAGATCCCACGTGTGCTCTGGTCCATCTTTTTCCCCTCTGGATTCCACATGCCCTGCTCTCTGGGTTTGTCCCTGTGTGATCTGCTCTGGGATTTCCTCCATGCTGGGCTCTGCACATGATGTGATGGAAAACACATCCACGCCAGGTTCCAAACAAGATCCCCTTGCTCTTTCCCCTCATGCCAGGCTTTGTGCACCATCCTGCTTGCTTTTTCCCATATCGACTTCTCTGTGCCTGTTCCCACCAGGTCTTTTCCTATGCCAAGCTCCATAAGTGATCTTGCCCCATTTTGCCCCCGTGCTCCCTCCTGGCCCTGATTCAGGCTGGATTTTTCTCTCCCTCCAAGTTCCAGGCACAGTGTGATCTGGGTTTTTCTGTGTTCTGGATCTTTTAGGTTTTTGCCTGTTCTGGATTATGGCTGGCTCCTGGTCTAGGCTTTCCTCCATCCGGGACATCAGGTACAATCCCACCCAGTTTTTCCCTCCATTCCAGACTTGAGGCACAGTCCTGCTGGAGTTTCCCTTCATGTTGGATTCTTGTATTGGATTCTGGCTTTGGTCTGGGTTTTCCCCTGCTCTGAATTCCAACTGTGACCCTGTTTTCTCCCCATTCAGGACTTAATGCACAACCCCGATGGGTTTTCCTCATTCTGGGTTCTACCTGTGACCTTCCAGGTGTTCCTACATTCAACACAGATCCCCTCTACATTTCCTTCCTTATGAGCTCTGGGCACAATTCCATCTGGATTTTTCTCTGTTCTGGTCTCTGTTGGCAATAGGTTGTCCCCTATTCCAGATACTGGGAATGAATCCGTGTGGACTGTCCCCCATTCAGGATACTGAGTGTAGATCTGGTATTTCCCTAATTCCAGATTCTGGATGCAATCCAGTGTGGGTTTCCTCACATACTGGATTACAGGCAGGGTCTGTCTGGGTTTCTGCCTGTTCTGGATTGCAGACAGGGTCTTGTCTGGGTTTGCTTCCATTTCAGATTCCCAGCACAATCCGGTCTGGGTTTTTCCTGGTATCAAATTCTGGTTATGAACCCATTTTTCCCTTCATTTGAGAATCCAGGTGTGATTTAGTCCAGGATTTTCCCCTTTCTAGATTCCTGTTGCAATCTGGTCCTGGTTTTCCCCTATCCCTGGAGTTATCCAGCCTGGGTTTTCCCCTGATCCAGATTCCAGGCAAAAATCAGTCTGGGTTTTTCCCTGATCTGGTGTCTGGAAAAAATCTGGCCCAGGTTTTCCCCTAGTCCATATTCTGACTCTGATCCGGTCTGGGGTTTTCCCTGATAAGGATTTCCAGAGAAATCTGGTTTGGGTTTTCCCCCAGTCCTGTGTCCAGGCAAAATCTGGTGCAGAGTTTTTCCTGATCTGGGTTCTGGGAGAAGTTTGGGTTGGGTTTTCCCCCGAGCCAGTGTCCAACAAAAATCCAGTTTTCTCCTGGAACAGGTTTTCCCCCATTCCAACTTCTTGTCTGGGCTCATTGGGGATGAAAATGTCCTGGATAAAGTCACCCATCCCAGAGATGGTGGAAAGTTGTGGATGTTTTTCTCCAGAGTGTTAGGAAGAGTTTGGCTCCTGTCCCTCCCAGCTCTTTCTGCAGATGCTGCCAGCAGAATCCCAGAGTGGTTGGGGTTGGACAGCTCCAGCTGTGGGATGAGCAGGTCCAGGCTGCAGGATTGGCTGGGCAGGGTCCAGTTGGAGCAGGGAATGGGCTCCATCTGCCTGGAAAGCAGTTGGGACCCACTGGGAGGTGCTGGTGCCTTCCAGCCAGAGATGGAGCCACAGAATGAGGACTAAAATCGTTTCTCAGCCCCAGCTATGAACTTTGGTGCCTTGAGGTGATCTTTGAGGGAGGGAAGAGGCATCACAAGGTGAACAAAGGGAGTTGTGAGTGGATGGGGGAGAATGTTGGGGATAAATTGGAGGTGATCCTTGAGGGAGGGAAGAGGCATCACAAGGTGAACAAAGGGAGTTGTGAGTGGATGGGGGGGAATGTTGGGGATAAAATTGGAGGTGATCTGTAGGGACATGGAAGAAATCCCCTGGAGTACCAATACTGCTCCACCTTCAAGGACACCCTCTGCATCTGGGATCTTGAATTGCAGGTGTGAAATTTTCTCACAGAATCCTCTGATGCTGAAAAAAAGACAAGGAACTTTTTGGGATGGGAAGAACAGGAGTCATCATGGGAAGAGAAAATCTAAGGTGGTAAGCACTAAAATCTTTGTCTTCTCTTGTCCTGAGCTCTGTACTCAGGAATGGGACAGCTCCAGGAATTTGCTGAGGACACTGGAAAATGATCCCTGGTCTGCAGAAAACTGGGAAAATCCCTCTGGATGCAGCCCCTGAAGGAGGCAGAAAGAGCAGGGCCTCAGTCTGGGAGTGTGTGAGAAATAAGGGAGGGACAAATGTGTGGCTCATCCCGTGCTCAGAGCCCCAGGAAAAGGCCTTGGCTGAAGAACTGAAGTGCTGCTGCTCCACAGGGAGCCCTGCCCAGACCCTGGGAATTGGGCTCATCCCAGCTCCCTTCCAGAGCTGGAGGGGCTGCAGCCATTCCAGGCCCCGATCCCAGTTTGGGGCTCCGGTGCGGGACAGGGAGCGGGGCAGGAACTGTCACTGCCATCCCAGAGCCCCTGCACTCCCCTGGATCAGTGCCACAGCAGCAGAACCTTGTTGTCACAGCACAGCTCGTCTGGAGCTGGGCAGATCAACCTGGCTGTAGCAGGGAACCCAGTCTGGCTCTCCCAATTCAGTGAACAAGTCCCTGGGTGAACAATGACAGGACAGGTTTAACCTGGAACAGACACCAGTCCCTTCCAGCCCTAAATGCAGACGTGTCACTGGCAGGGAGCTGGGCAGAGCTAAGAGCCAGGCCAGGCAGGGTCTGGATCCGGGGGCTCTGAGCTGCCTGCTCCAGAAGGTTCCAAACACTAGAACAGGCTGGTTTGTCCTGTGAGCAAGAGGACTCGGGTCATGATTTCTGTCTGCAGCCTGCAACCCCATGTGACACCTTGTCCCAAGCCAGGATTGCACTGGAGGGTCAGGAACTCCTTGGGAATGGCCTGAAGGTGGGACTGAGCCTGGTTCTGTACTTCCCATCCTTTTTCCCACCTAAGCCAAAGTGTCAGGTCTGGGCCATGCAGGAACTGAGGTGCCGTGTGCCACCTCTGAGGGTGTTTGGAATTCAGGTGGTGGAACTGCCTCTGAAAGTGTTTGCTTTGCTTTTTCATCCCTCAGAATTCCCATGAGTTTGGTATGAAATATCTCAGAGTGCTTTATCTCTAAAAAAGCCCTGAATAGCCCAGTAGGCTCAGCTGAAACAAAAGAGCTTCTGAGTATTTTTTTCTGTCTGATGTGTTAAAGGCTAATTTAAATTTGACCTAAATATCCAGGCAACTTTTCCTTGCAGACAGGTTAAAAGAAGATTCCCAAACACAGACGCATTTGTGGGGCACTTTATTAGGAATCCTGTTGAGCCGTGGGATTGGAGCTGCCTTAGACTTGGGAAGAAGTCCCTGTTTTAGAAGCTTTCAGCAAGTTCTTGAAGTTGCCCTGAGATCCAGCCTGTAGTTTGCAGCTTCCCATCCATCCTGGGAAAGTGGGCAGGGAGCTCCCTAAAGGTCCTCTGGGCTGGGCACAGCTTTTTTCTGTGCAGAGAGGCTCCAGCAGCACTGGGCAGTGAGTGCTGGGCTTAATCCATGGGAGCAGATAAATCCACAATCCCTGCTGGGCCCTTTCCAGCACTGAATTCCAGCTAAGGGAGAGGAGAGGAGCCCCTTCCAGGCCAGCAGCTGCTCTGTGCCAGTGCCTGTGACCTGGGATTGGTCCTGCCTGTCTGACTCTGGAGTCCCTCAGGTGCTGGATCATGGAAAACATCCCAGCCATGGATCAACCCCTGGTGTCACCCCGTGGTTTTGGGCAGGGCACAGCCATTGGCAGTGGGTGTGTTTGGGGAGAGGAGTCCTGGGAAAGGCAGCCCAGAGGATGAGGCCTGGGGAGAGCTGTGAGCTGAGAAGTGGCTCCAATCAAGTTTAAGGAGCCTGAAACTCCTGGAATGGTCTGGGTTGGAAGGAACCTTATGGATCATCCTGTTCCCACCCCCTGCCATGGTCAGGGACACCCTCTGGGCTGTCCATGGGATTTGCTCTGAGCCAGGCTGGGGCAATGGGTGGGGTTTTATCCCTCAGCCCAGTCCTGGGCAAGTTTGGGGTGTCCATGGGCAGAATCCTGGGAGCTGCATTTCCAGAGCTGGGAGCTCCGTGCCTGGAAATGTTTCCAGTCCTGCTGTTTGGTTTTTTCCCAAACTGGGCATTACATTCCTTCCCTGAGCGAGGTGGTTTTCCCTGGGTTGTTGGGATTGCACACTGGGTGTTTGAGGACGCTGTTGTCTCTTTCTCCTGAGTGGAAGGGTGAGGAAACGGGGACTGTCCCAGAGGCTGGGAACAGCCCAGTTCCAGTGAGGAATGTGGTGCCCAGCTCGTGGGGTGCACCCTGAGCTGGTCTTTCCCATCGTTTATTCCTTAGAGCCTGTTGGAGTGCTGGCCTGGATCTGGGAGGAGCCAAGTGTCCTGGAGCTGTGAGGTTTTTCCTGTCAGAAATCCCTGATGGGGATGTTTTCCCTGGCTGTTCCAAGGGGAAGGAGCAGCTCTGGAGTTGTTGTAGCCACAGGATGCAGTGGGTGCATGCCCTGAGAACCAGTTCAGGATTGTTCATCTGAGTCTGCCGCTGACCTGTGACTTCCAGGGCCCCTCCTGATGTCCTGGATATTCCCAGGAGAGGATATTCCAAGGCTTGCCTTTTGAGCCAGCAATTCCAGAGGCAGTAAGTCAGTCACATTCCATGTGAGCTGTCTCAGTGGTGGGATGGGAGAGAGACCAAACACCCCACGCTGCTGTTTGATACATTCCCAGCTGGAATTGGGGCTGAGGGCTCATTTCAGAGCCCTGAGGCCACAAGTTCAGCCTGGAATGGCATCCCCAGGGAATGCTGAGGCCTCCCATGCCTGGGGCACTTGGCAGCACATCCCTGATGTGGAGCAAACAGAGGAGGGAGAAGTGCTGGGTTAGTGGGAGGATGTTTCTGGAATTGGGATAGGTGCTGATCATGCCATGGAACCACAGGGTGGTTTGGCTTGGAAGAGACCACAGAGACCCTCTGGACTCTGTCATCTAATTCCATGGCCAAGAACACATCCAAAACTGCCTCCTCCCTCTCATGGAATGGGAATGGCTGCTGGGAGCTCTGGAGACCAGGTAAGAACAGCACTGAGATTTCTTTGGCTGCTGCTGGGTGTGGTTTTCTCTTTTGGAGAGGCTCCTCTGATTGATCTTTCCACAGCAGTTTTCTTGGGCACGTTTGGGGGTAATGCCAAGAATTTGGAAATAGCTGGAGAAGAGCAGGGAAAACTGTGAAGCTGATCCATTTCTAGTAATTCCAAACTTCTCCCACAACACCATTCTAGAGCAAACCTGGTGAAAGGATAAAGATGCAGAGGAACAAGTCTTGCAAACCCCCCTGGATTTGTGGCAGAGCAAACCCTGCAATAATCCCAGCAGATGTCTCTGAGAAACTGTGGCATCCTAAGGATTTCCAGGAAAGAAGAAAGAGGTGAGGGAATAGGCTTCCAGTTAATAATGATTTGATGGGCACAGGAATGATTCTTGTATGTTTGATGCTTTCCTTTTTATCCCTGGAATAATTTTAAAATTATTCCTTTAACAAATCATCAGAATATGGGAATTTGAATTTGAGAGGAAACAATACAAAATAGATGTGTGGAGAAATCACGGAATCATCCTGGAATCCCTAAATGGGTCGAGTGGGAAGGGCCCTTAAGGATCACCTCATTCCATCCCCTACCATTCCATCCTCAAGCCCGGGGTGCTCCAAGCCCTGTCCAGCCTGGCCTTGGACACTTGCAGGGACGGAGCAGCCACGATTTCCCTGGGTTTATGGGCACAGGAGGGAATTCCCAGCAGGAGCTGAGCCGTTCCCTTTGCTCTGCCCAGCCCAGCAGGGCTTTGGGAGGCAGAGGATGTGGGACAGGAGCTTTGCCCACGGCCTCGAGGCAGTCTCTGATGTCCCAGCCCAGCAGAGCCAACGTTTGTGGTTTCCCATCCCGTTCGAGGAGATGCCAGGGCAGGAACAGGAGTGGGCATGGAGCAGGGGTGGCACCAGGCAGAGGGGGGAGCGTGCAGAGGGCGCCTCCAGCCCGTCCCTGCTGCCCAGGTTTGGGGTGAGCAGGCTGGGACTGTCCCTGTGCTTGCTCTGCAGGGGGAGGAGGCAGCCGTGCCCAGGAGGAAGAGGAGGAGGAGTGGGAGGATGGAGACAGCGGCCACCAAAGGCTGGGGGAGGCACAGCTCCAGGTAGGAGACGCTGCCTTCCAAGGAGAGGGACTCGTGTGTCCCGTTGGAATTTGGGGTGTGAGGCCAATGGAACAAAAGGTTTGATTCCGTTTCCTTCTCTGGGTTCTGGTGTGCCATGAGAGAAATTTGTGGAAAGGTCATTATCCCTGATGGAATCTCTGGAAAACAGGGATTGAAGCTTTCTGCAGTGGCCCAACCCTGCCTGCACGTGTCCAAATGCAGCCCCCAATCCCTGTTTTTGTGTGCAGTTGGGATGAGACCTTAGCTGTGTCCCTTGGCAGCTCCCAAGCTGTGCAGCTCAGTGTGCAGCCCTGAAGGGCTGGGCTGTGTTTAACCAGAGAGCAGAGAGCTGCAGTCATTTCCTAGCAGGGAACCTGACTTGGAAGCTGCAATCCAAACATCTGTTCACATTTATTGTATCTCCCCCATGGAGGCACCTAAAGAAGCAGAGGTGAGGCGTTCCTGACAAAAGAACATCCAAATTGATCCGTGGTGGAGGGCTTAAAATTAAAGTGTGAGTGGAGGTGCCTTTAGGACACTTCCAATTCTTCAGTGTATGAATGGAATTTAAATGAGATACCCAAATCCTGACAAGTTTATATGAACTCCAAAGCCTCTGCAAGAGTTCTACAGCCAGGGAGGGAGACAAGAGTCTGGAGTGTCTCCCCAAAAACTGCCTGCTGGTTTGTTTGACCAGGCATAAGGAAAATTGTGTATTCCCTGGGGCTGTCCTTATGGAGAAAGGTTTATTTATGGGCCCTGGGTTTATTCAGTGTCTCTTCAAAGTGATGGAAACTGATGTCACTGGAATGCCAGGGGTGCCAAATGCTGTCCCAGAGCTCAGAGCCAGCCCTCTGGGAAGGGGTTCAATGCCCCTCTTCCCAAGCCCTTGAGGCAGCAGCACTGGGGCCCTGCACCCAAACGTGCCCAAGGTGCCGAGTGCTGGCAGGAGGGAAATCCAGGGATTTTACAGTGGGAGATGGCTGCTCCTGGAATGCCAGAGCTGGAGCTGTGCTGCAGAGCTCCCAGGAGATGCTGCCTCACTCAAACCTCGGTTAAAGCTCAGCATCCCTCCTGCTCCCCTGGAACTGTTGTTGCCTCTGTCATTGCTCTTTCCCAATAACGTGAGGATTATTATCAGTTCCCACTGCATTTCTTCCACAGCCCTTTGCTTCCCACAGGTGGTGCTTTAGGAAAGGCTCTCCAGCCTGGGAAGGAGCTTTTGGCTCCGGACACATTCGCAGTCCCCAGGAGCAGCAGGACCTGTGCTTTCCCCAGCAGGTGAGGCAGAGGGGCCTTTCTTTCCTTCCCTGCTGCACTTGGGCTTTTTGAGGGGTCTCTGAGGGAAAAGTTCTTTGTCACTGCAGGGCAGAATCAGCCCTGGTCTCACTAAAAGCAGGAGGAATCATTTTATCCTTGTTTTTGCATCTTTTTCTCTCTTTTGCTGATAGTGTGTGGTGAGGCAGCAGCTCCCAGTCAGTGCTGCTTCCTGGAATGGTTTTTATTTGTGAAAAAATGAATTCCCTGCTGGAATCCCAGCAGTTCCCCAGATCAATGTGCAGTTTAAGGTCTTACACCTTGACCAGGACAATTTCCTGTCTCTAGACATGGGAAATGGGGAAAAGTGGACTCAGAGTGGAGCCAGAATCCAGAATGGGGCAGTGAGCTCAGAGTGGAGCCAGGATCCAGAATGGGGCAGGGAGCTCAGAGTGGAGCCAGGATCCAGATTGGGTCAGGGAGCTCAGAGTGGAGCCAGGATCCAGAATGGAGCAGGGAGCTCAGAGTGGAGCCAGGATCCAGAATGGGGCAGGGAGCTCAGAGTGGAGCCAGGATCCAGAATGGGGCAGTGAACTCAGAGTGGAGCCAGGATCCAGAATGGAGCAGGGAGCTCAGAGTGGAGCCAGGATCCAGAATGGGGCAGGGAGCTCAGAGTGGAGCCAGGATCCAGAATGGGGCAGTGAGCTCAGAGTGGAGCCAGGATCCAGAACGGGACAGGGAGCTCAGAGTGGAGCCAGGATCCAGAACGGGGCAGGGAGCTCAGAGTGGAGCCAGGATCCAGAATGGAGCAGTGAGCTCATAGTGGAGCCAGGATCCAGAATGGGGCAGTGAGCTCATAGTGGAGCCAGGATCCAGAATGGGGCAGTGAGCTCAGAGTGGAGCCAGGATCCAGAATGGGGCAGTGAGCTCAGAGTGGAGCCAGGATCCAGAATGGGGCAGTGAGCTCAGAGTGGAGCCAGGATCCAGAATGGGGCAGTGAGCTCAGAGTGGAGCCAGGATCCAGAATGGGGCAGTGAGCTCAGAGTGGAGCCAGGATCCAGAATGGGGCAGTGAGCTCAGAGTGGAGCCAGGATCCAGAATGGGGCAGTGAGCTCAGAGTGGAGCCAGGATCCAGAATGGGGCAGGGAGCTCAGAGTGGAGCCAGAATCCAGAATGGGGCAGTGAGCTCAGCACAGGCAGGGGTTAGCACAGGGGTGTTCCCTGCTGGATGACACAGTTGTGGAACAGATCCTTCCCTGCCTCTGTCCAAAGTCTGATGGCAAAGGATTGAATAACTCACCAGTGGGGCCTGGAAGGAAAATGGTTCTGTTCAAATTAGGCAAAGAATGCAATAAGAAAAAACAGGCATCCTTTTTATGTATGAAAATATGTTGAAAAGGAGCACTTTTATTTGGTGTTACCTCCCATTTTTTATGGATAGAAACATCTAGTGAGCAATGAGAACAGAAGTGGGGAGGCCAGGAGCCTTTGACTTCCACAGTGGAGTTAATTTCTATTTTCTCCTCTCTTTCAGGACAGGAAAACCCACCTAACTCCCCCCATCTCTGCCAGAAGCTTTGGTGTTTGAGCAGCCAAACCCAGCAGGCTCTGGCCCCGCTGGCCTGCCCTGGAGGGCCCCTGCTCCTTCCCATGGTGTGAGTGAGTCCCAGAGTGCTGCAAATCCAGAGGGATCTGCCCTGGTGCCTGCAGTGCCCAGCCCCAGACAGAGAGAGCCCTGTCCAAGGGGCTGTGGCTCCTTGTCAGGAATGTGGGGGCAGCCCCGGGAGCAGCTGGAGGTGAGTACTGGGGCTGTGCTTGGGGCTGAGCCAGCTCAGGGCAGTGTTTACCTGGGCTGGGGGCAGTTGGCCCCACAGGCTGAGTTCCAGCAGGATCAGGGTGACAGATGCTGCATTTTCTGTCCCCCTGGAGATTTCCTGCCGGGATGGGGCAGGGCAGGGAGCAGCTGCACCTCCCGTGGCACTGCTGCCCTTGGTCTCTCTGCTGTGCCCTCAGCCCCTGGGAATTTGCTGCTGTCACTGCCACTGCCCCCCTGCCTGGGGCTGCATCCTCCTGCAGCCCCTGCCAGCCCCACACAGCTCCAGGGGTGCCTCTGTGCAGTGCTGGGAGTGTTTGCTGGGAATGGGCCTCAGCCCTGGGAGGATCCTTTTGTTCCTGGGCAGCTGCACAGAGCCTTGGGCCGTGTCAGCCTCAGAGCTGGATTGCAGGAGTCCTGGAAAGGAAGAATGACAGTGAAGTGTGTCAGGGCTGCTGCCAGACCCCCCTGGCAGTTGTTTGACACCTCCTTTGTGTTGGAGGTGTTGTGTATTGACACTGCAGGAAATTCATGGCCCCTTCCCAATTCAGCCCAGCAGATCCCAAAGACTTTTCCAGGAGTATTTATCCTTTCCTTCCCTTGGTGATAACTTCATCCCCACCCTGCCATGAGCAATTCCTGGATTTCTGCTGGAGAAAACCCCACTGCAGAGGCAGTTTGCAAAGGAGGCCAGAGCTGTGTGTGGAGCAGGGAGTGCTGAGAGCTGTGTCTGCCTGTGCTGGCCCAGCCTGGCAGCAGCCCCATGGAACAGCCTGGGCAGGTGGGATTAGATGGAGCCAAACCCCTCCATGGAAGAGGCTTTCTCCTGTGCAGATGTCCTAGGGTGACTTTGTGCTGCTTGTGTCCCCAATTGTGTGTTCTGTTTGTGCTGTACAGTGAGTTCTGTGCCTTTAAGACTGGCTCTGAGAGCAGAGCAGGGAAAGAAGAAGCGCCAGGTTTGTTTTGAAAACAGCTCTGCCCCTGCACATTCCTCTCTCTCCAGCCTGTTCATCTGAGGCACAGACCAGCGCCTGTGACAGAGATCTTTTTGTGCTTTTTAGTTAGTTTAGCTAGCTAGGGCAGAGAAGTTCCCTGCACTGTTTTATTTTCCTTTTTCTTAGGACTCTGTGGATCTGCTCCAGACTGAAAACCCCAGAGGAGCACCGAGGGCTGGCACCTGCAGCCCAGCGGGCCTGGACCTCCAGAGGGGCTGGGACTGATAAAAACTGAGTGAGCTGAGCCACCCACAGAAGGATTTTTCTCAGGTTTACCATCCCTGTTCGCAGCAGTGAGAGGTTTTATTGTTTCATAGTATTCATTCTTTATGCTTGTAGGTATTTTGTTGTTAAATAAATAGGTTTTTTCCACTTTTCTCCAAGGAATTTCTTTTCCCAGACTGGCTGAGGAAGGGCCTTTTGGGTTTGCTTTCCACAGGGACCCTACTCAGAGATTTCCTCCCAAATTTGCCCTGACCCAGGAGAGCAGATCAGGCAGGGGCAGGCAGGGAACTTTGGCAATGCTGCTCTGCCCCAGAAAGTGTCACTGCCACCTGCAGGGATGGCAGCACCCGTGCCCAGCGCTCCCCATTCACCCAATCCAAGGGAGAGCAAAGGCTGGGTAGGGCTGCAGAACTGGAAATAACTTGGGAACAGAAGAAGTCACCTTTTTCTGCTTCTTTCTTTCAGGTGCTGCCCTTGCCTCTGGGGGTGTCTGCTGAGCTCTGGCTGCAGGGGACTGCCAGGCCTGAGTGGTGTCAGTTTGTGTTCTTCTCACTGGGGAACTGGAAATCATTATTCATTGCAAAGAGGTTTTCTGAAGCCTTTCCCCTTTGCTGGGTCTTCTCTTTCTCCTTTGAATTCATAGCTCTTCCCTGCTGTCATTTGCCTGAATTCCTTGCAGCTCCTAACTGGGAAAACCTGGAATAACTTAGAGGGCACAGAGGTGACATTTTTGGCTGAAAACCTGAGGCAATTGAGAGGGGACACAAGAACTGTTGGTGTAGGAAAATGTGAGGGAATGTTGAGGGGAGTGAGGGGGCATTTTTGAGGGAAAGGCTGAGGTGATGTTTAGGGGAGAGAGTGAAAATTTTTGGAGTAGAAAAGAGTTCATCAGTGTTGTAGCAGAGGGAAAATTTGGGGGGTAAAACTCAATGTCATCTGTAGGGGACAGAAGGAAGATTCTGGAGTAAAAATGAGGTACTCAGTAGTAGACAAGGAAGGAAATTCTTGGAGGCAAAACTTGCCAAAATCTCAAGAGTAGAGAATGAACACTGTGAGGGAAAACGGGGTGATGAGTAGTGGGCATGTAGGGAAAATTTGGGGGCTAAATCTGAGCTCATCTCTAGAGGAGAGCATGAACATACTGAGGTGACATGAGGGAATCAGTTGTGGGCAGATGGGGAGATTTTGGGGTAAAAATGATATGAAATAATCTGCAGAGTGATCATCTTGAAGGAAAAATTAGGTACAGATGGACAATTTGGGGGGCAAATCTTGACAACAGCTACATGGTAGAAAGTCAATAATATTGAAGGGAAAATGAGGGAGTCAATAGTGGATATAGAGGGGAATTTGGGGGGGCAAAACTTGAAATAATCTAAAGGTTGAGAATTAATATTTCAGGTAAAAATGAGGTGATAAGTTGGGGACAGTTAAGGAAAATTTTGGGGGTTAAACTTGAGGTAATCTCTAGGGAGAGAGGGAACACTGACATCAACTGAGGCAGCCACTGGGGGTAGGCAAGGAAATTTTGGGGGTATAACTTGGGAATTTCTGTAGGGTGGAGAAGGAACACTGAGGTAGAAATGAAGTGATCAGTAGGTAACATTAGGGAGAATTTGGGGAGCAAACCCTGAGGTAATTATGTAGGAACAGGGTTATTGGGGAAAAATCTGACAATTTGTAGGGGACAGAGTGAACATTTTGGGGATCAGAGACAGAACCTGTGTGGGTTTGGGTTTAAAATCTAGTTAGTATACAGGGGACAAAATCGACATTCTGGTAGTAAAATCTGAGTTCATCTGTAGAGAAAACAATGGATATTTTGAGGTAAAAAGGAAGCAATCAGTATTGGGCAGGTAGGGAAAATTGAGGGGGTAAAATGTGAGATTATCTCTAGCAGAGAGCAGGAATATCCTGAGGTAACCTGAGGGAATTGCTGTGGATTACAGGTGGGTAAATGTGGGGATAAAACTTGAGGGAATATGCACAGTAGAAAGGTAAAATAGTTCAGTTAAAGAAAGTTGACCTTATCACTCCCTACAACTTCCTGAGGGGTGGCTGTAGCCAGGTGGGGTTGGCCTCTCTCACCAGGCAGCACTGACAGAACCAGAGGACACAGTCTCAAGCTGTATCAAGGAAAATACACGTTGGACATGAGGAAAAAGCTTTTCATGGCAAGAGTGATCAAGTACTGGAATTGTCTGCCTGGGGAGGTGGTGGAGTCACCATCCCTGGATGTGTTTAAAAAAAGATTGGATGTGGCACTCAGTGCTATGGTTCAGTCAAGGGCAGGGAACAGCTTGGGCTCGATGATCTTGAAGGTCTCTTCCAACCTTGTGATACTGTGAAGTTGAAAAAAAAATTTTTGAGGTAAAAATTAGGTAGTCAGAGGTGGAGAGGTAGGGAAAATTTCAGGGGTAAGGTCTGAGGTGATCTGCAGCAGAGGGGATGCACTCCATGGGGTAAACTGAGGTAATTGGTTATGGACAGGTAGGGAAATGACTGGGGGGTAAAAATTGGAAGCATCCATAGGGTAAAGAGGGAAAATGTTGAGGTGGAAATGAGGAAATAGGTAGTGAACAGGCAGGGAAAATGTGGGGAGTAAAGCTTGTGGTAGTCTCCAGGGTGGAGAAAGAAAGCTTTCTTGTAAAAAATGAGGCAGTCAGAAGGGGACAGACAGGGAGAATTTGGGGAGAAGGTCTCAGGTGATCTCAAGGTGAGGGAGTGACTCTGTTGTGAGGTCACCTCAGGACTCACTGTGTCCTCCTTCCTTGGCAGCAGCTGGCAGGGAAGGGAGGAGAGGCCTGGGGCTGGAGAGGGGCGGGAGAAACTCCCCTGGCATCACCAGGGCCCCTGTGGGGAACAGAATGGGCACTCTGGGAGCACATGGAGCTGCCTGGATTGTTCCTTTGGGGCTGCTGGGACTGAGGGAATTCCATCCCTGTGGCTGCTGCCATTTCCAGCCCAGGGCCTTTGGCTGGCAGGGCAGCACAGAGATTGTTCCCAGGATGGGGCCCAGATTTGGGGTTCAGCTTTGCTGCTTCAGATGAATCAGAGCTCTGGCCCTGAACTGCCTGCTGGATTGGGAGGGTGGAATGAGCTCCCAGTGCCTCCTGGAGTGTGGATATTCCTGTGCAGAGCTGCCATTGAACACCAGCTGTGCCAGGAACCAGCAGAGCTTCCAAGGGAGCTCAGCAGGATGGGGTAAGGACAGGCTGACACTGCACAGAATCTGCTCTTTAAACCCCTCATCCCCCAGCCCCACTGCTGTCCCGGGGTCACCTGGCAGAGCTCCCTGGAATTCAGCTGATCCCAGCCCTGAGCTCGGGCTCCCATGGATATTTTCCAGCAGGAGGAGGCACTGGCCGGACGCGCTCCCTGTGCTGGGGCAGCCCCTGTGCCACGGGAGGACATCTCTGCCTGCAGGGGCTCAGCTCCTTCCAGAGCCTCAGCAGGGCCCTGGGAGTTCCTTTCTCTCAGGAAAGGGCTGCACATCCCTGCCTTCAGCACACCTCCCATGGGACCCACCTGCAACAGCTTCCCCTCCCTTCTGCCCTTCCAGCTGGCTCCATGGAAAACTCCAAACAACATCCAAACAAATGTGTCTGACTCCAACCTTTTATTTCAAGGCCTCTCTGAGGGCATTGCTTGGGATTCAGTTTCTGTGAGGGAATTCCCTTGGCTTTAGCACTGCTGACAGAGAATATCCCCAGGCTGGAAGGGAAGGGATGGGGCTGGCTGGGACATACCTGGGGGTGCCTGGGAGCTCCAGGAGGTGGCACCGGGAATTGCTGTCTGAGCTCCTCTGCAGACCCAACGTGCCGACATTCCCAGGCATTCCAGCTGTTCCTTGGGCTGGTTTTGGGATGTCCATGAGCTCTGTCCGGGCTGCAGCATCTCCGGGTGCCTGTGGAGAGCAGCCCCTGGCCCGGGAGCTGTGCGCAGCCCCTCAGCCGTGCCCGTGCCCATCCCCAGGATGTGTTTGGACGCTGCTGCCCTGGGGGGACACTGGGGCACAGCTCCTCCCTGCAGATCCAAGGACAGCAGGGGCTGCTTCCCTTCCTGGGGCTCCTAGGCCTCCTGCCCACATTGCCAGGAGCTGGGACACACAGAGGGAGCACCAAGGAACGTTCCTGGCAGGAGCAGGAGTCCCCCAGGGCTCCCTGCAGCTCTGGGCAGAGCAGCAGCCCCGGCCTCAGCCCCACCCTGGTTTTGGGCTGGGAACACTCACCTGCAGCAAAGGCCCCTCTGCAGGCAGGAGCAGCCCTGGCACTCTCCAGAAGAACTCTGGCCACGGAGCACAGGAACCCTCAGGGCTTGTGCTGCTCATTTCTCCCTGGAAAGGGACAGGGCTAAGCACCTTGATAGCCCTCAAGGAAGTGCTGGAAAGGGCCGAAATCGGGGTTATGGAAGAGCTTTGTGCTGCACACAGCTGCTCACCTGTGTTATTCCATGGGCAGGTGTGGCCATGGAGCTCTGCTCTGGGGCACTCCAGGGGCTGCTGTGGGAAGCAGCACTGGCATAAAAGGAGGAGCTGCCCTGGCACAGGAATTCCCTCGCTGGCACTGGGCATTCTCATCTCAGGCAGGGCCTGAGATTGTTGAAAATGCCCGGGCTGTGGGTGCAATCCCCAGATAAGCCATTCACACCTGGTGCTCTTCTTGTGTCCCTTCCCACTCGGGCTGTCCTATGACATGGAAATAAAGAGTAAACAGTTTTCACCGGCCTTTCAAACCCAGTGGTTTTGCATTAGAGAGTGCGAGCTGCAGAGAAAGGGGGGGAAAGGAGGGAGAGCATCGGGTCTCACCTGGCAGCTGTGCCAGCGGCACCGCCCGAGCCCCGGCACGGCCCCGCTCCCGCCCCGGGCACGGTCGGAGCAGCAGCGGCAGCGCCGGGCTCGGCCCCAGCGCCCGGCCCGGAGCGGCTCCTCCGGCCCGCGGCGCTGCAGCCGCGCTCGTTCCGGGGGCGGCGGTCAGGAGCCCCCGGGGGTGCGGGCGGGGCCGTGCGCGGGGAGTGCGGGGAGCTCGGGGGCTCCGCATCCCCGAGGGGGCCGCGGGCGGGAGGAGCCGCGGCGGGGCCGGGCCTGCCCGGCAGGGGGCGCCGTGCTCCCGCCGCCGCTCCGTGTCCCCCAGGGCCGCCCCGCGGGCCGGGGGCGCTGAGGGAGCGCTGGCGCTCGGAGCGTCCCGGAGCCGGGAGCAGCGGGCCACGAACCTCACCAGTTCCAGCGGCGATCCAGCGCCTGCTCCGGGGAAGCGCCGTCCTCCTGGAAAGAACAGCACCGGCACAGCCCCGGCTCCCCGCGGTCGCAGCAGGATCTGCCCAGAGCCCCAGCGGGACCCCAGCCCCGACCGCAGTCGGAGCAGCAGCGGCAGCGCCGGGCTCGGTCCCAGGGCGGCTCTTCCCGGCCGCGGTAATCCCGGTTCCCATCCCGGTTCCTGTCCCTGCCCCAGTCCCGCCCCGGTCCTGCGGCCCCAGGACCCACAGCCCGCCCTCCGAGGGAGAAGCGGCTTCGCCCGAAGCCCCAGCAGGCACGGGCAGGACCCGGAGCCGACCTCTCGGTCCCGGGTCCCGTTCCCGGCCCCACCTCAGCGCCTCAAGCTCCGCACGGCGCCGAGAGCAGCCCCCGGTGCGCAGCTCCGAGTGCCGGTCCCGCCGCATCCCGGGCTGAGCCTCCACTGCAGAAAGCGGCGCGGGCGCGGCTCCGCCGGGATTTACGGGCGCGGGCGGGGCGGGGCCGGCCCAGGTGTGAGGGGCGGGGCCTGCACAGGTGCGCGGGGCCCCAGAGCGGCTGCGCGGGGCGGGGCCGGGGGGATTTATACCGCGGGGAGGGCCCGCGGAGCCATTTGGCCCTCGGCGCTCGGTGGGGCGGGATGCTGTCCGGCCGGGCTCTCTATATCTCTATTTCTCTCTGTATTTCTTTTGCTTTTTAGTTCTCTTTATTTTTTTTTATTTGTGTTTCTTTTTATCTCTTTTTCTCCATAGCTCTCCTTTCTCCCCTCCCTTCCTCCCCTCCCCCACCCCCTACTCCCTCTCCCCCCAAACCCCCCCTCCCTCTCCCCCCTAGCCCTCCCCTCCCTCCCCCCCGGGCCGGTCCCCGCCTGCCCCTCTCCCTCTCCCCCTACACCCCCAGCCCTACTCTACTCCTGCACCTTCACCCTCCTTCCTCCACCCTTTCTTCCCGCCGGCTCACACCTGCCCCCTCACCCCTCCCCTTCCTCCCAATTCCTCCCCACCTGCCCTCAATTCTCCCTGTCCTTCCTTCTACTCCGCCTCCCCATATTCCCCTTCCCTCTTTTTTTTTCTGCTCCTTCACCACACACCTCTGCTCCATCCTCTTCTCCCCCCGTGCTGCCCCCCACCTCCCCCTGCCCCCCTCCTCGCTGTCCTGCACACCCCGACCCCCTCACCTGCCCCCCTTCCCTGACCCCGACCAGCCCCTCCGCCCCCCTAGTCCCGTTCTCTCTCCCCTCTCTCTTTGCCCCGCAGCCGCGGGGCTCGGGGTGCCGGACAATAAAGCCCACGGGGCCGGAGCCGGCGCCCCCTCCCTCCCTGGAAGCCCCGCCCGGCGGGTGTCCCCATTCCGGTCAAACACACGGCCCGACACCGCCGGGGCTCCGGCTCTCCCTACATCACACTGGGGTGTCCCGGGGGGGCGGGATGGGGTTAGGGGGGGCCCCCTCGTTAGGAGGGGGTCCCGGGGTGGGCTAGGGAGGAAGGGCCCCCTCGTTAGGAGGGGGTCCCGGCGTGGGCTAGGGAGGAAGGGCCCCCTCGTTAGGAGGGGGTCCCGGGGTGGGGGTGGGTTAGGCAGGGAGGGCCCCCTCCGGAGGAGGGGGTCCCTGGGGGGGGGGGGGGAGTCGGGGCGGGCCCCCTCCTCCGGACGGGGCTCGGCCCGGCCCCCTCCCCGGGACCCCCTCCTCCGGACCGGGGGCGAGGGAGGGGGGCGGGTGGGGTGGGGGGGCCGGACAGGAGCGGCCGTTCGTTTGTGCGGTGATTTTTTTTGTGTGTGCTCACGTTTCAGAGTGACGTGACCCCCTCTGCTTCCCCCCTGGCCCCCGGTCCGGAGGAGGGGGTCCCGGGGAGGGGGCCGGGCCGAGCCCCGTCCGGAGGAGGGGGCCCGGAGGAGAGCCCGGGGACTGGAGGGGGGAAAGTCCCCCCTCCGCCCCTCCCCCGGGCCCCCCCTCCGGAGGGGGCCCGCCCCGACTCCCCCCCCCCAGGGACCCCCTCCTCCGGAGGGGGCCCTCCCTGCCTAACCCACCCCCACCCCGGGACCCCCTCCTAGCGAGGGGGCCCTTCCTCCCTAGCCCACCCCGGGACCCCCTCCTAACGAGGGGGCTCAGCCCATCCCTCCCGCACCCCAGGACCCCCCCGAGGAGGGGCCCTCCCGGACCCCCGGCGCTGCCGGGGAGCCCCCACTGTGGTGCGGGGGCAGCCGGAGCCCCGGCGGCGCCGGGCGCTCCTTGAGACCCGCACAGCGGGACCCGCCCGGCGGGCCCGGCCCGTGCGGGGCTCCAGCGGGGGCAGGGGGCGCCGGCTCCGGCCCTCTGGGCTTTATTCTCCGGCACCCCGAGCCCCGCGGCTGCGGGAGAAAGAGGGAGAGGGGAGAGAGAAGAGGGCAGGGAAGGATGAGCGGACATAGGGAGAAGGATCGGGGCGGGTTCGGGAGAGGAGGGGCAAGGGAAAGGCCGGGTGGGAGGGGAGAGGGATGATGGACAGAGGAGGGGGGGAGGGATGATGGACAGAGGAGGGGAGAGGGGGAACAGCGGGGAGTCGGGTTGGGGAGAGAGGAGCGAGAGGGGCGAAAGGAGGGGGCGGTCGGGGATGTGCAGCGGAGAGAGCAGGGAGGGGGGGAGGGCAGGAGGGGGCTGGGACGGAAAGAGAGAATGGGTGGAGAGAGAAAGAAGCTAGAGGGGGAGAAATGAGGAGATAAGGGGGGGAAGTAGGAAGAGGATAAGGGCAGGAGAAAGAGGGGAAAAAAGAAGGGTAAAGGGAGCCGCTCCTGAGCCACGCTGGGGGAGCCCGGCCCGGCCGCAGCCTCCCCGAGCTCCGACGGAGAAATGGCGGCGAGAGGGAAAGCCGGGGATTAAATCACCTCGGCCCCGCCCCGCTCAGCCGCACTGGGGCCCGGCGCACCTGAGCGGGCCCGCCCCGCGCACCTGAGCCTGGTCAGGCCCCGTCCCCGGAACCGCCTCCGGCCCCGCCCCGGAACCGCCCCTGAGCCCCGGGTCCGCCCCTGAAACCGGCCCCGCCCCCGAGACTCGGCCCCGCCTCTGACCCCGCCCCTCGGCTCTGACCCCTCCTCAGCGCAGTGACCCCGCCCCTTGGCTCTGACTCCGCCCCTAAGTCCTGGCCCCGCCCCTTGGCTCTAACCCCGCCCCTGAGCCCTGGCCCCGCCCCCGCCCCTGCCCCAGGTCCCGCCCGGCTCGGGATGGGGCGGGACCATCGCTCCCAGCTCCGCCCCTCTCACCCGGGCCGGGCCGGGGCTGCCACCGGCACCGGCACCGGGGCCTCGGCTCCGGGCCCTGCCGGGGTCTCTGCGGGGCCCGGGCGGTGCCGCCTCTCCCCCGCCGGGCGCGCTGCGGGTCCCGGGCCCGCAGGACCGAGGCGGGCTCGGGGCGGCCCCGGGACCGGGAGGAGCCGCTCCGGGCCGGGCGCTGGCCGAGCCCCGCGCTGCCGGTGACGCGGGGCCGGGACCCGCCGGGGCTCCGGGCTCGGTCCTGCCGGGCCGGGCCCCGCCGCGAGCCCCGAGCCCCTCCAGGAGCCCGCGCCGAGCCCCGAACGCGGCCCGGGGCTCTGCTCCGAGCCTCCAAATGCACACCTGGGTCTCTCTGGGATCCCAAAGCTGCCTGAGGGACCCTGGTTTCCAGCCCCGAACCAGGGCTCAGTGTCTGTGTCTGCACTCGGCCCAGTGAGCCCAGTTTGAGCCCCGAATGCAGCCCTGGCTCTCTCTGTGAGCCCCAGAACTGCTCCAGCCCGGGGGGTTCAGAGCCCCAGGAGTGCCCCGGGCCAGGGGCAGAGCCCAGCCGGGCACCAGCAGCAGCTCCCTCAGCCCCAGGGGATGGGGAAGGGACCAGAGACAGAAATCCAGCTCAGAACAGTTTAATAATAATGGAAACCAAGACAAATTTAATTTAATTTAATAGTAATGGCAACACACAGTAACAGTGAGAGCAACAAGGGCAGTGAGTACAGCAATGAACAGCAGAGAGAGAAAAACCCCTCCACACTGCCCCTTTGACATTAGAAATCCAAAATGTGATCCAGAGCACCATCAGCTCCCAGTGTGGGGCATTTCCACATTGCTGTTCCTTTCCTTGTGTTCCATCCTGGGCATTTGTGAATGAAGAGAGGCACTGGCTGCTCCTCTGGGCAAGGGAAAGGCTCCTGTGCTGTTCCCAAAAACACAACTCCTGGAATTAGTGCCCTGGGAGCCCAGGCCAGCCCTTCTAGTGCCTGGGGGTCACCCAGAGGGTCTTCACCAGCACGAAACGAAAATGCCATCCTGGTGCAGTGCATTTCCAGCAGGATTGGACACTCCTGGCCAAGGTGAGCAGTCCATGAAAACTGGACCGGTGACAATCCACAGGGGATTTTCAGTTGGAGACTTCAGATCAGAAACTCCGGTTCTTTTCGGCACCTCTTGCCTGAACGTTTCCCTGCAGGAAGAGCTCAATGAGTATTTTTACTGACCACGGTATTGCCAAAGCAGGGAAAGCCAAGCAGCGTTCCCTGAACGCCCCCATCCCTTCCAAGGCCATCTGCTCCCAGTGGTGATGGGCAGAGCCTGCCCGGAACAGCCTCCAGGGGGATGAACTCCCTCATTCCCAAGGTGTGAACGGTTCTGGCGTTATCCCTGTCCCTGCTGTGCACAAACCCCGGAGCTCCAGGAGCTGCAGCAGCTGCAGGCAGGTGTTTTCCCTGCTCAGCTTTTCAGGATGTGGCTGAAGGTCCCTTCCCTGTCAGCTCTGGGAGTTGTCCCTGCCACAGACCCCGCTGTGACCTGGCCCTGCTGGAGCCAATTCCCTGCCACGGCCACAGCCTGCAGGAAAACGGGAAAGAGCCCAGCGGGCCCCAGCTCCAGCCAGGAATGGCTCACACAGGCTGTGGGTGCTCCTCCTGCTCTGAAGGGAGCTGGGATGATTCCCAGGGCCTGGGCAGGGCTCCCTGTGGAGCAGCAGCACTTCAGTTCTTCAGCCAAAGCCTTTTCTTGGGGCTCTGAGGCACAGGATGAGCCACACATTTATCCCTCCCTTATTTCTCACACACTCCCAGACTGAGGCCCTGCTCTTTCTGCCTTCCTCAGGGGCTGCAGTTTCCCACTTCTCAGCAGAGCAGTGTCTGCAGCAAACTGCCAGAGCTGTCCCATTCCCGAGTACAGAGCTCAGCACAAGGGAAGAACAAAGGTTTTAGCACTCACCATCTTTAATTTTCCTTTCTCACATCCACTTGCTCCGGCTCTTTCCATCTCAAAGGTTCCTTGTCTTTGTGTCAGCCCCAGAGGTTTCTGTGAGGAGATTTCACAGCCACAAATCAAGATCCAAACCCACAGGGTTGTCCATAAAGGTGGAGCAGTGTTGGTTGTTCCAGTGCATTTCCTCCATGAGCACAAGTTCAAAATCACGACATCGCTTCATCATTCCCTGGAGCTGATGCTGTAACAATGAAAAACTGATTTTCCATGTCCAGAGATTGTCCTGCTCAGGCTATGAGACCTTCGACTGCACGGTGTTCCCTCCTGAAAACCAGAGCACAAGGAAAACCCCTGGGGAGCCGTGGGAAGGAAAGCTGCTGGCACAGCTCTGATTTCACACACGGATTTTACAATCCCTTGGATCTCGTCTGGGCCTTCCCCCCTCCACTGCCGATCGCCTCCCTGTTCCCTCAGAACGCTCCTTCTGTGCCCCACATTAACGCGCATTTTACCCCAAAATGTTCATTGTGCCCCTAAAGAATCCGCCCTGGAGCGACAACCCGGGCCCCGCACGGCCGAGGCAGCTCCGGAGCCCGCAGCTCCCGGGGCATCCCCGGGGCTGTCCCCGCTCGGGGCTGTCCCCGCTCGGGGCTGTCCCCGCTCGGGGCTGTCCCCGCTCGGGGCTGTCCCCGCTCGGGGCTGTCCCCGCTCGGGGCTGTCCCCGCTCGGGGCTGTCCCCGCTCGGGGCTGTCCCCGCTCGGGGCTGTCCCCGCTCGGGGCTGTCCCCGCTCGGGGCTGTCCCCGCTCGGGGCTGTCCCCGCTCGGGGCTGTCCCCGCTCGGGGCTGTCCCCGCTCGGGGCTGTCCCCGCTCGGGGCTGTCCCCGCTCGGGGCTGTCCCCGCTCGGGGCTGTCCCCGTTCCCGTTCGGGGCTGTCCCCGTTCCCCCGGCCCGTCCCCGTTCCCGTTCGGGGCTGTCCCCGTTCCCGCTCGGGGCTGTCCCCGTTCCCGTTCGGGGCTGTCCCCGTTCCCCCGGCCCTGTCCCCGTTCCCCGCTCACCTCCGAGCCCGCCGCAGTCTCCCCCGCTGTCCCCGGCCCGGCCCCGCCGCTCCCCGGGCTCCGCCATTGCCGCTCCCGCTCCGCGCCTGCGCTCCCGGCACAGCGGCCGCGGGTCCTGCCGGGAGCGCCTGGCCCGGGCCCGCTCCGGCTCCGCGTCCCGATCCCGGCCCGGGCCCGCTCCGGCTCCGCGTCCCGATCCCGGCCCGGGCCCGCTCCCGCTCCTCCCCTCATCCCCGGTCCCTTCCCATCCCGGCCCCGGAGGTGCCGCTGCCCCGCCTGTCTCCAGCCCCGGTTCCGAACACCCCGCGCTCCTCTGCATCCCCAGGGATCCCCAGGGGCTGTGGGGGGATCTCGGCATCCCCAGGGGCTGTGGGGGGATCTCTGCATCCCCAGGGATGCCCAGGGGCTGTGGGGGATCTCTGCATCCCCAGGGATCCCCAGGGTCTCTGGGGGGATCTCTGCATCCCCAGGGATCCCCAGGGGCTGTGGGGGCATCTCTGCATCCCCAGGGTCTCTGGGGGGATCTCTGCATCCCCAGGGATCCCCAGGGTCTCTGGGGGGATCTCTGCATCCCCAGGGATCCCCAGGGGCTGTGGGGGCATCTCTGCATCCCCAGGGATCCCCAGGGGCTGCAGGGTCACAGCTGCCTTACAGCTGCCCTGGTCTCACCATGGCCGGCAGAGGAATCTTTGTTCTTCTCCTGTTGCACAGTTTTATTTATTTTATCTTTCAGTATTGCAGTGAGACAGCACCACATTTAATAAGCCCAAACTCAATCCCTGATGTTTAGGGAACCCTGGTGGGGCTGATTATTTCCATGGGCAGCATCACAGCAGGTTCCCCTCACAGGAACAGGATGGATCCCTGCGTGCTGAGGGCCCTGCTGTGACTCCATTTCCCTGCTGGCAATCAGCAATCAGGATCCTCCAGCCCTGGGCTGGCAGTGACTGCAGGTCCCAATAATTCACATTTCAGATCTGATCACCCAGAGCAGTGTCCTTGCTGGACAGGGAGCTGGGACAGCTCTGCCCTGAGTCATTCCCATCTGCAGCTGCATGAAATGCAGTCCAGCTTCACACAAGAGAGGCTGATGTGCAGCAGGCACAAGTGGAGCTGGACATTTCAAATGTATTTCCCACACTGAGGTTCTCATCACTAAATGCCTCTCTTGTTCCAGCCATCCTTGAACGTGCAGAGTCTACAAAAACTCAGATCATACAAATTGCAGCACCAGAGAAAATTGTTCCAGCTGCCTGCTCATTCATTCGTTCAACTCAGTCATCCAAAACTCCCAGGGAAGGCTGGATAGGTGCCATGAGTATCCTGATTTTTCAGGGCTGTGTCGTGCCTGGTCTTTGACAGAGGTTTTGTGACAGTGGCTTGCACTGCCCATAAATTTAGAAACCAGCAGTGCCTGGGTTCCCTGCTGGGCCTTTGTGGGGTTTCTGTGCATCAGTGCCCCTGGAAGAATGGAACCTCCCAGTGCAGCTCAGTTTCTCTCCTTCAGGGCATTACAAGGACATCTCCTCAGGGAATTGTGTGGACACCTGGGAAAAAAATAAAAAAGAAAGAGAGAGAGAATATTCTCTGGTACAAGTTGTAGTTACAGTGTGCCTCAACTTTGTGCTACAGTAAGCTAGCTGGATTAAACTGAGTAAAAGACAGGGAAAATGAGAGAGAGGAGGAATGTTGGAGTCTAGAACATCCCTCTGGCCACCTTGGAGGGTTTGGAGACCAGACAGGGGGGTCTGGGATCTGTACAGGGGGGTCAACCAGTCTCATACAGAGCCCAGGAGGACACTGCCTCTGATCCCTGGCCATGGGAGTGAATGCCCACATTGTATGAAGAATCACAAGCTGAGAGAATTCAAAATAAGTAGTATTTAGTTTATCATAGAATGTAAATGTAGAATCTAGGATTCTCAGTATATGGGGTTGAAGAGGCAAGATGGAGGAATTGGGGAGTGCTCCTTGTTCTTGCTCTCGTCCCCCATTTTCTGCTGAGTTGGATCTCAAGGATTGGTTTAGAGTAGAAACGACATGTTAGCATAGGTAGTAGGTATTGGTAAAATTTTGTAAATAAAAAATACGTCTCGGACAGTGGTTGGGTCAAGGGTACCGTACATAAGGTGCGGGGCTCTCTGATCCGCCCAGTCTGCCGCGTGTCCTGCTCTGCTGGGGATGCCTCACAGATCTGGGACAGAACTAAGATAAGGTACCCTGCCAGGGAGGCCTGGCAGAGCTGAAAAAGGACTGAGATAATGAAGAATAAACAACCTTGGAAATGTGCACTGGCAGACTCAGCTTGTCGTCTCTACCTCTGGTGTGAAACGCTTAGGGCAAAGAGAAGACTGAAAACCTTATTACCTCTGGGAACAGCAACCCAGAGGAAACTCCCAGGGAACAGCAACCTTGGGAGAACCCTTAGTACCATGGGGAACAGCAACCCCAAGGAGAATCTCAGGGAATCAACAACCCTGAGAGAGGAGGAACAAGAAGAGAATCAACACATCCCTGTATTAACACCTGCCCTGTGCTGCCCTGTGCTCCTGCAGGTGCATCCCCAGCCCAGCTCCATCCCATCCCTGCCCACAAACCCTGGCAGAGAGAAGGGACAGGCAGAGCTGGGGCTGAATTTCCCAACACTTCCACTGAGATCCCAGCAGCTCTGCAGGGAGCAGCACCAGTGGGAAGCTTCAGCTGTGGCTGAGCTGGTGATGAACCCTCCTGCACCAGGCATTGGTCAGACATGCCCTGATCTGAGAACAGGACATGAGCACAGCCTGATCCTGGCTGCTGCTGGCAGAATTGAGGATAAAATTGATCCCTTGGTGCTGAACTTTACAATTCCCCAAGGTAACAGTATGGGGTTCTCCTCAACTAAAGGAATTATTCAGTTTGAGCCTGAGGCCATCTAACTGCACACTTCTGACACAACTGGGCTCATTAATATTGTCACAGAGGGGTCATTAATAATATCTGATGGTAACTGTACAGACTTACACACTTACATAGTGCATATCACAATATTTCTTTCATTTCCAAGTGTGGTGGCTTTCGTGCTGTCCTTTATCTGCATAAACATTGTTTAACAACAGAATAAAAGACTACCACCCCAAATTCTGTATTTTGTGTTAACCAGCAAAGGGTTTTTAAAGATGGGCATGACAACAATTGTGTTGCTACAAATGTGAGTTTACAGAGGGCAGGAAGCTGTGGTGGTGGAGACAGACACGACACTCAGAGAGCTTTGGGAAAATCCCAGAAGGCTTCAAACATCAGCTCCTGGTGATCTAAAAGTCCCTCTGACCTTTTCTGTGCAGCCTCCCACGGGCAGCTCCACACAGCTCTGGCTCTTTCTCTCCTTCTTCTCTCTTCCTTCTGCAGTTCCAGCTGGCTCCTTCCTGTCCCCAGCACGGCCACCTCACCCTGGCTGTCCCCTGGACAAGCTCTGACCCTTCCTGTCCCCAGCACGGCCACCTCACCCTGGCTGTCCCCTGGACAAGCTCTGACCCTTCCTGTCCCCAGCACGGCCACCTCACCCTGGCTGTCCCTTGGACAAGCTCTGACCCTTCCTGTCCCCAGCACGGCCACCTAACCCTGGCTGTCCCCTGGACAAGCTCTGACCCTTCCTGTCCCCAACACGGCCACCTCACCCTGGCTGTCCCTTGGACAAGCTCTGACCCTTCCTGTCCCCAGCACGGCCACCTAACCCTGGCTGTCCCCTGGACAAGCTCTGACCCTTCCTGTCCCCAACACGGCCACCTCACCCTGGCTGTCCCTTGGACAAGCTCTGACCCTTCCTGTCCCCAGCACGGCCACCTAACCCTGGCTGTCCCCTGGACAAGGTCTCCCCCTCTCTGTCCCTTGCCCTCCCTCCTGTCCCCCCTCCTCACAGCAGGGCCAGCAGAGCCCAGCTGATCCCACCCAGCCCAGTCACTCTTTAGCACCCCCAGAGCTGGCAGGGCCAGGCTGTTCCACTCCTGAGGAATGAACACAGCTGCAATAGCTCAGAGCCAGGAGTGCCCTCAGCACTGTCTGTCTGCCCACACTGGGGGAAGCTCTGGGCATTCCCAATGCCAGCTTGGGCGGATACAACTCCAGGAACTTTTTGTTTTGGGGACCCCCACCCCCAGCAGAGCAGGGCTGTGACCATCACTGACCACAGACACCAAACTGCAAAGATCAGCTCTTGTTGCTGGATCCACAGAAGTCTTCTCTCTCCACTGTCTATGCCCACTCTCCTTTCCTTCACTTTCTTTTCTTTTCCCTGTGTATTTTCTTCATGGATTTTCATCCTTCTCTAGAAAATAACCAAAATGGCCACAAACATTCTTTCCACTGCAATTACATGGTTTTAAAATAAATCCTCTTCATAAATACCCTGGTCATTCAGTGTTCTTTCCCTCTAATTCACCCCAAGGGATTTATTAACAGGAACCTCAGCTGCCCTGTCCTAGATGTGGGTTCCACAGATGAGACATCCACAGCTTCTCTGGGCAGCCTGTTCCAGTGTCTCACCACCCTCACAGTAAAGAAATTCTTCTGTATATCTAACCTAAACTTCCCATCTTTCAGCCTGAAAATGTCTCACTGGTTTTATGATAACCTCCAAAATTCCACTGCTGCCCTTTCTTAACAAGAGAGAAAATTCTGCTGTTATTTCTCTGGTGTAATTGTCCTTCCCAAGGAAGGCTGAACAAAGCCTGAATTCTGTATAATGTTGATACATGGGCTCATTTAGAAAAGCATTGTTAGCAGCTGATGGCTCATATCATCTCCCTGGCAATTTTTTACATTTAGGTTGTCCCTATTTTGTTACAAGAAGAGAACATAGAGGGTTTTACTTCGATTGGGTCCATTAATTTTCAGAAGCCATTTGGACAGCAAGGTATTTAATCCATCTCCCGTGTGCTTACAATGAGACACTGTTTCTAAAGAACCTAAATTGAGTGCTTTATTCTAAGGCTTAGGGTATTCATTAGAAACAGGCCCCGTTATCTGTGAAAGATTAATACCTGCATGAGCAAGGACAATGCAATCAGCAATGGCAGTTTGATGGCACCATAAAAATGGGGCTGACTAAAAAATCAGTGCAAAAGAGATGCAGAGGTTTAAACAAACCCCCAGCGCTGGGCCTGTTATCATTAACACCCAATTAAAACTGATCACTGTCTAATGACAGCCCTGCCTGATGCTCCAGTCCTGCTCTGTGGTGGTGCCAAGGCAGGAGTGGAGCACTGGGAATGCTCAATAACCCGCGGGGCAGACAGGAAGGGCTGGGATCACTTCTGGGGCTGAGCTCATTTCCCTTCAGGTTCCAGCTCGGGGGGAGGCAGGAGCACTCACACCTCCCTTCCTCCCAGGGATGTTCTGGCCACGCAGAACAATTGGGGGATTTGTGGGCACACAGCATTTCTGCCAGGAACCTGGGGATGTGTTCAAGCTGGACCCGTTCCTGTGGAATTGCAGGAACAGGGATGGAGAAGCTGAAGAGCAGCTCCAAAATTTCAGATGCCCATTCAGCCTCCTTTTGTTAAATTTTCTAATCTTGTGTTAGAGAATCAAGAAGCCTTTGAAACAGCCAAAGAAGTAAAAAATTCCAATCAAAACTGTGATTACAGTCTGCTGCAGTCTCTTGCTAATCAGTGGGCTTTTGAATTTGCTCTACATAATGTGTAGGATATTTATATTTGCTGAATATTTATTTTTCTGGTTTTTCTGTGTGAGTGATGAATGCTCTTGCTGTCACACATGGGTATAATGGAACTCAATTCTCAGTCATATTCATTAGCAATCACATCAGTTTTGTTTCAATGTTGTTTTCTTTGTCACTGAGAAAGAAAAAAGTCAACTTTGCTGGTCAAGCAGCATCTTCTTGACTCCTAAATATAAATGGGGGAAACAGCTGCTAGGGAGAAAAATGTTCCAAAGGAGAGATTTTTAAAAAGCCACTTCCCTGAGCTGATCATTAAATATAACAAAATAATATCTGCAGAAACGGCCTTAAAGCAATGTGGACCAGAATTGCTGCCACCCATTCTAATGGAAGCTCTAAAACTTCTCCTGTAATTGGTGTCAGTCTTGTCCAGGGGATCACTTCTGTGCCACTGGAAAAGAATATTTGAAAATCAGGGGCCTGGCTTTGACTGCTTCCTCTTCCTGCCCCAGCACTGCTTCTCCACCCCACAAACAGTGATCAAATCCTAAATGGCTGGGAAATAAATTCTGTGCTTTGCAACAAATGGAAGTTGAAATGTAGCAAAGCGTTTTTAGATCTTTCCCTCTGCAATATTATAAGGAGTGCAATGATACAATTTTCTTGAAAATGTTGGCAGTGGAACAAGAATTTTCATAAAAAAATGAAAATAACTGGCCTGAATGTCAGGATAGAAATGCAAATTTTGGTCAGGAAATCAGTTTCTTCTTTGTATTCATATGAAACTTATGAAAAGTAGAAAGCTGCTCCAAGCCAGTTGCTAATATAAAATTACTGATGGCAAAGTCAGTGCTGTGTGTGTGCAGTGAGCTGTGAGACCCTGGGGTGCAGCGTCCTGGCACAGGGTTAGAAATGCCCAGGCTGGAACCTGCCCTCACACTGGCTCTCAGCAGAGCTGCACTAAAAGCTTTTATTAATTGGTGCTGTTAATGAGCTGTCTCCCTGTCGCCCGGCCTGACTGAGGGCATCTCCTGTCCCCAACCCACTTCACCATGTCAAATATTTTCTAGTGAGAAGATGGTTGTTGAAGATGTAAATAAAACGATGATGGTTTCCTGGAGCTTTTGATTTTCTATGAAGGACAAAAACAATTCACTGAAATTTCCCCTACTTCTGTATACCGAAAGTCAGTAAAAAACTGGATTTCCACGGGGATTAATTTGATGCTTTGTGAGATAGATATATCTGAATATTAAGGGAGTGTATTGAGAGACAAGTGAAGCGTGCCACTGCTCTACTGCCAGCAAGGGACCATCATTTCAATTTAATCAATTTTCAATACATTGTACAAAAGTTTAACTTTTCATAACTGTGTTTAAATTAACATTAAGGGGATGGTGTCCCATTTAAATGGCACAGCAGCAGATATCTCAGTATTTCAGTATCTCCTCTTTACAAACCAGCAGCAGAACACCCTTGCTGTGCTGCTGTGAACACCTCCCCACTGGCTGTGATATATTTATGTGTTCAGAGCTGCTCACAGCTCACGGTGGGATTGTTCTGGGAATGCTACTGAGCACTTCCCATTGATGTTTCACTGCCTTGTCCATGAGCTGCAGCAGCCCCTCAGCCAGGTACCAGCCCCCACACACACAGGCACAGGAATGACATGGAAATTCACCTTTTCCAGTGGTTTTTCCCAAGGTTCTTGCTTTCCCAGCCCATCTGTTCTGCATTCCTTGGCTCTGCAGCAGAGTTCAGACAGCCCTGAGGAGCCCTGACCTGCACGGAGCCTGGATGGTGAGAAATCCACCTGGACAGGTGAGGATTTTCTGTCCCAGCTGGCTGATGTTCATTGAGCAATCCCAGACTTTTCCCCTTAATGTTTCAGAGAGTCATAAGCAGAGTCCAGCCTTTTTTACCTGACTGGGAATACCTTTGTGTGCCTGCTGATCCTCATGGGGAGGAGCTGCCTCGTTGAAAACAGATGTGATGGTGGCAGTGTAAATGCAGAGGGTGGTTTCACACAGGATGTTTGATTTTGGTGGCAGAGCTTCAGTGCTGCATTCTCTGTGTCTCAGCTGATCAAAAGTGTTCTTCAGATTCCTAAAAATAAAAACAGGACAAGAAAAAAACTCAGCAAACCAGCAAACACAAATCAACAAAGAATTCACAACAGTTTCTTTGCCAGATGACTTTGGAAGCTTTTATGGACTGCTCACTGCTGTGAAACACAAAATCCAGCACCAACAATTTCTTAAGTGTTAGGAACACATTAATTTTACATTAATTTGTGCATTAATTTGGAGTCACTTTAAGTTTGAATTCATCTGCCTAAGGAAAGGCACTTTCATTTTCTTCAGCCTAACTCTCACACAAAAGTACATCTGACAGCACTGATTTGTTACAAGTTTGATTGCTATTCCTGGGGATCTCTGTAGGATGACATTCCCTTCTTTAGATTCCAGAAAGTGGCCCAGGTTTCATCCCAACACTCCAGGCTCTGGAATAATGAAGGTAAAGGTTTGCACTTTGTTTCCTTGCAGGCAACAGCTCGTGTCGCTCTCAGCACAGTGCAGTTCATCCCCCTTTCCTTTCCTTTCCTTTCCTTTCCTTCCCTTCCCTTCCCTTCCCTTCCCTTCCCTTCCCTTCCCTTCCCTTCCCTTCCCTTCCCTTCCCTTCCCTTCCCTTCCCTTCCCTTCCCTTCCCTTCCCTTCCCTTCCCTTCCCTTCCCTTCCCTTCCCTTCCCTTCCCTTCCCTTCCCTTCCCTTCCCTTCCATGTTTACCATTCAGAGTTTATAGGAAAATGGCACATCCCAAAAAGTGTCTTCAGAGCAATCACCTGTTTCTGGTCCATGTGTGGCCTGATCATTCAGACTTTGGTGCTTTCCTGTTTGTACAATTACTGTTAGATCTGTATTATTATTACTTGTACAACTACTGTTAGATCTGTATTATTATTACTTGTACAATTACTGTTAGATCTGTATTATTATCTGTACAATTACTGTTAGATCTGTATTATTATTTGTACAAGTTACTGTTTACAAGATCTGTATTAACCTTCAGTCAGCCTTCAAACACAGAAACAGCTGATTTTAGAGACCACATTTGGTTCTATATTGGCTCACACATCAGGATTGGCACTCCAATTTAAATTGCAGTCTTCTACAATATTTATTCATGTTTTAGAATGTGCTCAGCAGGGCTCGAGGGTCTGGGTGTGTGAACTTACAAAGAGTCAACTTGATGTAAGGCATGAAGGGAAAAAATCAAGTACAAATTGGCATATCCACACACAACAGGTTTTTTCTCAAGTTCAACCCTAAATATCTATTTAGGGATTGACCTGCACATAAAAATTGCTGACTTTGATCCTACAATAAATTATCATTTATGTCATGAGGTTCTAGGAGTTTGTGCCTAACGAGATCGAACCCGTGATGTTCCTTTTTATCATTCACATTCTGTTCCTCTCTGGCTGGTTTCAAGCCATGAGAAATTCTGTTTTTATGGGGATACCCTTATTAGATTCAGAGCAGCCATGAACAGGAGGGGTGCCTGATCCAGCTGCAGAACTGTGGGATCCAGCAGCACTCAGGGTCTCCAGGATTAGCAGCAAAAACTTCTCTGCACCCTGAGTTACCCTTGACCTCAGTGAGTGCAGATGGCAGTGCTGCACCACACCATCCTCCTCAGCCTGCTGGCTCCTCCAGACCTGGGCTGAAATTACACTTTTGGCTTGGTATCAATTTGTTCTGCCACAAATGGAACTAATTTGATTGTAATTTTTAGTTACTTTGTGGAAGGTGGTTGCACTTCCTAATCATCTACAGTAAAAACTCATTAACTGAGAATGAGATTTTGGCTAAGGAATTAGCTAAGAATCTGCTTTATTCTAGCACTGAGAAAGAACATGTTCTTGGTGTCTCTTACACCTGTGAGTGCATTTTTCTAACTCCTCATTTCTCTCTAATTGTGTCTTGTTTGTGGGGTAAATTCTCTAAGCTTCATTGGAAGGAAAATCATTGTCTTTTTATGCTCCCTGTGGGGAGTTCATTCCACTTGTTTACTGACCTGTGTGGCAGGCTGAATAAAGCGATCCCTAATTAGCATAGATGGAATAATCATTGGTCTATCTGGAGTCATAATTAATGCATTAGGAGGAATTTAGTGAGTGTCAAGGAGAAGGACATCAGCATAAATGAGTTTATTTTGGATGGGCTGGATTGAGACTCCCCTTTCCCCTCAGAATGTTTCCCCAAATCAGGCACTGCTCCCACATCAGTGGATGAGAGCCCTACCCTGCATGGTCTGAGGCAGGAGCTGCAGCCCTGCCCTGAGCCCTGCACAGCTGCAAGGGGCTGCTGGGTCCCACAAAGTCCCACAGCTCCAGCACTGGGGGTGGCACTGGGGACGGTCCCTAGGGGCTCTGCAGGTGCTCAGGGGCCTTGCCAAGAGCAGATGCTGCAGGATCTGATCCCACTGCCTGGGAACGCTGAGGCTTTATGGATTAAACAGCCCCTCCTGAGAGCAGCACCTGCAGGGACAGGGAAACAAAGATCATCCTGACACAGAGGGGCTGAAATAACTCCAACTGCTGTACTGTGCTCTGTGCAAACTGCAAGACAAACCTCAATTATTCTGGACCTTTCTCCTCAGTCAGTCACAGGCATCTGTCAGCCTGAGAGCAGATTTTAATTTTTATAGGGCTCTGTAAACTGAAGAATGGATGCTGCACCCAGGGAAGAGGTGAGATCCAGGAGGATTAAAAGAAGCTGGAGCTCCCAGCAATTGGGTTATAGAACATCCTTCTAATAGATTTTAGCACAGTCATGGCTGTGCTTAATCTTGAAAAATGTGATACAAATAGAGCCTGACAGTGGCTCCATAAACAGCTGAGTCTGGTCTAATTTCAAACCTGAGGAACTGGTTAAACCCAATTTCTGACTCCAGTGAGGGTCACTCCAGTCAAACCAGTGTCAAGTTAGTGGAAGTGGATTCCAGTCCTGCACTCACCTCTAGAAATGGAAATCCCCTGCAGAATGATAAAATCACAGGAACCAAATGAGCTGCTGTAAAATCTTTCAAGAACAATCACAACCCCTCATGAACTCACCTGGGGAGAGCAGCACTCTGGTTGGTATCTCCTTCCCTGTCCCCACCTTCTGCTCCCCTTTCCTTTTGTATTTCCTGAGAGGCACATTCTGTTACCTGCTTGAAATCTTTGCAGCCATCCTGGCTTCAAATCCTTTCCTGCTGATTTATAAATGAAACACCACATTCCCAGTGTATTGACAAGTGCCAAATCACAGAACATACTCACCATATATATATATATATATATATATATATATATATATATATGTCTTTTTAGAGCTCCATGAGGAGGGCTCAGTGTTTTGCTGGTCACAGCACAGGTGCCTCATTCAGGGGTGTGCAGGGTGACTGCTCACCTGGGAAATGCCTCTTTTGGCTGATGCAGCCTGTGTTGTTACCCTCAGCACACCCAGGACATTGATCCATGGTGGGACTGACTTCAGACAGGGAATTAAACCCGAACTGGTGAGGGGACCCAAGGAGAAAGCGAGGCACTCAGAGGACAGCCTGACTGACTGGGCAGGGTCACACAGCCACAGACACCTCTGCTGTGTCACCTGCTGCCAGCAGCTGCCAGGGCCCTGGAAAGGCTCCTGCTGCCAGTTTGTGGGGACAGTGTTCACAAAACTGTGCCAGGCTCATGCTCAGGGATTGCCTGTGGGAGCATCTGACTGCTGACACCTCCAGGGATGTGATTCCATCCCTCTCTGGGCTCCTGTCACCCCCTGCTCCCTCCTCCAGGGAGGAATTGTTCTCTAACAACCAATCCAAACCTTTCCTGGCACACCTTGGGGCCATGATTTCCTCATCCCCCACTCGTTCCCTGGAAGAAGGAGGCAGCCAAATCCTCCTCCTGTTCCCAAGCTCCTGCCAGGGCATGGCAGGGAGAGAGAAGCCCCCTGAGCCTCCTCTTCCCCAGGCTGGGCTCCCCCAGCTCCCCCAGCCCCTCCTGGTGTTCCACCCCTTCCTTCCCCACCTCTGCTCCCTTCTCTGCACATTCCCCAGCACGGCTGCTCAAGTCTGCTCACAGAGCAATTTGTGCAATAAAAAGGGAGAAAATGTAAAAGCCAAGGCTGCATTTCAGAATGTCTCAGTGCACACCATGCTCAGGGTGAGAGCAGAGTCCCTGTGAGAATGCAGTGTGACCTGCACCACTGAACAAAGCCTGGGCAATGAGGCAGAGGCAACACTCATAACACAACTGCACTGGCAAAACAAATTATATATGTTATTTGCTGTTCATTCACAGCAACCCTTCTGAATAAACAAGCAGAATATTTACACACTGCAGTCTCTGTGTCTAATTGTGTTTGTGCCTGTAGTTACATATTGCAATTACTGCTCAGTGATGCCATGCATGCATTTTTTTAAATGTAACTTCATGAATTTATATCCAGCCTTATTGCCTCACAGACAGATCTAAGGCTTGTAAGTGTGTGTGTGTATATATATATATATATAATTTTATTGTTTTCTTAATTACTTGTAACTGAAGTTGTCCCAGCCAGACCCACCAGGTATGTGCTGGTTTCCCTTCCAGAAAGGATCAGATGGTGAATGACTGAACCAAGAGAAAATTCAGACTGACCATTGCACAAGGAGGTGAAGTCAAGGATATTCACATGGAAAATGAGAAAGAGGCTGAACCTCAAAGTCTGAGGTAGGTTTTAGTGGTAGCTGGGATTTTTCCATTAAATTCTGATCTTGAAATGACCCTGAGTCCTACTACACAAAACTGTGTGCTCAGGCCTTTCATGAGGGAATAAAAAAAAAAAAAACAAAAAAAACCCCACCATTTTCCCCTTTAAAGTCAGGTATTTTTTGACTGCCCCACAGTGGAGCTGTAAGCAGCACTGACCTAATCCTCATCCTAGAAATTGGCCTTTCCCCCCAAGTGAATAGCACTGGATTTTGATTTTAAAATGCAGACAACTTTGGAATTACAGTTCAGGATGTACAGAATCATATCTGGAGTACAAAATACAAAATACAAATTCAAATACAACCTGATAAGGTATAGCAAGGCACAGCACTCTTTAAAATGGCTTTAGTCATTACACTGTTGAAGATATGCTTTAATTCCACTACTTTAAAACGTAATCAAGTCCATAAATTACAGGGAAAGGAGGGGATAACTGATTTGAAAGCTGCAAGACTGCAAAGTGACCAGCAACCAGAACAAGACATGGAATTCTTGACTAAAAAAGAGCTATTAAAATGTGGAAAGGGCAGAGTCTGGACAGGCCAAAAGAAATAAAGTTATGCAGATGAAATGGTGTCACCAAAAAATCTTCAAGCTTCTTTTCTCTTTATATAGGACTAAAATAATATATATAAATATCCAAGAAATGTTACTGTTTGTGGACTTTTTGGAAAGTTATCTGTGGTGGCAGAGCTATGTAAATAAAAATCTGAATTTCTGTTCACATTGTTTGTATGATTAAAGAAGGAAAATTTCAAAAATAGGTTTTAATGAAGGTGGAAAATGTCTCCTAAATTACTGATTAAAAGGAATGAACAAGTATGTTGGCACACTGAGCTATTTTCTAATCACAGATAATTAATCCTTCATAAATGGCTAGCAAAGTCCAACACTACCCTGTAAATAATGTATGGCATGCTCTCAAGGAGCTGTAAGGAATATATAAATATTGCACGCTGCATTCATTTAGCCAATTAAACTGCATTTAGCAGTGCCAGAAGCTGGACTGCAGCATTTGCACATTGTGGATCTGCTGTTCCTCCTGGCCCTCTGGCTCCAGGGGAAATGGAAGCAGAGGCAGGCTCAGGTCAGGGATCCCCTGCCCAGCAGAGCCCAGCAGGGACTGAAATTCCTCCCCTGCTGCCCCCACAGCTGCTCTGCCTGCTCAGGCCATGGGCAGAGCTGGGAGCAGCCCTGGGCTGGGGCCAGAGTGTGAAAGGAAAACATTCCTGCATTTTGTGTGTGTGTGTGTGCATGGGGGGTGGAAATAAAACTGTCCCAGTCACTTTTCCAGTCCTGAATATGGAAATGACCGTGGTGCTAAGAGAGAAGGGGAAATGCTCCTCTGGAATTCCCAGGCACAGGTTTGGTAAGTGTCGTGGTTTGAAGGGAAGTGAGTTTTTTTGGAAGTAGTGGTCAAACCAATCAGTCCTTAGGTCTGAGTATTGGCACCTTTGTTGGCCACTAAGAGGTTGGACACGCCTCTGAGGACACGAGGGGTTAAAAGCCGGATTTCCCAGCAGGACTCTCTTTTTCCCTGCTCTGCTTTCGGAGAGGGAGCGTCTTCTCCTCTCCCCTGCCCAGGCCTGGCTAGGCCGGGTGGGGGAGGGGAGCAAGGTGGGCCTGGCTGAGCAAGGTGGGCCTCGGGGTGGGGAACAGAGGGAGCTGGAGTGGAGCTGGTCCAGCTTCCATCTAGAATGGAGGGGTGGAGGGAGAACTTTGGAGGTGCCTTCCGTCCCCCTCCCTGTCCCATCCCCTTCCCCCCCTTCCCCCCCCCCCCCCGGTCCCGTCTCTCTCCTCCCCCCCACAGAGAGAAGGTGCCGAGCTGGAGCTGCTTGTGAGAGCTGCAGTGCCTGCGATCGCCTGTGCCTGACCTTGGTGGTGGGAGATAAAAGCTTTTAACTCTTTCTAAGGCAGAAGAGAGTCATCCCTGGATGCTGAATTCTCATAGTTGGTGGTTTTAGGAGAGAGAGGACAGCCTGGGACCGAGAGGGTAATGTGAGATGAAAAGAAGCCCCTTCGATTGCCGGAATGAAGAGGAGTGGCCTATTAGGCCGGACTTTTCCCGCATAATGATAGCCATAGACGGACCCTGGACCCTCCTGACTATAAATAAGACTGTGTTTGGGTGGATGTTTTTGGCTCAAACCCAGAGACGTTCTGGCCTGCTTCTTGGAGCCCCCGGCCCCAGGGGTAAATGGGGGGGACCTGAGTCCCAAAATGAGAAGATGGCTGGTTTTTGGTACTTGGCCAAAACATCCTTAAAAAGAGCCCTGTTGCAGTGCAGGTCCATGGACGGCAGTGAGAGTGCTGGACATGGAAAGGAGGGTGTCACCCTGGCAGACTCTTCGAGGCAGTGCCATGGGTGACGTGGGAACACGGGATGGTGGACCTGTGTTTCCTGTGGGGGGGGGGTCTGTGGTGCGAGAGAGACTCCTCTCGTCCTGGATGGAATGTGGATTGTCTGAATTTTAAAGGATGATGATTTGGATTAGGAACCCAGGGTTGTTGAGGGATTAAGCAAGTAGATGAAGGTAATGTGCTGGAGTCAACTGAGTGAGCATGTATGGAATGGAAATTGGGGGGAGGAGAAGCAGTGTTTTTGGGAGGTTTTCTCTTCTGCTTTTGGGTGGCTGAGTTTTTCTTTCCTTTTCTATTGTCCATTGTTATGTAGTATAATAAATTGTCTGTCTGTTTCAAGTATTAGGCCTGCTCTGCTCTGTTCTTGACCACATCTCACAGTAGTTCATTGGGTAAAATATACCCTCATGGGTGCATTGGCATTTTGTCTAATGTCAACCCATGACAGTAAGGCTGTCCCAGGAATAACCACACCTCTCTGACCACTGGAGTGAATAAACACAGGGAAAGCAGCACTTGGCTGGCCTGGAGCACATTCTGAGACTGCAAAAGAAAAGGAAGCTTAATTCATCCCCATAGCTGCAGTTCCTTGGCATAAAAAAGTGAAATGTGACACCAGGCCTTGTTATGAGGCCTTTGTTCATTCAGAAGAAAACCCCACTGAGCAGTGTGATTTGTTGGAAATGCTTTTTGTCATGTGAGGAGCTCTTCTATGGACATTTCAGACACGGTTCAAACCCACCAAGCTGTGATTTGTGAAGAAAGGCAAGAACTAGAAACAAGACCTGCCCTCAGGCACCTTTGTGTTCTGGTGCTGTTACACCGTGTGTGACAATGGGGGAGGAATTTTAACATAAGTGAGAGCAGAGAACATAAAATAAAGATGGAAATGAAATAAAAACAAGATTGTATCTATTGAATAAATGCAAAGCCTGGGTCCCTTCAGTCCCAGGAGCCAAAGAAAGGACAGAGAAAGGCAAGGCCTTCAATCATTCACAGATATAATTCAGCAATATTTTGCTTACCTGGTTCTGTTTGTCTCACCCAGTTTGGTTCAGTGATTCAGCTGGTTGGGAGACAGAGATGTGAGGAGCAAAACTGTGGTGATGACAGAGTGAAGGAAACCTGCAGAGCCCAGGAAATATTCCCAGGGAAATAAAAATCCAAATACTAAATTAGTGATGTACCCATTTCCTCTGAATGTCAAGCAACTCAAGGCAGGAGTTTCAACTGAGGACTGCAGGGAAAAAACATTACCTGAACCCAGGTGAGCTGCACCTCAAACCCACCAGATTTTGGCAGTAAATAAACAATAAATCATAAATATGTATTTATAATAATAATAATAATAATAATATAATAATAATAATAATAAAAGATCTATAACATAAAAATATAACAATAATTATTATATGTTATTACATATAATTATATACAGTATACTATATATAATATTGTATAAATTCAATAAAACATAATGTAACATAACATAATATAATAAAATATCAACATTTATAATAATAAATAAATGGCTGTAAAAAATACAATAAATAAATAAATAACAAATAATACACCTGCCCACAGTTCCCTGGCACATTTGTGCCCAGCTGCCTCGCTCTGCCTTGGTGCCAGTTCCAGTGCCTGGGCCCTGCTGACCTTGCACAGCTCCTGGGCACTCCGTGGGCTGTGCCTGCAGTGCCACCCAAGCTCTGAGAGACAAAGAAAACAAAAAGCAGAATTAAAAAAAGAGAGCAGCCCTGCCCAGCCCCTCCAGTCCCTGGCAGCAGGGGGACCCAAGCAGGGATTCTCTGCCCAATTTCCCTGCCCTGAGCACAGAGCCAGGGGCACAAACGCTGCAGAGGGCCCTGTGCCCCAGCCCAGGGGAGCCCATGGCCCCACAGGGATCTGCTCTCAGCACAGGAGCATTGCCTCTGCAAGGATGGGCTCTCCTTCCTGCACCCAGCTCCTCTTCTCTTCTCCTGCAACTGCACACAAAACTCTGACTGTAAAGAAGGACACGTCTGTGCATGACATTTTGTATTTTCTGTAATTTTCTGTCTTTCCTAATCACTGCCAATGCTGCCTTCGTCTCAATTGCTCTATTTTTTATCTAAGCCTACACAAGCTTTTTTATGGTAGGGTTCTGTTCATTTCCCCATTATTTCTTAGCTAAAACTTTCAATTATTTTGTCTTTAGTTAAAAGACTTCACTCCTTCCAATCCACCCCGGGCAACTTCATTATTTTGCTTTCCAGCTCTCTGTGCAGTGTCAATTATGGGACCATTTTTTGCTGTGTTACAGAAGCAGTGATAGTCCAGTTCTCTAACAGAGTGATAACAGTGTCTGGCTCACAATTTGACTTATTTTTAATTGCTCATGGATTTCAATCTAATTTGTGAAATTCATTTCCATTTTGAACACGATGAAGTAGAAATGTGATGAGCTTTTAAATGAGTCGAGGCTGGGAATACAGACATCACTGCCCCCCTGTTCACTCTGACCTCATTTTGCTGGCAGCCAGAGCCACCCACCACAAAAAGGGTTCAAAACAAATGGCAGATTTTTATTGATAAATGTGCCTAATTAGCAACATTTCAGAGGCACTTGACACCACTGAATCAAAGAGCTGACCCTGCTATCAGAATATTGTACCTCATTTCACTGAGAAGGATGCTGAGGATGAACACCTGCTTTATAAGTTCTTATTTCTCATAGGATTTTGTAATCTTTAAAATGCATAAGCTGCTATTAGAAGCAGACCTTAACCAAAATGACAGCCTTGGATATTTTGGAGATACTTAGGGCTGGAGCTGAAAACAGGATTTGCCAGTAATAACTGACTAATTAATTAAACCTAAAACAGTATTTGCCTGTAATAACTGACTAATTAATTAAACCTAAAGCTCAGGCCTAATTTCCTTGAAATTTCAAGGATCCTTTTAATGTGCTCTGTCCCTTCTTTTCCCTCCTCCTTACCTTACCTTACATTAAATGCCTTGCAGGGTGTGGTGCAGATTAATAAAATAAATGCTTTGCTGGCAGTTTCACAGTAACACAGCTGGGCAGGGTTTGTGCTTCCCACAAGGCACCGCTATTAATTTACACCAGGCAATTAACAGGTTCCATAAACAGACAATTAGAGAAAGCCCTTGCTCCAAGTCACTGCATCCTGAGCAGGCAGAACCACCTGGCACGGAGCTCTCTGGGAAAGAAGGGATTTGCTGTGAGTTTTCTCCCCCTTTTGGTGCCAGTGCCCAGTGGAAGAATGGTGCATTTTCATTCAGTGCAGACACTGGGGATGCAGTCAGACACCCCTGACAAACGGTGGCAGCCAGGACAAGGTGGTGTTTAAATGTGAGAGGGCACAAACAGCAGCTCCTGCTCTCTCTGCAGGGCGTTCCTGCAGCCAGCCCAGCACCCCAGGAGTGCTTCTTCATCCCCCCGAGCTGCTGATGGAGACACAAATCCATGGATTTATCCACACTTTTCAGTGTGCAGAGCCTTCTGGACATGCTGAGGCTCTCCCAAAGTCTTTCTGTGCTGATTGCTTCACTGAGGTGCTTCTCTCTCTCCTTCACTGCAAACCAGCCTCAGGAAGGTTTAGCTCAGGATTTACCCAAGGAGCTCTCTTATTATTCTAAATGGAGATAACTAGCTCATGCTAAAATCATCTTTCACTGAGAAACTTGGAGTAATTTAGGAGAGAGCTGAAGACTGTGTCATTCCTCATATCTGGAGGAGTTTGTGTTTGAATATTGCCAATTAAAAGTGCCCTTAGGAACAGCTGAAATAGGAACAACCTCTGAGGCTTGTGTTGCTTTCTAATTCTATCTTGCTCACAACTCGAGGTCCCACAGCACCCAGCACTAACAGAAGTCAGAAATGCCAGGCACTTCTTGGAGGCCTTTCACCAAAGCATTTTTCTGGCTTGCTCTGAATTTCCAGTGATTCCATAAATTTGACCATTCCATCAGTGCTTCCAGCATTTTGTGTAGGAAACAGCTTTTGTACACTTACACTGTATTTTTGTCAGAGAGGTTTTCTGCTCCAAACCCAATGCTTCACTGCTTTTCAATATCATTCTGTGGTTCCCAATCTTCTCTCTTGGATTGCATTTTCAGCTGTCTGAGCTCTCTTTTAGGCCTTTTACTCAGTCACACCCATTCTGTTGTTATTATTGATTCCCAGCTCCCAGTGAGTTTTGCTGCCCTTTGAATAAACACCCCAGGTTCAGAAGTAGCTTTACTGATGCAGGAATGGCAGAGGAGAAGCAGCAGCTCTTTTTGTGCTGGGGATGCCATGGTTTGGGTGAATTTCCCATCTATTAACAGGTCACATCTGAAAGGCATCCCACATCCCCAGGAGAATTCCTCTGAAGGATCTCCAGGCAGGAGAGGAGATGGGGGTTGTGCTGCTGGAGCTGTCAGCACCAATTCCCATCCTCTGGGATCTTTTCCAGACAGGTCTGAACTGACCTCGAGGAGCCAAAGTGGTGACCCCAAAATCAGTGCCCAGCAGGGGTGTCTGGGGCAGAGGAAGTCACCACTGAGAGCAGGGGCATCGTCTGGGGCTGCTAATTAGCACAGAGAGTGCCCTGAGACCACCAGGGAATAGGTGGAGTTACCAGAGGTCACCTTGACTCCAGAATTCTGGCTCATGGTCACACAAAGCCACCAATTATCCCACAGAGTTACCCCTGTACCCCAAATTCCAGCTCGGGGTCATCTGAGATCACCAATTATCACAGGGGGTTACCAGGCAGGATCTGTATCCCAGAATTTGGCTCATGCTCATCTGAGATCACCAATTATCACAGGGGTTACCAGGCAGGATCTGTATCCAGAATTTGGCTCATACTCATCTGAGATCACCAATTATCACAGGGGTTACCAGGAAGGATCTGTACCCCAGAATTTGGCTCTTGGCCATCTGAGATCACCAATTATCACATCAAGTTACCAGAGAGCAGCACCATCCCCAGATTTCAGCTTCTGGTGATCTCAGCCCGACCAGCCACGGGCTCCTTGTCTGGGCTATCAGCTGAGGTCACCAATGAACATTCACTGATAACAGCAGAGTCTCTGCTGAGCCTTGTGCAGAGACATAAAGCAGAGTTACTGCTGGGGACAGTGCCAGACACTGATTATAAACCCACAAAACTCATTTTTATACCTTGGCTATTAATTTCAGAGATCACAGACGTGTTCACCAGCTGCTCCCATCCATCACTTCCACGAGTCCATCCCTTCCAGTCACCCAACACTGTTTTAACTCTGCATTTACAACTGCAATATGATGTGAAAGCAAATGACTGACTTTTTTCCTATAAAAATGAGACTAGGGGCAGGACAAACAGATGGGAATTAACACTCATAATCTTGGGGAGAATTAGTTTTCCCAGCCATCCACCTCCTTAGCCGTGCCCTGGTTAACAAAATGGCATTCCTGAACTTCCCTGCCTGCGTGCACCGAGAACACAGGACACGCTGCAGGAGCCAGAGGGGCTCATCCTGAGCAGGGGAGAGCAGGGCAGGTATTTGCAATCCCTGCAATGGTGCACACAGATCTCCTCTGCAGCACAGGATTCAAATCACATTTCCCAGCCATAGAAAAGAGCCAGACCTTGCTGTGCTCAGACCTTCCTGTGTCTAGGCAGGGTTCAGCAGACACACTGGGGATGGCTGGATTGCAGTGCACTGTGCAGGGATGCAGAGCAAACAGGAGTCCTCTTCACTGCCCCGGGGCACAAAGGGCTGCAGCAGTGAGAATAAAGGTCTGCCTGCAAGGACACAATTGTTTGGCCAGATCAAAAACACTTTTCAGGAGAAAACTCAGAAACCAGGGAACAAAACCAAAAAATCCTGTTTTAATCATCCAAACTGAGCAGAGTGTGCCTTGGATTTTAAAAGAAACAAGGAAGTTGTCAGCACTGCAGCCAAGACACGGGGTGTGACTGTTCCCACTTCAGTAAACCACAGCCTGTTCACTTGTGTCAGCTGAGACACAGATGGGCCTCCAGCCCACAAACTGCAAATCCCACAGGGAACTGCTGCTTGAGCTAGTTCAGTGCTGAGTTCATTAATTGGGGAGGGTAAATAGCTAATGAGGCAATGCAATGATTTATGTCACATCTACAGTGACACCTGGGGTCACCTTGGGCAGGTCAGAGCATCCCCAGCTCAGTGATTCTGGGTTTGTACCTGTGGCACCCTCAGCCACCAGGATTCCCTGGCTCTTCAGGTGATGATATTCTCTATTTCCAGCCCACAGCCCTTCCAGGGAAATCTGCTGCTCAGGGGCACAATCTGACACCCAGGGGGACCACAGCCACTCAAAGAAACAAGGTGTAATTAATGCTCACCCAATAAATGCATTCTACCTTCCTCTTGCCCTCTGTGTCATTCACAGCTTCCTTCTTCCTGCACTGTTCTCCAGCCTCTTTCCTTGCAAACCAAGCTCCTGCACCTCCTCCTCTGCTCTGGGCCAGCAGTTCCTGCAGTGGGAGCAGAAGCCTGGCTGAGACAAATAATTCCCCAAGGAGGGAGTTATCTGCTGGTGCTGAGCTAATGAGGGGCTGTGCTGACACCACTGGAGTGCTGAAATCAAAGCAGAAAAGGGACAGAACCTGTGCCAGGGGAAATGGTTCCTTTACAGAGATAAAGGCAGGGAGGGGATGAACAGGTGAGAGTCTCTCATCCCCAGACACCACTTCACCTCCAGGCTTCCTCCTGCCTCCAGCAATGACACCGGCTTGCTTCCACTGCAATTCTGCATTTCAAAGGGCCAACAGCATCAAAGGAGTCTAAAAATAGGTTAAAGCCTGAAACCAAACAGCAGCTGTTTCACTGGCAACAGGAGAAGCAGAAGGGGAAAGAATTGCAGGACAGAGCTCCCTAAGAGTGCCAAATGACTGGAATTCCATGGATTTTGTGCCATCCAACAGACATTCCTCTAGAATCAGGACACATTTCAGGAGTGCAGTGACTGAGAGCTAGAACCTGCTGTGTGTGCTCTTTTCTCCTCACACCAAGGGGGTTCCTGACAATCAGAGCCTGGGACAGGACACACAGCAGCTCTCCACATCATGGCACATCCTCCAGGATCACCCTGCCTGGAACAGGGAGCCTGCAGCCCTGCTGTGCTCTGAGATCACAGCTGGACACCTCCTCTGGACCTGTGCTCACAAAGTATCAGTGCCACGGGGAGTCTCTGCACCCTGCACATCCCTGGACATTGCACCTCTCCCACAGAGAGGAAATCCCATCCATGAGGATCAACACTCACCCTTTATCCAAAGCCTCTGCAATTCACCACAGGCCAAGGCCACCCCCTGTCCTGGAATGAGAGCCTGGAAACAAAATGCAAATGGTGAGCAGAGCCCAGAGTGATTCAGTGTCCTCAGCCCAGCCAGGACTCACTGTGTCAGCTGGCAAGAGAGGAGGAGGAAACCCATCCTGTGGGTGTGAGTGCACAGATATTCCAGTTCAGAACAGGGGCTGGACCCAGACTGAGTTTAGGGGGGAAGATCTCAGAGCTCAGGACACCATCAGACAGCTGGTATGCACACTCAGGTCAGAGCTGAGATTAAAATAAATGTCCAGCAGATCTGAACACCACTGACAACTGTGTGATGTGAAAAGGGATGAAACAAGCTGAAGATAAACCCCTCAGGTTAAAAAGCAAGGGCAGGAGGAGATGCACCAATGTTCAAGCCACAAGCAAGGCTTGGAAATGAGAAATTCCATCCCAGTTCTGTGAGGCAGCTGGATTGATCTCCAGTGCCTCATTCCTCACCTCCACACACCCCCCTGAGGCTGTCCCTGCACAGCCCCTCCCTGCAGGGAGCTGATCTCCAGCACTGCCAGGCAGGGGGAGAGTGATGCTGCCAGAAGCCTCTGCTGGCTGCAGCCACGAGGGAGCAGCTGCTGACACTCACTGCTCACGCACCCACAGGACCTGTGGGCACAGAGCCACCTATAAGGACCTGTTTGGACAGAACAGAACAGGAATAATTCAGCCAAAGATGCTTTGGAGCCATCAATAACTTCACTCTGCTGAAATGGAAGCCTTTGGGTGGCTGTCCCAATGAGCACTGTGCAGATCCCTGGTAATTAGTCCTGCAAACACCAGCATTAAAATTTAAACTAATCTAAAGAAAATGTGCAACTGAGCATGCTAATAATAACACCAGCCAGTTTGTTATACCGAATGTCTCCATAAAGATATTCTTTATAACACCTTTGGCACAACTGGGACCTCGCATAATTAGATTTGATTTCACCTTCTTACGACTCTAAGCATAACTGGAGACTTCTAATGAGTTACAATTATTCTCTTAGCAATGTGTTTCTATTTAGTCTAATCTTGTGTTCTTCCAGCCAAATGCCACGTGTATTTATTATTATTATCTCCTACTGACAGCTTCTGAACTGAGACACTTGGACCCAGATAAATAACTTTATGTCTCCCCAGCACAACTCTGTGTGTGCCATCTGCTCTGGGTGGGAAATAATCTGCTAAGTGAAAAGTAGCAGTTTATGGAGATAAGAGAATTTCCATTCCACTCTTTTAAGCAGAGATAAAAACCCAGGCTGGTTATCTCCTAAATCTCACACTCCCACCCCCTCCCCACCAAAAGCTGCTAATGAAGATGCCTCGTTAATGAGCCCTGCTCACCTCACTGTGTTTCCCTTCAGCCCGGAGCAGCAGACGAGCAGGCTGCAGCCTCCTCTGGTGTCTGGCACGGCCAGGGGCGCTCCTGCTGCCCTGGGGAGAGGCAGGGCCAGGAGCAGCCCTGCCCAAGGAGCCACCCCAGGCCAGGGGGGCATTTCCTGAACTGGGCACAGACAAAAAGGGATAAACCGGAGAACAAACCTCGGGAACTTATTTACTGCTTGGGAAATTAATGAACCCCAGGAGCTCACAGGCTGCACAGCAAATTCAATAAATGTCTTTGCTTTTTAAAATCTGGGGAATCACAGCAGGTGGAATTGACTTTATGCTTGTCTTCCCTCTAATTCACTACAGGTAGCAACCCAATGGAACACAGAAGGGAAATGTAAATACAAATCTATATCAAAGTGAAAACAACATTAAATGAAGGAGCTGGAGCAGGTCAAGGAATGGTGCAGAACTTTAAACACGATATAAGTTATTCTGTAATACTTACCATTTCCTTACTGTAAATTCACAGATGGAGGCCACAGTACACCTCAGGAGATGATTCTATCACAGGAGATTTTGCACAGATCGGCCAAGTTAAAAGTAAATGTGAAAAATAGGGTTATTTAATTCATGTTCTATAAATGATTATAAGCTGGAAACTGTAATATATTGTATAAAGGTATGTGTGTATGCTCAACCCGCGTGTTTCACGGACTTCTGTAAAGCACCTCTCCTGATCTCCCTGGTCCAGAAATAGAAGGTGAGAACACGAGGCACTGATGAGACAATGAACACGGACCAACCTACCCCTGCCTACGTGCAGCGAAAATTGCCTCAAAAGCAAGGATTTACTCTGATCAGTTGCATACGTGCAGGAAAGTCATCACACACTTCTACGGCGGTTAAATTACTCAAAGCAAGGACTTACTCTGGACATTAGCATTTGAATGGACCAGGGGACTCTTTTCAGGGCTTAGTATAAACATTCTTAATTGCCGGTGCTTAGCAGAAACAATGGGAGAAGTGCTGCCGAGGGGGGAAATTAAGTGTATTTAAGTTAAGCCTCTGGGCGGGCGAAGGTGTGTAGCCAGCTAGAGACACAGACTGCCAGGGTCTATGTCTATGGGTCACCCTTGGCTCATTTTTTCCCGGGAGAAACTCTGTCAAGTAAGTGTGGGGTTTTTTTATTGCTTAAAATTCTGTAATTTGATTCCAAATTTTGTGATTTGAATTTTTAATAAACCAAATTATTGAATTTGGTAATAAATTGTCCTGGCATTTATAACAGTAAATAAAGCCAGAAGAGCATTTATACTCACCACAGACACTGCAGGGTCTCAAGGCTTTCTAGGCCAGCTCTGTATCTGACTCAGTTTGCACTTTTCTCAGCACCAAGCATTCAGAAATTCCATATATCACACATCCATCCTTACTAAAATAAAGAATGAGCCCATTTTATTTACCTGCAGATTTTGGTGCATTCGGGTTGTTTATTCTCCATGCTTTCCACATCCCCTTTAATGGACAGGAGCCTTAGAAATTTACCTTTAGGGTAATTTACCTTACAGTGTTTCAAGAAGCACACCAAGCCCTTCCCCCCCGCATTTTTAGGTTAATGATACAATTGCAGCAATAATTTGAATATTAACAATTAAATGTGGTTTTGTAGGCTAAATCTCAGACTCAGTCTCTTTTCTCCAGTGATATACCTGGCAAAATTGGTTTAAACAATGCAAACAGTTAAAATATTGAAATTTTGTGTCCACCATGATACTTCTGGATGTTCATACATGAAAGACAACCTGTATTAAAATGAAGACTGTATTAAAATCTGTAAAATTTTAATTGATAAGATTTCCATTTATAAAGGTGCTGTGGTACCAAAAATGATTTGTTTATGGAATCCAGCAGAATCCAGCTGACACAGTTTTAATATGCCAACATCACTGATGGGAGATTAAATAGGAGGTTTCACTTTTGGCATATAAAGCTGTCTGTTCTGGGTTGCTGACAGTAACCCTCTGCCACAAAGCAGCAATGAGCTTTATCATTCCATTAAAACATTACTTTTCCTCTTGTGTGTTAACCATGATTTCTTACCCTGTCCTCTTTATCTGTTTGTATTTGGCACAACTCTTCCATTATTGATGCAAGGCAGCAATTCAAAGTTTAATGATTAATTCTCATGCAGATCTTTCTTGTCTCAATAATTGATGGGAAGAGGAGCAGAGGCATTTGCAGGCAGCAGTTGTGATTCCTTCTGCCTCCTCACGTCCCTGCAGCAGCAGCCTCTGTCACCCCCTGGAAAACACCTTTGGGGGAGATGGGTGAATTCCCAGCCCTGAACCAGTGCAGGTGGGAATTATCTGCACACAAATCTCTGCTCTGCCCTCCCAAAGCTGAACCTTCACCCTGCCCTGCACACGGACAGGTTCCTGATTTTGCATGAACTGCTCACCCCTCTGCACGGAGAGGAGGCTGCAGAGCTCCAGACAGTTGATCCTGCAGGAGCCTCACCTGCCCAAATGCCTTCCAAAAGTGCCCAAATTTAGGAAAAAGGCCAGGCAGCAAAATGCTCCTGGCCCACAGCACAAACTGTGCTTGACAGTGAGGACTGAGCTGTGCTCTGCTCCTTTGCAGGGATATTTATCTGCTGGATTCACAGCCTTGACTTCTGCTTATCCCAAACTGCTCCCCCAGCACTAAAAATTCTCCATCTCCATCTTCATCCAGACCCTCCCAACCCTGCTTTTCATTATTCAGTAATTCCTATTTACATCAATGGCCCCAGCCTGCAATGAAATCCCTGACAGCCCCTTAAACCCCAGGGAGAAGCTGTCTGCATCTACCCAGGCATCTCCTGGGACAAACACCAAGTCTATCCATGGTTTTAATATGCCCTGCATTATGTGATTTTCACAGCAATTAATGTATTAAATAAAACCACAGAATGACCTCCTTTCATAATATTTAAGCTTTAAATTTCATTACATCCCAAAGAAAATACTCTGGAGTAGCAAACAGGTTATTCTGAGAAGGAAATGTCAGCAGCTTCCTCCTACTCTGCCCTGGTAACATTTTAATATCTAAGTGTTCTCTTCAAAAGTTAAATAGAATTGTAAGCTGTAAGAAGGAATAAAGGTTAAAGACAGAAATCTCTATTGCCATTTATATGGTAAGTTATAAAGTGCAACGCTCTTTGCATGCCTGGGGGTATTTTTCCCTCAGAAGTCACTTTTTAATCTGATTTAAATCCAATTAAGTCTGAACATCTAGAATGAAGAACAAGTCTTTGAATTGATGTATAACTGATTTAACTAATCACCGCCTACTGCAGAGCTACTCAGCAAACAAACGATGAAAAATAAATGTGAAATTAGATCCAAATCGCAGACAGCCTTGATTTTGTTTTTAAAATAAATAAATCATCACCCTGCACAAAGCATGGGCCTCTCTTTTCTACCAGCCAGTCAAAGCTGCAGTAATTAGATTTAAAAAATAATGGTGAGATATTATTTTATAGTTAAAAGAAGATTACTGCCTTTTTTTTAATTTATTTTTTCCCCTCCCGTTTTGTCCAGAGAGCCCTTGTGCTCCTGGGGAAACCCTCCTCAGACAAACTGGGGACACCGCAGCCCCTGGGCAGGGCCAGCTGCTCCCACAGCTCTGTCCTGGTTCATGGAGACCCCTTTGAGAGCAGGGTGAGCACAGCTCCCCTCCCTGGGCTGGGCAGGCACAGGTTCACATTGCCCAGCTCTGGCTGTGTCCTGGCTTTGTCCCCTGTGTGTCACTCTGTTCCCAGCCCTGCTCACTGCAGGATGTTCTCCCTCCCCTGGGACCCCCTGGGGTATTTCTGCCCCAGTCCCACCCCTGGGACCTCTCAGCCCTGGCTCTGGCACCCCTCTGCACCCCCTCCCATCCCCACTGCACCCTGCCCGCAGAAACTGGAGAGGCCCTCAAGTTCCCCCTCCAGCCACCCTTGTTTGTGCTTTGGGCTGAGAGCTGTCCCTGGTGTGCAGCAGGAAAAGGATTTGTTCTATGTCCCTGCTGTGTGCAGAGCTCAGCAGCCCTGACTGTTATAGAGCTGCACCCTGGGCAGCACAGAGTCTGAAATACAGCAAAGATCCAACTCAGGGCATCACAGGTATCCCAGGCTTTGCTCTTTCTCACAAATCAGGCACCTCTGGTAACCCACTGCTGTTTCAGCAGCCTGTCTGAGCCCTGGAAATCTCAGTTCCTGCCACACCTGACCTGTGAGCTGAAGTGAGACTGCATGACTGTCACTGCACTGCAGCCCAGTGCATGGCCCAGAACCCAGAACTGGGAATTCCACAGGGAACAGGAGTCACTTTCCAGCTCCCTGGCATGCAGTATCTTCCCTCAGAGCTGCTCTCTGCCCCTGTGTGGAGCCCTGTTCCAGCAGGAGCTGCCTCTGGACACTGCCAGAGCCTGCTGAGGCAGCCCTGCCGTGGATCTCAGGCTCCGTGGCTGGGGCACAGCCCCTGCAGGCAGATGAGAACAAATTCACTGTGCAGCCACAGTGCTGCTGGCACTGCTCCTTCCCCTCTCACACACATCCTCCCAGCCCCTGGGACCGCCTCACAGAGACTGCAGCTAAAACAGCCCAGGGCAGGGGCAGCTCATGGCTGAAACACCTCCCAGCTGCCCATCCCAGCTCACCCCGGCTGCAAATGCTGCTTGCAGCAGCTCACACACCCTGCAGCTGTTCAGCTGGGCAGCAGGGGCAAAGACGACAAGCCCAAAATGCCAGCTCTGAACTCATTGCCTCGTTCCTGCCATGAAATAAAGCTTTTCCTGCTCCCCTGGTGAACTGTGGAACAGATTGCAAAGTTCCTGGAGAGCACGAGTGGAAATCTCTCCTGTGTGCCTTGGAGAGATGTCTGAGGTGTGCAGATCAGGGCAGAAACTCTCTCAGGCAGTTTCTTAACCCCAGCACAGTTCTGTGCATCCAGCTCGGTGCTGTGGCAGGCACTCAGCTTCTGCTGTCCTTTGTCTGGGCTCTGTCTCAAGGTTTAAGTGAAAGGATTGCTCAGCTATGGGCCATCCTCAATTTTTACAGCACTTGTTTCGACAATCCAAATTTTACCACGGGTTAAAAGGAAAAGCTTCAATCATTTTTCAGCCACTTGAGGATTCTCCCGTTCAGTGCACAACACATAAACGTTCCAATTTCTCCTCTTGTTTGCAGTTCCTTCCTAACAGCCCTTGGCACTGCAGAGGATGAAGCACAGATGATTTCTGCCACTCATGCCCCCGTGCCCAGCACTAGCTGGGTCCATGCCAGGTGCCAGCCCCTCAGCTGGACGTGCAGGTGTTTCTGTTCCTCACAGAGCCCTGAGGAGCCCCCGGGGAAATGCAGGGGGTGCTGTGCACAGAGCCCAGGGCAGCTCCAGCGGGGCTCAGGGCGGGTTCCAGCCCTGCCCTCTCCATCCCAGAGGCAGCCAGGCAGGAGGAGCTGGTTCCTAACCCACCCTGGGGCACTGCCAGCTGCCCACAGGGCCCTTTGACCTGGCACCTTTGGGACATCACAGTCCAGCAGCCCAGGGCCACCAGGGAACACAGCTCTGTCCTTCCTTTAACAGTGACAGATCAGGGAACTCTTCCCCCTAAACATTTAGAGCCAGAAAAATGGAAAGGAAAACACACCATCAGGAGATCTGAACTATTTCCTCTCTGTTGTGGAAAAGGGTGAATCAGTTAAAAGGTAATAAAAAGGGATGGATTTGTGGGAGAGCAAAATTAGCTATGATACATTTTAAAGCACTTCTGATATATTTATTAAAAGTCAAGATGTGCTTCAAAAGAAATCCCAGTACACTTTCAAAAACCTGCATGGCTTAAAAAAGAGGCACTTAAGAAATGAATCAACACTTTTTTTTTTTTTCCAATTTGCACTGGGATTTATCAGTGTGGTACCAGTAGCAGGGCAGGTTTTGCTGCAGCATTCTAATTAGCACAGATCTGATCTAAGTTTAAGCACTCCCAATTCACAACCACAGGAAGAGGTGGGTTTATGCACAAGGGGCTTTTACAGTGTTTAGAATGGAACAGTTTTCCCCTCCCCTGCCTATGCTGCAGTCCCTGGAGGAAATTCAAAGCAAAGAAAACAGGGTGGGCATTGCTGATGGCAGTGCTCCAGTGAGGTGGCATTCATCATCTTCTCCTGCATAATTAGATTTAGGTTTGTCATCATTTTAAACACAGCAGAAGCACTCGATTAACTTCTTTTTCCTACTTAGGAGCCCATAAACAGAGCAAAGGAAAATAAATGGGGAAAGGAGGGAGGGGTGCTGAGGGAGAGAGGAAAGGAAGGAGGAAGATTTAAGAATTTAAGAATTTAAATTCTTAAATTTAAGAAGATTTAAGAATTTAAGAATTGCTTGGGACTGCAGTTGATGAGGAAAACAAGGAATGGAGGCTCATGCACACACAAAGACACTGCTGTTATTCAAGGCTCAGCACATCTTCCAGAGGACAGTTCAATGGCCACTGTCCACCTTGAACAAATGAAGTTCCTTTTCTTCATCCCCAGCCCTCCTGAACTTGAATCCACTGTAATTAAAGTTTGTCACACAATATTTTACTGGCTTTGCCATGCCATTACCTGGTCAGTGAGTACATTCTATCCTAATAACTTGTCTGTGCTCCCTTTGGCACAGGAGCAGAGCACAGGTAACTCTGCCCTCCTGAGCTACCTGTAAACCTCCCTATTTAAACACTAATGGAGAAACCAGAGGGGACAAGAGACCCTGGCCCTCATTCTGGATTAGTACGAGAAAAACCAGGTCCTTTCTTCCTTAGCAAACCCAATTTTGTTTCTCCCCAGTATTTCCCCAGTGCCTTGTTAACCTTTGCCATGGCTGCAGCAGGCAGAACAAGATTCACCCCTCACACACATCTGGGGGTGCCTGTGGGGGCTCCCCAGGCTGGGGCAGAGGGGAAGCCCTGGGGAGGCTGAGCTGGAACAGAGACTGGGCAGAGCTGGAGAGTGGAGCAGGGATTTACTGAAAGCCTTTAGGGCACACCTTGGGCAGGACAAGAGCCTTGGCCAGGGCTGCACCCAGGGTGGACCCAAAATGGGCACAAAATGGTCACAAAAATGGACAAATGATCATGGGGTCTCACATTTTTATAAGTTCTGGTCCATTTGCACATTGGAGTTTAATTGTCCAATTCCAGCTCCAGGCTGGGAGGTCCCATCCTTCCTGTTCCTCCCTCCAGCCACCCTTGTTTGTGCTTTGGGCTGAGAGCTGTCCTTGGTGTGCAGCAGGAAAAGGATTTGTTCTGTGTCCCTGCTGTGTGCAGAGCTCAGCAGCACTGACTGTGAGCTTAGAGCTGCACCCAGGGCAGCACAGAGTCTGAAACACAGCAAAGATCAAACTCAGGACATCACAGAGCATTTCTCTGGCTCCAGAGCTGCTCCACTCACCAGAGCACTGCTCCATGGAGCACTGCAGCCCCCAGGAACAGGCACTGGGATCACGCCCTGCAGCAGCTCCCAGCGGGGTCAGCAGCTGCAGCTTTGAGAGTCTGACCTGCAAAAGAGGCAGTGATCACAAACTGCATTAAACTGACACTGAAAAACCCATTGGAGTGCCCTGCCTGCCACGCTCTGGGTGCATAAACCATGGCAGGTGGGTGTCACTGACCTGTAAGAGTCTGTTATCTTCAAGGAACAACAGCTTGAGTGAAAACCACCTTGGCACGATGTAATGGCCTCCCTTTCCCCAGCCTCAACTGGGGAAAGCTGTTAAAAGCTACTGGGATAGAAAAGGCAAAATATTTACTGCATGGTTATTTATACATGCTACACAGTCACCTTGAATTATAATATTGCTCCTGCTTTAGCTGCATTTTTAACCTTCTGGAATTTTCTTTTCTTCAGGCCAAAGGAGAACAGTAAAGAAGAGAATATTTCATTGTATGCTCAGTGACTGCTAAAAATCCTGTGATTTCGAGTTCTGCTAGCATAGAACATATTCAGTATTTTGCTATTATGTATTAAAAGCATGAAAAGTAAATGATAAAGCAACAGGGCTGTGACTGTCTCTGGCATTAGGAGAATTGTGATCTTCTGGAGTTTTTTGACAGAGACAGAAATGATAAATATCAGTGAATATTCTTCAGTGCCTCACCACTGCTCCCCCTGAGCAATTTGTTCACTGCTTCAGGATATCAGACAGCCGTGGATTTTACTCTTGTATTTAACTCATGTATTTAACTCTTCCTGGTAGCAGCCAATTTGCAAGACAGCAATAGAAAGCAGCTCTTTACTTAGTAACAAGCAGTACAGTACATTATCACTGGACACTGCTGCTGTTAGAGGATGGCAAATCCACAATCAGTTCTTACCCTGGAACTCTGTGAACCATCTGCTCCCCTCAGAGCAGAGCAAGCCCTGCTGCAGCCAAGCCTTTACTGCCACTCCAACAAACAATCTGCTGTGTAATGTGTGAGACAGGGCTGTGTCAAAGGCTTTCTAATCACCCCACCGTGTGAATGAGGGGAATGGTTGGGTCAGGCAGGGATTCTGCAGAGAGGGATAAACTGTAACTCCCTGTCACACCTTGCCAGAGTGTTTTGTTTACCTTTCAGAGCTTGTGATTATATTGTCTATTGTGTTATTAGGTCCTACATGGCAATTTCAGTACCATTTACCACCAGAGTGGAGCAGGCTCAGGATGGGGGCTGAGAGCAGCGAGCTCCAGCCTCAGCCCAAAGAGCCCCTGCCCTGCTCAGCTCTGTGAGAGGTGAGAGCAGTGAGCTCCAGCCTCACCCAAAGAGCCCCTGCCCTGCTCAGCTCTGTGAGAGGTGAGAGCAGTGAGCTCCAGGGTCAGCCCAAAGAGCCCCTGCCCTGCTCAGCTCTGCCCACAGGTGAGTGCTCAGCCCACCTGGGCCTCCATTCACGCACCCAGGATTCCCCCAGGGACCCCCAAAGGTGCCCCCTGCTCCCCACCAAACATCCAGAGACCTCAGCACCCTTTTAAGGAGCAGTTTCATTAAATATCCGCCATCTGAGAACAACCTGGGAAGAACTATGCTGGCATTGCAAAGTCTCACACACCCACTGAATGTCATAGAAACGTTCCACTGGGGATGGAGGGGGGCAGTGGGGTGGGAAAGGGGCAGTGGGGTGGGAAATGGGAACTGCAAGCAGTTCTCAGAGCTCCAAGCCCCAGCAATCACTTTTAAGCTGCCCCCAGAGTCTCTGCTTTCCTCATGGAGCTGGCTGCTCATTAGCAGGCAATGGGCAGTGCAGACTGGGGATCCCAGTCCTGCTCTGTTTTTCCACAGCCCTTTGCTTCTCCAGTGGATCTTGTCTTTCCCAGCCCAGCCAGGACATGCCCTGCTGCTGCCTGGCTGCTCTGCCCTCCTGGGCCCTGCCCTGGTACAGCCCCACTCTCAGGGGGCACCCACAGCTCCAAGACCCAAGCTCCTGCCCTTGGACATTCTCTCAGTGGCCAGGGCCAGGTTCCTTTCCAAATAAAATCAAAAGGTGGAGGTAGTTTCCTACCTTGTGTGTCCACGTTCTAAAGACAAACAATAAAAAAAGTCTAGTTGTATTTTAGTATATTGACTCCTTGGGACTCCTTTTCTTTGCTTCCTTGGCTTAGGAGCCTTTCCTACAAATCACTCCCACATTTGGTGTCACCAGCTTCACAAATTCACCTGTCTCTGCTAAAAGCAGCATCTGCTGTGTTGGTATCACCTGGCTCTCCCACCCAGGTGTTTCTCTGGCACACTCCTCTTCTAATTTAAACTGCCCAATAACATAATATTTTAAACATTAAGGAATATTAGTTTATTTGCTTGATTTCAGCTCCACTTTTCTCTCATGCAGGAAGCCAAAGGAAGGTTTATCACTCAGATAACTCAGGGATGTTCCATTACATACTTGATAATGGCTTTCCAGTTCCTGAATGTTACCAGTCCTTTGTACCTGGTGCCAGCCTGAGGCTAACAAACGTTTTATTTTTGCTATAGGCAGTACTCTCATGTCATAAAAAATGCAGAAATCTCATTCTGAAGTTCCTGCTTACTTGGCATAATGCTTTCCCTTCCTTTTGGTTCTCTCCCTTCCATTTGCAAGCTTTGGCTTAATGATTTCTTTTGCCTTGAATTCCAAACGTCATCCCACATTTATAGAAGATTTCATTAACCAGGGCAACCACAATTTCTCTGTGCAAGCTGTTCCAGTGCCTTGGTACCAACTGAGTAAAGAATTTCTCCCCAGCATCTGACACAAACCTCTCCTCTGTTGGTTTAGAGCCCTGCCCCTCACCCTGTCCCCATCTCCCTGGGCAGTGTCACCTCCACATCAGCTTGTGCCACCAGCTGTCCCCTCCCAGCTCCGAGCCTGCCTGCCTGGGCACCTGCAGGAACAATCTGAGTTCAGCTCTGACAATCCCAAATCCCTGAGAAATGCACATTTTCAAACACACACGTTCCCCTAAACCCAGCTCTTCATTTCAGCACAGCTGGGCTGTAATTTCTGAGCACGTAGCACTGACATTTCTCACTGCTACCCTTGCACTGGATCAGCTCATCTGAAATGGATGACATCCATCTATTTGAAATGGCATTACTCACACCAGAAAAGCTCCTCTGTAAATACTATCTCAAACACTGACAATTGGCTTAGACTGAGATGGCTGCTCAGAGGTGAAAAAGCCATCTGGGAGAATTTCCTTTTTCCCCACTTGTGGAGGACACAGATGTGCACCCCATAATCCCATCCATCTTACCAGAATGCTTTAATTCAGCAAGAGAAATGGCTTTGAGCTTTCGTGCTGAGCAATACTCAGACAGAGGAAACCTGCAGCTTAGCTCCCCTGAACTCCACAGGCACACAGAGCTGCAGCTGTAAATTGGGATTTCCACCACCCTGCCTGTCCCAAACGCTCCCTGGTGGTGCTGAGGCTGTGCTAAGGATGGATGTGAGGCTGCTCCAGGCTCCTCTGTCCTCCCTCAGACTGGGCTGCCAACTTGTCTGCAGACACAGCCGTGCCCTTGGAGTGCTGAATGACTTCCTGGACACTGCCGAGCCAGGCCTGAGAGCTCCAGGCAGAAAGGACAGGGACAGACCATTCCCAGGGACACTCTGGAGCCCCTCTTTCAATGCCAGGGATGCAGTTCCTTTGCTCCCTGAGACAGGAAATGCTTAGGCAAGACATCCTTAAAAAAGGGTGCCTGGAAGGCAGGTAACTGGTTTGGTCTGCCTTCCCTTTATAATAAAAACAGGATTTTGAGACTGAGGCCCAGATTATGCATTCATTCTAGCCATGGGTAATAAAACAAAGTGACATTTACATGGAAAAAATAAAGTTATGGTTTTATAGGCATAAAAACAAGTATTTCTTCTGCTCAGTCACTGTTCAGATTGCAGGGATGGGACAGCCTGAAAGACCAGCAAAATAATCAAGGAGAATAAAGAATAAACTGTAAAGAAGGGAACAATCACTTTTTGCTGTAAGTAGAATTAAACCACTCCCAAAATCAAAAGACAATTTAGTACTGCCTGTTGACATTACTAATCAGCCCACTGAGAAAAGAACTGCTTTGCTATACATTCACTTACCCCCCAGCCCTGGGAAGCTCCTCCTTAACCAGTTCTGTCCAAAATACTGAGAAAAGCAGGAAATTACTGGCACTGCTGGCATTTCTGAGACACCTGCAGGAGACACCTTCCAAAGAGATTTTTCCTGATTTCAGCTGGGAAGATGCAGAGGAATCCAGCTTGTTGCTCTGCTCTGCTTCACCCATGAAGGAGGATGGAGAGAAAGTGCTGCTCCAGCTTTGGGAGGGTGTCCTCCAGGAGCTCAGCACATTCCACCCTGAGCCCATCCCACCCTGAGCCCATCCCATCCCACCCTGAGCCCATCCTATCCCACCCTGAGCCCATCCCACCCTGAGCCCATCCCACCCTGATCCCATCCCACCCTGAGCCATCCCACCCTGAGCCCATCCCACCCTGATCCCATCCCACCCTGAGCCATCCCACCCTGATCCCATCCCACCCTGAGCCCATCCCACCCTGATCCCATCCCACCCTGAGCCATCCCACCCTGAGCACATCCCATCCTGAGCCCATCCCACCCTGAGCCCATTCATATCCCATCCTGATCCCATCCCACCCCATCCTGATCCCATCCTGATCCCATCCCATCCCACCCTGAGCCCATCCCACCCTGAGCCCATCCCACCCTGAGCCCATCCCATCCCACCCTGAGCCATCGCACCCCGAGCCCATCCCATCCCACCCTGAGCCCATCCCACCCTGAGCCCATCCCATCCCACCCTGAGCCCCTCCCACCCTGAGCCCATCCCATCCTGAGCCCATCCCACCACACCCCACCCCACCCCACCCCATCCCATCCCATCCCATCCCATCCCATCCCATCCCATCCCATCCCATCCCATCCCATCCCATCCCATCCCATCCCATCCCATCCCATCCCATCCCATCCCATCCCATCCCATCCCATCCCATCCCATCCCATCCCATCCCATCCCATCCCATCCCATCCCATCCCATCCCATCCCATCCCATCCATTCCCACCCTGAGCCCATCCCATCCCATCCCATCCCATCCCATCCCATCCCATCCCATCCCATCCCATCCCATCCCATCCCATCCCATCCCATCCCATCCCATCCCATCCCATCCATTCCCACCCTGAGCCCATCCCATCCCATCCCATCCCATCCCATCCCATCCCATCCCATCCCATCCCATCCCATCCCATCCCATCCCATCCCATCCCATCCCATCCCATCCCATCCATTCCCACCCTGAGCCCATCCCATCCCATCCCATCCCATCCCATCCCATCCCATCCCATCCCATCCCATCCCATCCCATCCCATCCCATCCCATCCCATCCCATCCCATCCCATCCCATCCCATCCCATCCCATCCCATCCCATCCCATCCCATCCCATCCCATCCCATGCCATTATCCCAACCCATTATCCCATTATCCCACCCCTCTGCAGGCAGTTTGATCTCATGGGTTCAGCCTCAGCAGCCCAGACTCTCCAGAGGCTTCCAAAGCTGTAACAGGAGAAAAAAGACAAAAACACAGCAGAAGTCCCCAGGGCTGTACAGGAGATATTTCCTTCTGACTTGGAGAAAGTGCTGGGAGCAGAATTCCAACAATTATTTTTGTTTGAAAACCTGCACAAGAGGTGACTTCATTTAGCAGTTCTCAAAGCTGTCTTCTACCCTGCAAACCATAAATTAAATTTGTGTGGCTGATGAGTGAACTAATCAGCCAACTGTTTAACACAAATGTGAGCAAATGGACAGAACTGTGTTCACGTTGTAAAACCACCTCTCCAGCTGCAAATGGACTTTAAAAATACAAACTGGGTTTTCTGTAACCCTTACCTTAGCAGGTAAGTTCACCATTAAAATTAGTGCTTACCTGGACACATTGTGGTGATTCTCTGATTCCAATTTCACAGACATTAAGTTAGGATTTCCTATTTTGAGTCTACAGACACAGCAGTAGCAAAACCCACACACATTCCATCACCTGGATGAATACTTTGCACAACATTCAGGTAGGAAAACAAATGTGCACACTTAATTCTGCCAAAGGGAATCCATCAAAAGCAGTGCAGAGAAGCTCTGGATTCCATCAAGGACATTTCCAATTGCTGCTCCAGGAAAAGCAGATTTGATCAGACAGCAATCAATCAACTGCACTATTAGCAGACAGGACATTTAATTAATCCCAGCCCCTGGTCTCTGCTCTGTGTTTGGTGATGGGGTGAGGTGCTGCAGAACCCCCAGGCCTTTCCTCCCTGCAGGGATCCCCAGGAACACCCCCAGGCACTCCATGACTCAGGAATTGCTCTGGGGTGGGTGAGTGTGCAGGGATGGCCCCAGGAGCCACTGGACAGGAATTCCACATGAGAGGAGCACACCCAAAGCCCAGCAGCAGCAGCAGCAGCAGCAGAACCAGAGGCTGCAGCCACAGCCCCCCCTCACCCCAGGGCCCTGGGCAGGTCAGACGGGCCCTTTGCCTTCCCTTTCCCCAGGGGGCACAGGCACAGAGCAGAGAGGAGCTGCAGCACTGCAGAGCCTGCTGCAGCTCCTTCTGTCTCAGAGAGAGCACAGACCACTCATTCCAATCAAAACACTGAAATGAAAACAAAATCTCATGTACACATTTAGGAAATAAAAAATTCAAGTGTAAGGCACTGCTGAAGCAGAGATTTGGCTCCCAGTCAGAAACCCACCCACCAGAATTCAGTGAATCCCTCATAAGGCACAGTTGAAGTAGCAGTAACAAAACTTAAATGACAGATATATGGTTTTAGGAATCTTACTTTGGGTTGTTTGTTTGCTTGTGGATTTTTTTTCCACTGGGCATGATTTCTGGCATCATGGATCCATCTCCTGTCAACCTCCTGATGATGATTTCATTAAAAACCCCAGAATTTGACCCTTTTAATCAGCTGTTTGATATACATCCTTTCCAGACACACCTAAACCTGTGCATGGGGGCTATCCACTGGCAGCTAGTAGCAAAAATGAATCCTGTTAGCACCTGCAAGTCATTTGCAGATTCCATGCAATACCAGCAGCTCAGTAACACCCCCGAGGTCAATGGCAGCTGAATCAGAATTATTGCTGACTTCCACCAGGAACTTCTACCAGAGAAGGGCTGGATATGAAGCATTCACACACCCCAGACTGGGTATTTTAAATTTCTTTTTATTTAATTTATACTACAATGAATTCTCCTTACCCCAATATAGATTTCAATGAGCTCCAAAGATGTACCTCAAGAAGAAGAGGAGCCTGTTGGCAGGAACATTTTTCCACTGGCAGAATATGCTCCTCAAACAATGATGTCTTATCACAACACTCACTTAAAATTTTACATCAAACTGTATCATGGGGCCCCTTTAAAATCCCCTCATTAATGATGATTATGTAAGTCCCATTAGATGGAAGACATTCCCATATTGCTCGTAGGAGTTACGATTTAATTCTGCTAAAATCTACTCCATCATTTGTGTAATCACTCCTGACATTTTACCTTTTGTTTTGTGAAACATTATTGTCTGTCACAGGAAAAAAACAAGAAAAAAAAGAGAGACGTTGGTTGTCATTGCAATCTGATTGAAAAGATATTAATTAAATCTTGTGCACAGTCACACCTGAAAACTCACTGCCAGCCCTGGGGGAAGATCCATTACTGCAGACAGTTGTGATTTGGGTCTCTGAGGAGCAGAAAGGCACTGATGGATCCCACACACATTCCTGGGAGCCAGGCCAGGGTTATCCAGCATTTCTGGCAATAATTGAACTCTGGCCTCTCCCAGAGCCCAGCACAGCTCAGAGTGGGCCGTGCCCCAGGGACCCCTGCAGAGGAATGTCTGCCTTTCCCTTGATTTATCTCAGGAGAGGGGTCTGCACACACCCAGGGGCACAGCTGGGAGCTAGAGGAATGTCTGCCTTTCCCTTGCTTTAACTCAGGAGAGGGGTCTGCACACACCCAGGGACCCCTGCAGAGGAATGTCTGCCTTTCCCTCGCTTTAACTCAGGAGAGGGGTCTGCACACACCCAGGGGCACAGCTGGGAGCTAGAGGAATGTCTGCCTTTCCCTTGCTTTAACTCAGGAGAGGGTCTGCACACACCCAGGGGCACAGCTGGGAGCTCCCTGTCCCCAAGGACAGAGCACAGGCTCTGCTCTGGACAGCCTGGGCTGGATTTGTACCACAAGGGGAGGGCACAGACATTTTACCAGAGCTGGGCTGTCCATGCTCTGTGTGTCACTCATTTACATCTTTTTGTCACCAGAAGGGTTCAGAGAAAACACTCTTCCACAGGGTAAATAAACAGAAACAGCTACAAAATTCCAATTGTGCACAGCCAGAGCTCTGAGCAAGTCTCTGAACCAGCAGCAAGTTTCCTTCCACAGATGTTAGTGGCAATCCTCCTCAAGGGAATGCTACACTACAAATATACACAATATATATAACAGACACACATTCTCCTGAGTGCAGACAGTGTCCATCCCATAAACAAAGAGGAAATTTGCCTTAAATCACTGTAAAAAACATTGGTTTGATCAGCATTTTAATTTTAGTGCCCCTATCTTTATAGGGAATAGGGGATCCCATCAAGAAAGAAGTTTTAAAGTTCTTCCTTACCTTGGTCACACAGGACACAGGGAATTCAGTTTTCCTCCATAAGGTGCTCTCTGAGCTGGGGCTGGGCCTGCTGAGCCCTCTGAAGGTACCTGTGATGGGACTGGGGATCAAATTCCCTCAGGAGGAAAAGTTCATCACAGTCAGGGCAATGCTCAAAATGCAACACCAACAGCTCTGTGTCAATATTGTGACTTTGTGTGAACAATTCAAGCTGCATCCCTCTGGAGATAATGACACACAACGCTGTGTAAAAGGCTCTGAAAGGGTTTTACTGAATTAATTTGCATTTGAGCTCTGGGAGAAGATTGGTCTGCAGTAGAAAAGTGTGAACTTGTGTGGTCTTGTTAAATATGATCCTAGCAAGGTCCAGAAGGCCTCCAGGGAAAGGCTTCTCCACTACAAGGTAAAAGGGAATGATTTTCAGAGCCTGCCCTGTCTTTAATCCATCCACAGAGCTCAGAAATTCAGTGTGACAGGCTGGAATGTAGGATTCTGCCTGAGCACAAATGACATTTCTTACCACTCTGATGCTACCTCTGGGCAAACACTTTTTCTCCTTTTTTGCAGCATCCTGAGCTCGAGCTGGAAAGGACATTGATCAGTGTTTCAGAACCTGCTAATAAAACTGAGGGAAAGCAATCTGTACACAGGAGTTTATTGAGATGCCCACAAATTTTCAATCATTCCCCTTCATATCTCAGCCCACTGGGTGTCTTAGCCAGCTGAATTACCATTGGGTTTGACAATGGGATGTACAAAATGAACTGACATCATGATTTACAAACATCCTGTGAGTATCATATAAAACACAACTCTTTCCCTTACTGTACAATCATCAGGGCAATGCAAGTAGAGTCAATACATTATCAGCTGAAAATGATGGGGCATTTTAAGAAAATAAATTTAACTTTACCACACAAAGCTGTTAACTAAAACAAACCTTGTTTAAAAAATTGGAATAAAGTTATCTGAGTGACTGAAAGTAATTTTATATTCTTTGCCACTGTCCCCTTATAACAGTACCTCATTTAAAAGACAACTCATGTTTTCACTGTAGAGTCACACTTCTTTCTTATTAATCAGTTTCACATTTTCTGCATGAAACTATGAAGAACTCACAAATGCAGACTTTCCAAACTGTAGCCACCATACTCATTTCTGCAATCTTTTCCATATAGCCAGTATTTAATTAAATAAACAAAATGAAAAACCAAAAAAACTGCACAAATGAGCAGAACAAAACACAACAGCACATTAAAAATGTGACATTTAAGCTGTAGATGCATCGCCATAGAAATACATTCCTGTCCTAATGCCACAAACTTTCCAGCCTCATGGAAAAAATCCACATTAGCTGAAGACAATCTAAGCTTTAACCTCCATACAGGGCAAAGAGTCTTGATTTAAATCCCTGTCTAAACTTAGGTCCTCAACAACACAGCACATTTAAGTATTTTTGAATGTCATATAATGTGGAAGGATAAAATCTGTTTCTGAGCTGTTGGTAATGGAATTTCCAAGCATTCAGGTCCCTGCCCTGCGTGTGGCTGGAACAGGGGCTCTGCTCTTTGTCACTGTGGCAGCAGTGACAGAGGATGACAGACACCATCAGCACTGCAAACACAAAAGAGGAAAAATCCTGAACTCATCAGGGATGCTACAAATGCAAGCAAATTCTAACCTACTCAACTTAAATATATTTAACTTAAACTATGCCCAACTCAAACTAGATCATCTTAAGGGTCTCTGACTGTTCTAGCACTGTACAATCCAGAGGAATTATACTCAACAGAACATAATAATGGTGATTCCTTCTTGAATATGTGTTGGATTGGCAGTGGGATGCAGTTTTAGTTCCATTTCTCACTGCAGAGGTCTCGTTGCTGCTCTGCATGTTTGGAGAAGAAAGTGCTCATTCTGCCATTTCCTTCAGTTCATGGCATTTAATTTTACAGTTTCAGACAGACTTATTCCTTTCATTCCATCCATACCTTTGAATGCTTTAAAATGCTGGACAGCTGTGAAATAGAAGTACTATGCAATCTGACTGTACATACATACATATTTTCATAAATACAGCTAACAGGGACCTTGGAACCAAGTGTGTGACATCATGGGACAAAATCACGACGGGCTGTCTCATCTGTAAAATCTAGATCCAAAGGAAGAGGAGCTGAATTCTATCCATGTCGTCAATACACAGAGTAAAACAAAAATACAGCATCAGTGTACCCATGGAATAATTTACACATATTTGTAGTCTCTGGACAGGAAAGGTGTGTGATTTACAGCACTGCACACTGCAGCAGCCCCTGGTTCCTGTGCGCTGCTCCGGAGGCCCCTGGCCGAGGGCAGCGAGGACGGGGCAGTGCCGGGTGCCAAAGGCAGCTCCAAAGCCCCTCCTGGGGCAGGGCGTTGGGGACTGTCTGCTGTGCCCACAGCAGGGCCCACGGCCTCCCCTGGGTGCAGCTCAGCAGCTCCTCCCTGCACGGCAGCCGGGCTCAGTTATTGCTGAGACACTCCACATCCACCGAGCAGCAGACGCTCCCGTTCTGCGGGACAGACAGACCGCGGGTCACGGGGCTGCTGCCCAGAGATGGTGCCACTGGCACAGCCACCCCCAAACACTGCCCAGCGCCCAGGGGCTGGCACTGCTCCCAGGGGAGCACAGCCTCCTCTCTGGGGAGCCAGCTCTGCCACGGGGCACTGAGCTGGCCTCAGCTCCCGCAGGGACCCCAAACTGTGTGACCCCCATGATAAAACACAGCACAGCAACAGGGGACTGCATTCTCCTCTCATGCAGGAAAGGTGATGGAGAGAATTTGGATGGGATCCACACAGGGAAGCTTTCTGCTTGTCTGAAATCAGCAGACAGCTCAGGCTCTCGGCTCAGGGCAGATACGGAGGAGATGGGGGCAACATAAACACCACACAGCTTTGGAATTTAATCCATTGTTAAGTATCTTCTTCTAACACACAGTCATTTATAAAGCTATCTTATGTAATAAAAAATACAGCAACTACTATAAGCCCAAATGAGCATTTTGTTTTTACTTTTCATTTTTTTAGTCCATGAAAAATCTACAGAAAAGAAACCTCAAAAGAATGGCAGAAAAGCTGCCTTCGATAATTTAAAGCCCTGGGGCAATAGCTTTCTCTCCCAGGGTGAGCAGAAGAACATTTTATACAACTCAAAACAACATTTTCATAATTCTGATATTAGCACAGGGGGGTCACCCCTGCACAAAGCAAGGGGAATAGACTGCACTCCTGCATGAGAGCCACTGGATTAATTTTGTCTTGATGAGATCAGGGAACAGAAACTGTGACATTCCCTCCCCATCACTGCTGTGGGAGTGCCTTTATCTCGCAGCTGCAATGCCTTTTACCTGTGTACCTGCTGGTGAAACTCTTATATTAGTGTTTTTGCCTTGGCTTACCAGCCCTGTAATGCACATTTCCATGAGCATCCACACCAGGTAATGACTGAAATGTGACCCTTGACTCACACTGAGAATGCCTGAAGGGCACTTCAAGAGAATGTCTGGAAGCTGCACTGGGATATGAACAGATCTTTGCTCAACGCTTTCAACAAGGAGAGAATTCTTTCACGTATCCTCTGCCAGACAGAAACCACACGGCTTTTCTGCAGGCCCCCAGCTCTCATTTCCTTCCCCAAGGCCTCAGTGTGAGCCCCAGGGGCAGAAAAGGACCCTGATCCCATCAGGGGCACTCCGTGCCCGCCCCACCCGCCCGCCGTACCTTGCACTTGCAGGTGGTACAAGGAGATCCCACCATGGTCCACACAGCCCCGCTGAGCCTCGTGATGCCCAAGCCATCTGGACAGGTTTTCCTGATGTCATAGGTGATGTTGTCAGCCAGGCAGGGGTCACTGACACAGTGGGGACAGCACTCTCCTTCGGAGATGGCCGTGTACTCGCAGTCCAGGGGCGGGCACTCCAGGGGCCAGCAATCCACCTCTCCTTCCTGGAAACGGTGAAGCAAACGTCATTGGCCCTGCCATCCACGAACAACAAGAAACTCTGCACACTTTGGAATGGAAAAGCTTTGTTTTGCCAAAGCTGCAGTCACTGAGCGGGTCAGACCGCAGTTGGCGCTCACACAAACACAAGTTTGAATGCCGGGTGCAGTTCCCTAAATGCAGCAGGGATCATTTGGTGACTCCTGACTAACACCAGCTCTGTCCCCATCGTACCAGGCAGCGGCAGCGCTGGCAGCCGTGGCTCCAGGTGTCCCCGCTGCGGTAGAGCCGCTGCCCGCTCTGGCCCCGGCACTGGCTGGTGGCGCGGCTGTCGCACTCGGGGCAGCAGAAGAGGTCAGCGCCGGGGCTGCGGCAGTCGCAGGCCGTCCTCCGGCAGAAGATCCTCCCGTCCTGCGGGACACACGGCCCTGAGTCAGCCCGGGCCCCGCACGGCGCCCCCGGCGGGGCTGGCGGGGCGTGCGCGGCCCAGGGGCCCCGGGCTCCTCAGGAAATGGTCACAGCTCGGGCCTGGAGCCCGCCCGGCCCGGTACAACAAACACAGCCCCGGCCCGGCTGCTGTGGGTGCACGATCCGATCCTGGCTGAGCTGAGAGCGCTGCGCTCCTGTCCCAGCCCAGTGAGGGGAAAAGAGTCAGGAACTCACTGAAATGTGAGCCTGGTACTGCTGGGCCTGAGAGATTGTAGCCTGCTGGTAGCTGCTCACTCCTTTCCCAAGGGAAAAGTTTCTTAGGAAAGCTTCTTCCCAAAACAATCTGGGCAAAACAACTCTCCTTCCCCAGTGGTGTTTGCCTTTCTGGTCCTCAGAGAGAATCAACTTGGGTCTCCTGTGTCGTAGGCAGGGACTGCAGCTACTACACTGCTGGGGAAGGATCTTATTATATCCCTGTTCTAGGATAGGATCTTATTATATCCCTGTTCTAGAGTCAAGAATTTGCTCTTGAAACAGGCAGCTACTGGAACAAAATTAAATGCAAATGCTAATTCACAGAGGGAGAAAGTAAAGTGAGGAAGACCCATAGTAAGAGTCATAGCAACAGTGTCAGGCTCAGTTTAAACTATGTCCTAGTTAATCATTCTGTATTTTCACCTACCAGTAAGAACATTCAACATAAGGAGTACAGGCAGTGAGAAATGGCAAATCAAACAGAGTGCAAGCAGTCTAAAATGTGAACACTAATAGTTATAATACTGCAAAGGCAGACCAGATGTCTTCACATATATTAAACTGTTTATTCTACTGACTGGAAATCCTTTTGTCAGCTTGCCAGTTCCCCAAGATTACTATATTCAGTAAAGTTGTACATTTTGGCTTCTGAAAGGAGGAGGTTTAGGGAGCTTGAGGCTACTTGAAGTAAAAAATACAGCAAATGACAAGAACAATAATATTCCCCACTGAGCCCAAACCAGCAGTGAACTTTTTAGGCTGTGTTCACTCTCAAGTCTTAATTTTCCCTTCTGCCACACCACTGCCAAACAGAAAAGATGAGGCTTTCAGCTTCCTGCAGCTTCAAACTCCTCTTTCCCTTTGCTCCCCCTCAAACCCTCTCCTGCTTCTCTGGCTCCCAAGCATTGGGACATGGAGGCCAATTCCCCTGCTCCACCTGCAGCTCCTCACAGAGGCCAAATCCCAATTTTACTGGAACTCATGGATGGGCCTAGAGTGCTCTGCTGTGTCCCTGGACAGCTTTACCCACTCTGTGAACAAATCAGGGCAAAGTGACCATAAAAGAGCAACCACTTCTCAGACTGGGCTGTTCCTAAAATTCTTCTGATTTCAAAGAGAGCCTTCCTCTGTTAGCTGGTGAAAATCAAGAAATCAAGAGCTAAATGTTCTTCTAACCGGGTTACCACACGAAGAAGAAAAAAGGAAAAGGCAATTTTCAGGGGTTGGGGGGAACCACAACAACAAAACCCCACCCTGATCTAAATGTTACCTCTTCAAGGTACATCCACTGATACCAGAGCTGGCTTCTCCAAAGGAGCAGAGAGAGCTGCACTGCTCCAGTGGGAGACCTGCCAACACAGCCCAGGAAAAAGCTGCCTTCACCCTGCTTCACTCTGAGGAAATTGGGTGCCTCTTGCTGGGTCCTCTGACCTGGGACTCCTGCTCAGACCTTTCTTCTCCCCCAGCTAATTCAAATGTGTTCCAGGCAAAGGAAACACAGCCAGCAGGAGGTGGGCTGACCTCAGTGCTGAGAGGTGCATACTCAGAGGGAACAGAAATGAAAATCAGTGTTCAGCATCTCCAGTAATGGTGCTGGACCCTGCAGAGTGTGTGAAAGGGCAGTGCCAGACCCTCTTCAAGGCACACTCTGAATGCTCTGGCACACAGGGTGGCACGGTACAAGCTCAGCAGGGTGAGCCACTATTCAGTTCAATTCAGTGTGTGGTTTGCAGATTAAGAAAATAAATGCCTTGCCAGAAGCACATCCCCATGGCAGCCTCAGTGTCCCCAGCACAGCTCACCTTGTGCCTCAGTGTCCCCAGCACAGCTCACCTTGTACCTCAGTGTCCCCAGCACAGCTCACCCTGTGCCTCAGTGTCCCCAGCACAGCTCACCCTGTGCCTCAGTGTCCCCAGCACAGCTCACCTTGTGCCTCAGTGCCTGGGCTCAGGCTAATGTTTGTGCAGCAGCAGCAGCACTGCAGCATTGGGTTCCTGGCCTGGAGCTGCAGCAGCCCCAGGCCAGCTGGATCTCACCTGGCAGGAGCACACGGAGCACCTGTCCTCCCGCAGGGTCCACACCTGCCCGTTCCGCTTGAGGCCACCTTCGTGGGGACAGTCTCCAGTGCAGGAGGGCCCGGGGGGGCAGAGGCACTCAAAGCCTCCTGCCAGGTTCACACAGGCTGAGTCATTCCAGCAGCTGTGGGTCTTTAAGGCACACTCATCGAGATCTGCAAAACAGCAGGGGGAGAAAGGCTTTGGGCACATTTCGCAGGGGTGACTTTTATTGCTGCAGTCAGTGACTATTGCTGGTTCTGCCCTGCTGGTGGGTGAGGGTGCAGCCCCTCTCTATCTTCCACATTTACTGGGTAGACTTCAAGCACTGATGATTTTTAGGTTATTCTTCAGCATTTATTTTGATTCCACACAGAATTCTTAAACCATCCCCACCAGGGTGGACTGTAAATGCTGATTCTGAGGTACCTCAGTGGAGCCAGTACCAGTGACAGCCCTGAGCCCTCAGATCAGGGTGCACACTCATTCCCAGTGACTGCAAACTGGCCAGCACAGTGACTTTCTGTCAACCAGACCACTCTCTGTTCTGGGTTTTACACCACAACAGAAGTGCATTATTCTTCATCATTTCCAGCACAAGCAACATTCCCCATGGTACAAGCAGTCAGCTGCATCCTTTTCCCATTGCTGGAAGGTGTAAGTGAATTGGAAAAAAAAGGAAATAAAAAGAGCTCAGAGGCACCTGATACACACACATGAACACAAAAAGTCCAAAAGCTATGCAGTATGATTTAGCAATGACACAAAGAATAGGTGACAAGAGAAAATCATTAAACACCAGAGAAAAGCGAATTACAGTATCCCATTAAATTGGCTTTTGGAGGGTAAAATATAATTATGCAATATGAATTTATCTAGGGAGTTCAGGCAGTGTTTCTCTTCTTGCAATAGAAGCTGTTAGATTTTTAAGCACATTGTTAAAAATTGGTGTTTCTTTCAGGCAATAACTTTGGACTTTTGTTAAACAATATATTGACAAATTGTCCAGATGAAATACCAATAAACTGGTGGGTCTCTTTTGTTCCAACATGAACAGTGAAAACTGTAATCAACAAGGGAAGGAAGAGTGGAAAAGAAAATCCTTCAGAAGCATGTCATGGTTTCTGTCATGGTATTTCCTGAAGAGTATTAGATGAATTCAGAAATTAAAGGAAGAACCACCATACTTATCATATGAAATGACCTCATTGCTAGGGTGAAACTTTAACTGTTCAGTATTGCCCAACAGTAATTTTAACTTCTCTCTAAACCAACAAAGTCAAAAGAATTTACAACCAAGAGTTACCTAAAGTCTCATTTAGGTGGGATGTGATGTCCATGGGTTTACTTTTTGGACAAGTGCCACAAGTTCATGAGTTATCACCTCAAAATGTCCTCTCTTAAAAAGACTAAGAATTCTCTCATTCTGCTGAAGGAAACTCTTTATAACAATGAAATCACTACATTCAGTCTGCTCTGGACAGTACAACTGCAAGAAATGTCCCCAGTGACCTGCCAGCATGGTCCAATTGCCCATCACTCAGACTGGCCTAAAAATGGTGCATTTTGCTGTCCTGAAAGTCTTCATTGCCAGAAAAGAACGCTGTTGCTCCAGGGCACAACTCAGCCATAGCTGAGAACGTGAAATATTCGTTGCTGGTGGTGAAAAAGGTGCAGCACTAAGGGAAATTAAAACTTGTAGCTCACTGTTTAACAAGTGCCAGAGTACTGCAGGGAGTAAAGAGCATGAAGACTGACATGAAGAGAACTAGGAATGAACTGGTATCAAATGAATTATATTCAAATAGCTACTGTAAAACTTAAAACGTTCTTAAAGATATCCCATTTCCCTTTCAACAGACTTGGACTGGGATTTGTTGTTGAAAACAAAGGTATAAATGAAGCATTCACTTTGCCTTTGGTGGTTTCAACAAGCATCACCAATATTGTCCTCCCTACCACATGAAGAGCTCCTTGACTAGAATCTGTACAGGATGCAGTAGAATAACAGTGCAGATTAGAAGGAGCTTCCACAGTTCAGAACTAAAAGGATTGCACAGATGAATATTAAGCCATATTGCCTACAGAGCTGCATTTAATTGCTCTACTTATGACACTGATATCTAATTCTGTTTCTGTGTAATTCCACAGATTTATGGAGAGGCAGATGTCGGCAATTACAGAAACTAACATTATTCCTGTTCTCAGCAGTGCAGACCTGTTCACACAGAGCAGCTTCATCTCCTGTGTGTGTGCAGGAGGGAAGAGCCCCTGTTCATGTGCCCCTGCTGCTGTTCTCCATGCAGCACACAGAAAAAGGGGGTCCCCATTAGGAGCAGCCCAAGCTGGAAAATGGGAGATTCTCCACAAAGAATCAAGCAAAGCCTGAACATAAATTCCTAATTGCTACGCAGCTTTTTGGTTCTTTATTCAATAAGAGTTGTCATTTTTAATGGCATTTATTATTCAGAGGTTTTAGTCATTAATCAGATATAAAAGGCTTGGACACTGCACTCATTTTCAGCTGAACTTTGAACAGAACTGATTTTCTGAGAAAATCCCTTTGGCAGGTTTTCTTGTTGTCATTGATTGCATTTCCTAAAGTCAGAACAAACAGACAATGCTCCCAGTAACTTGAGGGAAAAAGTTACAAGCACAACATCTTTGTCCCTGTCACTCCTTCAGCCTTGAACCAGACTGGGGGGGTGGGGAAGGGAACAAATCCCAGCCCAATGCTCCCATACTGTCAGCTCCCAGGTACAGAAAGTATTTCATTTTAATAAGATCAAATGGCCATATCAGTGTGAGATCAGCATGGAGATGGCCCTGCAAAGCATGGAAGAAAATACTTGTATTTAGTGTGAAATTCTTATTTAACAACCAGAATCCATGTGCCAACTTAGGGGTTGAAAAATTAGCCCAGTTCAGTTGTCCAAAGCAATAATTTAGAGAATGTGAAAACTATGATGTGACTTTTGCATTTAGCTTATTTTTGTAGTATTCAAACCCTTGCTGAGCTCAAATTCTCCTTGTCAAGTTTCATTTGCTTTCCCACAACTGTTCTCAGAAGATGCAGGCCCAAAACTGGAACCTTTAAAGATGGGCAAGGCAAAACTGCACACAGATCTCATTTCCCATTACAACAACACAAAGTAGGAAGGAGATAAAATATTAATTTATAAATCAAGCAACACTTGAAGAACACTGGAGATAGCAAGGAGACTCCGTATTCTTTCCCTATATATAAAGGACAAGAAGAAAACATCTTCCTTTACATTCAGAGGGATTTCACGTATCCCTCTTGTACCTTTCATATCTTCCATGTCAACCCATGGAAATAATCTGATTTTCACACCTGAAATAGGATTTAATTCATTCTACTGTGGTTCTCTGTGGCAAAAACGACCAATTAACCCAAACAGGAGTGGCAGAGCTTTCCCTCCCCTCTCCAGACAGTTCCTGTCCAAGCAGTGAGGACACAGTGGAACCACCCGTGTTGGAGCAGGAACTTGCCTGTACTCAAAGCTTTGCACAATTTTCCATCACAGCACAGCAGCAGCAAAGGCTCTGCTGCCAAGGCACCCTGACCCACCCAGCTGAGCAGGATTTCACCCTCAGCCTCTGCAGGCAGTGCCCACACACAAATGCAGCCATCAGCACCTGGCCACGCACATCGGAGCAGTCAGGGCACCTTTGGTGGGTGAAAAAGGGACAAAACAAAGCACCCACGATGGGCTCATTGCCAGTGCACTCTCACAGACATGGACAGCACAGCAATGTGGGCAGACAAGAAAACAGAACCAAAAGGGAAGCAAGCAATCCCCTGAGACACAATTTCCTTTTCACCCTTTTTGGCTGCAATGAGGAGAAATTGGCCTCAGATGTGATGAGAGGTCCCACTGCACCTGAATCAGGCAGAAGACAGGCATGACTGTACACACCAACACAAGGTCATTAACTTGGTCTCACTGAAATGCAAATCAATCCCTGGCTACTGCATTCATTGGTTTGCAAGGCTTGTCAGGTTTTAATTGCAAGGCTTTTCCACAGCACCTTAATAAATGTGTGCTAGCAAGCCCTGCAGTGTGGTGCTCTGTGTTCTCATGATGAGCTGCTGCAGAAGAAAGAGCCCTACTAAGGTGCTAATTTTAACTGTTGTGGTGCATTAAACCATCCCAGTGTATTGTTAATGTGGAAAATGTGTGCTGGGCTCCCAAACCAATGCATGTACAAGTTAACCAAACACTGCTTTAACAAATCATTTTTCACAGGCAACTTGTCACTTAATGATTTTCTGCCTTCTTTCTAAATCAAAGTTATTTGGAGTTGTCCTTGAAAAAATATCACCAAACAATTCATTTTTAGCTAGAAAATATTTTATGAGAGTACTTTTGTTCTATAGAGACATAACTGTCTATTAAAGAACTATGCACAGTAAATTAGATTCTGAATAAAGAATTTACTAAAGCTTTCTGAAAATACAGACATGACTAAACACAATTACCTTGAAGACTTTAACTCAACTTTCTGTTAGAATACAAAAATTAGAATTTACCAGATGCAAAGTAAGATAACCTTTCTTTTACAGGACAAAATCCCCTGACCCAGCTCTGATACTGGGAACTTTAAGAAATTCTACAGCAGAACAGAAGAAAGTTGCAAACCAGCAGGTTCTAGTTGGTCTTGGATACTCTGGACCACATGCAAACCTTTCTGCCCACACAGCATTTCCCTACAGCAGACAGCAAAGTCATTCTCAGGCTATGGGAAGAGTTTTGAAGGACAGGTCTTCCTTTTGTGTGATCCAGAAAGGGGAAAAACAAACAAAATCCAACCTCCTTTGCTTTTGCTTTCTAACCTAGATAAGAGACACCAATGCAGCACACCAAGGAATAAATGGAAGCTTCAGGAACAGATTTAAAGCCCATCCAGATCTGACCACAGGCATTGCTGCACCAACTTTTGTGGGGGACTGACCCCTGTGGAGTTTTCTGTCAGGAGCTCTTGATTCCTCCCTTTTTCCAGCTCTCATTTCCCCACACCAGCAACTCCGACCCTGCAGTGAGGTCCAGCTCCACTGCCTTGCAGGCTGAAATAAATGGTGAATCCTGTGGGGATTTGGTGGGAGGAGGAGCCACGGTCAGCTTCCCTAAAAACATTTGCAGTGATTCTTAAAGAAAAAAACAAACTCACACCAAAACCTGGCAGGCACTGCTGCCTTGGTTGTTGTTCCTTCTGTGTGTGCAAGTCCCAGAGCAGGGACAAGAAACACAAACCATTATGGAAAACCAGAATCAGTAAATCTGCACTCCAGGGTCTGCACAGAGCTCTGCTGACTGGGAGCATCTCCCTTAGAGATGGAGATTGAAAAGTAGAATTTGTTTGGATTTTTTCATTTGTTTTTTTATCAGTACATAGCCATAAACACTGTATCACGACAGCTCATGGCTCTCTATGAAGTATTACTGTTTCTTTATCTCAGATTGCAGCAAAGCTTCTATGACAAAATTTAAACAAACCAACCAACCAAACAACACAGCAGCTGTAGCCTGCAGGTTTTAATTGCCAAGCAAACTTTGGTAGCAACTTTGTACAGCAATTGTCTTTTGTCTGCAAGCAGTATTCTTGATAACATATTGTGAAAGACCAGGGGCCATAAAAACCCTACTGTGGGAAATCAAATTACATTCCCTTCATTTGAGCCTGCTCACCATCACTATATGAAGCTGACAGCCCTGATAAAAACTCTCTTTGGTTGATATTTTGAGCAATAAAAGAATTTTCCCAACCTTGAAGGGGCCTGGCTAAGCCACACATCCTCATCACCCAAGCTCTGGTGCAATGTCCTGAGCTTCCCTGCCCCTTCTGCTGATTTACACAATTGTCCCTCCTCAGGTGACAAACCCCACTGCTTTCTCTCTGTCAGTGGAACAGAGCTTGTAGAGGCACTGAGGGGTCCCTGCCCAAACAGAGGCTGTTTTTCTTCATGTTCTGCAGGCCCTGCACAGACAGTGCCAGCAGTGACCCAGCTCCACAGCACCTGCAGAGAAGTGGAGGGAGAAGGGGTTCATCAATACCCACACAAGTGTGTCCAACAAAAGCCACTGCCTGCCTGGGCTCTGGGCAATCTGCCACAGGTGAGGGCTCCCTCTCACTGCCTCGTGATCTTCTTTAGTAGTAGTAGTAGTGGCACTAGGATTTATTGTTATTATTTTGGAGGAAAGGGTTTAATCTTATTTTACCTATGTTTTTAGCCTATTTATTGTTCTCCAAGTTTGCCCCTCAGGGAGGAAGAAAAAATGTTTCAAAACAGACTGAAAAACAATGGCTCATACCCAGCTCATGCACACAAATTCAGTATAAAATACACCAGGAAAAAATACTGTTGCCAAGCAGATGAACCCTTTTTTCTCTGAAACAGAGTGAAAGACACTGGCTCTGACTCTGAATGCTCCACCACGCAAACAGGCTCTACAATGTCACACATTAGCTAGAATGTGCAGGGTTCTCTCTCTGTTGTTTTACCCAATTCTTAGCTGCATTTTACAACAAACATCATGGCTTGAAATCTGTCAGTACGGGTTAGCAGAATCTTCCCATTAATTTCTAATGATTTCATTTCATGATACTGGTGAAGCAAACTGGTTTATTTCTCTTCCTCACTGGTCCCCTGCAGCAGAAGGTTCAGAGGAGCTCTTTCATTAAAATAACCCCACTAATTCCACATTCTGTTTCCAGACGAGCTCCTCAGCTCCCAGACTTGCAGCTGCTGGGCAGGTCAGACTGAGGGCAGAGTGTTTGATGGAATCTCCTTGCTCCAGTCCCCACCTGAGCACAGAAGGCCTGGGGCTTCTTTAGAGCTCCCAGCCCTTGGAGCAGAGACTGCCTGGAGCAGAGACTGAGTGCAAGGAACCCTCACCAGTGCTGGTCCAGCAGTGCTGGACAAAGCACATTTAACCTCCTTTTAATTATGTTCATTTCAACTCATTAGGAGATTCTGGGCAAACAATCAACACCAAGTAACATATTCCTCTCTCTCCAGAAGCCATGGCTGTTTTCACAGACTGGTTTTAATTGCTTTATATTTGTATTTGCCTCCCCAGCTCCTTCTCAGAACATGTGCAGCATGTTCTGCACAACCCACAACATGCAGCAGGTTGATGGGACCTGCATGAGGAGAGGAATGGACAAGGAAAACCTTCCATGGCATCTCCATGTACCCAACACATCCCTGCTCCTTGGGCTGGAGCACAGAAACACCAGAAGGGCTGGGAACACCCTGAGCAGCTCTGTAAGCCTCTCCTGGGATGCTGTGTGCTGTTTGTAGCATGGTGTAAACACAGGGAACAGGAAAATATGGGGGATGTTTTACAAACTGAGGTTCAGGATGCTCAGAGTACCAGGAGGAAAAAGCGAGGAACAACTTTACAAAGTGGTGTGTCATACACCCTGACACTCTTTAGTTCATTTAATGGACCATTTCCAGCTAGACATCCTAAGTCTTTTCAAACACTTCTTCTTGAGCATTTCTTCTGCACAGAACAGTGTTGATGTAGATAAAAGCCAGCTCAGGGAATTAGAATCAATTCACTTCTCTTCATCATTGCTTTTCCATCTTTAGATTCTAGCCCCATAATGGCATATTTGCCTCAGGATAAAAGTCTTTCTATCCAAGTCTGGTTCAGGGTTTTGCTGTAGAATTGAGTGAGATGCACACTATTTTTGTGTGTTTTGTGTGTGCAGATGCTCACCAGAATGTTCTATATGTACTTTCTTCTTCAAGTCAGGTTAAGCTGAAATAAAAGTGTACAACTTTGACCTGTGAGTGGAAACAGTGCAGGAATTCTCATCTTTTTCACAGGAGCACATGAGGACCTGCTCAGGAATTCTGTCACTTCCCACAGGCTGAGGAGACCCCTGGTGGCCCCTTTTGGCTGTGTTCCCCTGCTGCAGGTGCTGCCTGCCCTGGGTGCTCCTGGCAGCAGGACAGTTCTGGGAGGGCTCTCTGCATGTCCCTGTCAGTGCCTGGCACTCTAAACCTGAGTGCTTGGGAGAAACTGCCAGTTTAATGTTTCCTTGGCAAGTGAGAAGTGTCAGTGATGCCCTGAGTTTGATCTTTGCTGTGTTTCAGACTCTGTGCTGCCCAGGGTGCAGCTCTGAGCTCACAGTCAGTGCTGTTGAGCTCTGCACACAGCAGGGACACAGAACAAATCCTTTTCCTGCTGCACACCAAGGACAGCTCTCAGCCCAAAGCACAAACAAGGGTGGCTGGAGGGAGGAACAGGAAGGATGGGACCTCCCAGCCTGGAGCTGGAATTGGACAATTAAACTCCAATGTGCAAATGGACCAGAACTTATAAAAATGTGAGACCCCATGACCATTTGTCCATTTTTGTGCCCATTTTGTGTTCACCCTGGGTGCAGCCCTGGCCAGGCCCTGTCCTGCTCAAGGTGTACCCTAAAGGCTTTCAGTAAATCCCTGCTTTATTCTCTGGCTCTGCCCAGTCTCTGTTCCAGCTTAGCCTTCCCAAAGCATCATCATCATCTCAATTTTCCTCTGCAGTCTCTGGCTCAGTATCTGCCCTACCTTTGCATTAAGGGTGGTGTTTTTCATTTCTTGCCCTAATGCAGTGTAAGATGTGGCTGCTCCCACCACCATGGCACCATTTTTGGAGGTTTTCTTCACTCACACCTTGTTCTAAGGTCCATGCAAAGGAGATCTGGTACAAACCATCCTGTTGCCAGCTTTTACCCACTCAGTCATTTCACTGCCATTAGCAGAGAGCTGTTCATGGAACTGGCAACACTCCACCACAGTGGCTCTGCAAATGCTCAGAAATGGCCCAGTTTTGTACTGAAGAGTAAAGGCACCAGTGGGTTTTGTACAAGCTCTTGCAGGATATTAATCCTGTCCTCTAAGGACAGGTCTGTAATTTTTACTTTTAGCAGCTCCTTGCATTATTCATAAAGGTGTTTATGCAGACAAGATAAATAGGATGATTTACCTCAAAATAAAACACAATGGCTTCAGAACCCTGTGAAAAAGTACAATTAAACTAATTCCATCTTTTCTAATGCTTCATCACATTTAAGTCACTGTGTGATAACACTAAAAGGAAAACTGGTCAGTGCCATGTAACAGCCAGCAATCTACAGTCTCAATGAGACGGAAGAGTTTTATTGTAAAAGTGTCTGTTCATCAAACCATGATTGCATTCTTTCTCAAGCAAAAAGTACACATTCCTTCTCTTTAGTTTCCACTGACTGGGAGACCTGTAAGCAGGGAAAGCATGTGCTAATATTTTGAGGACACAGTGGTAAACCATAAGATTTTAAATAATAAATGTGAATAAAACTCACATTCCCGAATAGCCCAACCCACACAAACAGTTTAAAAGTACTGTACAGCTGTCAGGGGTGAAATGTGTGCCCACCAGCCTCTATAACTAAAGAACAGCTGTAATAGGCTTTATTGCCTAATTTTGGGCTATAATAAAAGATTTTAAAAGTATAAAAATTTTTAATCATTTGAAACTCACATGCAAATTCAGAAAGACGATTTCACCAAGAAGAAATGGAATAAATCAATATCAGAATAATAACGCTGACAAGTTGTTGTACCAGCATTTTTAAAGATTAATTCTTTAAATATATAACATCTAATTTATTGAAATTCATTTTAGTACTTTATATATTTATACCCAGCACAAGATGATGCTTTTATGACTTTAGTGCATGTCTCTCTCATACCCTTGTGCTCATCAATTTTCATGCTGAATCTGCAGCACACTTGGAGTCTGCAACCTAAAGATCCTGGATCATTGAAAGAAATCCCACTTCACAGGACTGGAGCTGAAAGAATTTTTCTTCTCACATTTAAAGACTACTGGGTGAGGGAGGACATAAAAACTGGAACGAGTCCATTCAGTAGAAAGCCTGGCAGGGTACAGAACTATTTCATATTTAGGATTGCATCTGAGCTCTCAGTGCAAACAGGATTTCACTGATCACTCCACAGGCCAGGGACAGACTGAACTCACAGTGAGCAGGCTGAGTTTAACCTGGGGCAGAGACTTGGGGCCCATGGTCCCTCCATCTCTCAAACCACATCCCCCTGAGCACAGCAGGGCTCCAGGGCAGTATTCAATGTATTCCAGCCCTGAACAGCAGAGCCCATGGAGCACAGGGCAGCTGCTTTGGGATGGGAACACACAGGGCACAAGAACCCCCTGAACAGCAGTGCCCATGGAGCACGGGACAGCTGGTTTGGGATGGGAACACACAGGGACCCCCTGAACAGCAGTGCCCATGGAGCACAGGGCAGCTGGTTTGGGATGGGCACACACAGGGCACAGGAACCCCTGAACAGCAGTGCCCATGGAGCACAGGGCAGCTGGTTTGGGATGGGAACACACAGGGCACAGGAACCCCTGAACAGCAGTGCCCATGGAGCACAGGGCAGCTGGTTTGGGATGGGAACACACAGGGCACAAGAACCCCCTGAACAGCAGTGCCCATGGAGCACAGGACAGCTGGTTTGGGATGGGAACACACAGGGCACAGGAAGCCCTGAACAGCAGTGCCCATGGAGCACAGGGCAGCTGGTTTGGGATGGGAACACACAGGGCACAAGAACCCCCTGAACAGCAGTGCCCATGGAGCACAGGGCAGCTGGTTTGGGATGGGCATGGGAACACACAGGGCACAAGAACCCCCTGAACAGCAGTGCCCATGGAGCACAGGGCAGCTGGTTTGGGCACAGGAACACACAGGGCACAGGAACCCCCTGAACAGCAGTGCCCATGGAGCACAGGGCAGCTGGTTTGGGCACAGGAACCCCCTGAACAGCAGTGCCCATGGAGCACAGGGCAGCTGGTTTGGGATGGGAACACACAGGGCACAGGAACCCCCTGAACAGCAGTGCCCATGGAGCACAGGGCAGCTGGTTTGGGATGGGCACACACAGGGCACAGGAACCCCCTGAACAGCAGTGCCCATGGAGCACAGGGCAGCTGGTTTGGGATGGGCACAGGAACACACAGGGCACAGGAACCCCCTGAACAGCAGTGCCCATGGAGCATAGGGCAGCTGGTTTGGGATGGGCACAGGAACACACAGGGCACAGGAACCCCCTGTGCCAGCTCCAGCCCTGCCTACACTGATGACACTGAAATCCAGCACAGAGTTCAGCTCATTGACCAGTCACACCTTGGACCTGCTGGCAGCATCCCACAGCTCTCTAGGAATGTCCTTTCCTGCTCTTTGGGACATGATGCTGTTCCTAAACACACCACAGCACTTTGTCAGGACTCCAAATTCAGTATTTTTCTACCTATTTAGGAACAGTGTGTGGTCTTCCTGCTGCAGTTACCCATGTAAATCAATCTGGTAGCATTTCTGCAGAGAAACTGAACTGCAGACCACTAGTAAATCATAGATCACCATGATTTAATTTATATAAAATATAATAATACACATTTATTGGTAGAGAGAGATAACGTGCAATCAATAGGTGAGATAAATAAGGCAGAGAAAGATACAAAAAACTCTCCAAAGCTGTCCAAAGCTAAACTGTGAGAAACTTCTCGATTGTGTAATTCCAGTCCCCTGCCCTGCCATTTAGGTCACCGTTCTCTATTCCCTATAAAAATATTCTCAAGCAACCAGGTAGGGGCAAGGCCAACCTTCCCTCCCTTCATGATCCATGAACACAAGCTTTATTTTTTATAAAGTTCAGTATCTTCATCCACAGCTGCTAATTCCGTTAAATTGTGGTACTGGAGCTGTACCTGCATCTGTTATATATAAGCAGCTATTCAGAGTGTCAGATGTGCACACCAGAATAAAGTGAAAGCCAAGATCAACAGGAGAGCTCTGCTGTGTCAATGGACTTTAATCAGTGGAGCCCTCAGCACACAGAGGTTCTTCCACACAGCCAGGATCACACAGACTTTAAAAAGGAACTTCAAAGCCTTTACTAAAGCAAACTCCTTTCACACACACAGCTGCTTTAACCCTATGGAAAGCACAACTTTCATTCACCTCATTCAGACTCAGTGAATTTACAGTGACTGGCAAAACCATGCTAAAAACTCACTGCAGATTGCACAGTTACATTCCAGAAAATCTGCATGGCAAAATGCATTTAGTGTCTCACAAGAAGACAAATCTGTCAGTGGGAATAAATGGTACTTTCAGCAGGCAGTTTGGGCATCCTGCCTTTAAAGAGCTGCACTTTCTCTGCCAAGATCACAGAATTTAGGGATGATCACCAAAAGGGGACAGATGGGGACACAAAACAGCTGCTGGGTGCCAACAGCTGGCACATAGCCTGGCACAGGAGGAACTGGGGGTCCTGGTGGGCACCCAGAGGAACACGGACCAGAGGATGACTCTGCTGCTCCAGCAGAGCCACAAAAGAGGAGTGGAACCTCTCCCGGAAGAGGGCACTGACAAACAGCACTCTGCCCCCAGCTCAGCAGCTGTCTGCAACCCAGAGCCCTGCACAAAAGGAATCTCTCAGTGCCTCTGGCTCCGGGGATAAAAGCTCCATGGATGAGCCTCAGCATCATCACCCAGGGCCAGCAGACCCCATGCACCATCTCCAGGGACAAGGATAAGCAATCCCTCACTGCATCCAGCACCTGAAATGCTGAGTTTCATCACCAAAGAGTGACAGAAACAGCCCATTATCTTACCTGGAATACCCCATGACAGAGAAGAGATGTTCCCTTCCATAAATCCTTGGAGGATTTGCCTCAGCCAGTTTTAGAAGAGCTTACACGATGAGTCCTGCCCCACTTCACTGAGGTTCTATTGCAGCCCAGCAGCCCACAGGGTCAGGAAGTTCTTTAGATTCGTTTGAGCCCTTCTATAAATGAGTATATCAAAGCAGCCCTTGTCAAAACAATTTCCCTGCTAACAGGAGGCAGCAGCTGATGTGAAAATCATCAAGAGCCCATTTCCTTCCCTGTCCCTGGGGTGGCTGAGTGTCAGTCACACTCCTTAAAATTCCCGTGTACACCATTGTGCCAAAGGGCACAGGCAGCAAATCCAAATTACAGGTGTGGATTATAACAGTGTGCACGCCCTAGAGCACCCTGAGAGTTTAATAATAATGAGAAATACTCTCAATTAGTCTTTTTAAACCTTGGACTGATTAACAGCTTCAGAAAAGCATTTTCATTCATACAGTAATAAATTCTCCCACAGAAGCAAATCCCCAAACAAGCAGTACAAAATGAGCTCTTGAAATCATGAGCAGAACAATCTAAAGCTCTCTGCATCCTTAATTAGGGATGAAAATGGTTCAGGAAGGGCTGATCAATCAAGTGCAAACGATAAAAACACACACTTTTGGAGAATGTGTGAACACAGGTCCAGAAAAAGATGGAATCTGTGGTGGGTCTTCCACACAGCCGATGGAACTGCAGCTGCTCTCCTCAAGGGAGGATACCCAGGCACCCTGGAATAAATCTATTTCTTTTCCCAGTTAAACCTTGGCTGTGCATTCCCAGTTGAACCCGGGCTGTGCATTCCCAGTTGAACCCGGGCTGTGCATTCCCAGTGAAACCCGGGCTGTGCATTCCCAGTTTAACCCGGGCCGTGCATTCCCAGTTTAACCCGGGCTGTGCATTCCCAGTGAAACCCGGGCTGTGCATTCCCAGTTTAACCCGGGCTGTGCATTCCCAGTTTAACCCAGACTGTGCATTCCCAGTTGAACCCGGGCTGTGCATTCCCAGTTGAACCCGGGCTGTGCATTCCCAGTTGAACCCGGGCTCTGCTTTCCCACATTTCCCCTCATAATCAGACTCAGCACGTTGCCAAAACTCTACAAAAGTTTCCTAACCCAACCCAAGGTGTGCAGTGACACCTTCAGAATAAAGGGGAGGATTCATCACAGCTCAGCTGTCCTGTGCATCCTCGGGAGCCAGGAGCTGACACAGACTTGAAAATACCTTTCAAATACCTTTAAATACCTTTAAATACCCACTGCTGATTGTCCTCTGTTTTCTTCAGCACCTCAAATCAGAATTCGTCCCATTATTTGTTCTGTACAATACATTTAAAATTATAAACATTTATATGTACTTCCAATCAAGCTAGAAAGATTTCCCCCCTGAAAATTCTAAATTCCAAGAGCCTTAAAACCCTTATTAAAGTGAACTTCCTATTTCACATGCACTTCTAAACCTGATTAAGGAGAGTAAAGTACAGCAGTGTCTGTAAATGCACAATGTTGCACCCAGAGTTTCTTCTGGGTGAAAAACTCAGCCATTGCTGTTACCCTTCTCTTTAAACAGTGCAATGAATATTTCCCAATAAATAAGAAGTGCCTTTTCCCTTAGCATAAAATGTGCCTTGTGAAAGCATCTTTCAGTGTTAATTACAGATTGAATTTCTAACCTCACTAGACCATTAGTTGGGACTTTGATCAGAGCCCAGTTTCCCCAGCCTGGGTGCTGCTGCAGACATCAATAATTCTAATTAAACCAACCCTGAGATAGGACTACATAATTTCTCTAAGCAATTAAAAATGTGCAACTCAAAGACATAGAACATTTTAAAAGGAAAGCCAGTGGACTCAATAATAATAATAATAACATTAATAATAATACTGATGTCCTTATTATACATTGCAGTTCTATATTGTCCTTCATCCTGTGATCTCAAACTAGTTCTTAAAAGCACAACACTTGGTTACAAAAAGAAAAATGTAAAAAGCCTCTGTTTATGTGATTATCTGAAAGGGGTTTAATTATTCCTGATGAAGATACAGTCACTGCTTGCTGCACAAGTACGACCTCCCCTCACTAAAACCACACATTTATCCAAATTGGTTTTGTGCCCTTCAGTTCATTAAATTAACGAGGTTTCATTATACCTAAGTGGAATTCAACTGTTTTCATTGGCATTTCCAAAGGAGGAGCTCCTCATAGTAGTTGGGTTTCCAGTTTGAAGACTACAATATAATTTACTCTCCTCAAATGCACCAGCCTACAGAAGAAGTGTCCTCAAAAATGCATCTGCACAGGCTGCCCATGGATTTTACTGCACCAGGAGCATCCCCTTGAGCTCTGCAGGGTCTCAGACAGCTGCAGGGTCTCAGTGCTCGTGCCTGGGGTGCCTGAAGGACTTGGGGAACGTGTCCAGATGAGGAAATTTGGGATTAGAAGCAGCAGCTGCTTGGGGTTTCACACTGGTGCTACCACTGCCCCTGGGTGTGACCTTCAGAAATCTCCCTGTGTTCCTGCTCACCTGCAAGCAAATATTTCTGATACCACAAAACCCTTTAGTAGCACTTTGTACACACTTCAGGCAGTGTGCAGACAAAGGAATGAATGTACAAAATGCTGTCACTTTACAGAGATTTCATATCTGATATGAGGATATGCACAGTCTGTGTTTCACAGCTTCAGTTCCAGTGAAATGAGGTTGATTCGTAGCACAGGGGATATCACAACATGAAAAAACCAAACCAAACAAACACAAACAAACAAAACCCCAAACAAACAAACAGAGTGGGCATCTCCTGAAAGAAGCTGTTCTGTGCACATTCATGCACTTAGGAGCCAGACTAACTCTGAAGGGTTAAACCCAGAGCAGAGCCCTTCCACTGTCCCTGGGGATTCCTCTCCTCACTGCCCTGGGTGTGCAGCTCTCTCCAGAGCCTGGGCTCTCATCCTGCCCCTCGGAGCCAGAGCAGGGCTGGCTGAGGGGAGCTGCCCCAGGCAGTGCCACAGCTGTGACCCTGCCACCTCCAGGGACAGGGCAGGGGGGCTGAGCCACCAACATCAGAGACGGGAGCCAGGGACTGGCTGCAGGGGAAGCTGCTCCACAGGGAAATGTGGCCTCAGCTGACAAATAAACACAGGCAGGGGAAATTACTGTAGGGCCACACGAGATCACCAACAGGGCCAACCCAGCACAGACAATTCTCTGTGCAATCTCTTTCTTTTGTCCTCTGTAAAAAAGATGAGAAATTTCAGGCTTCATATTAACAGTCTTGAAAACGTGACTGAAAATAAATCCAATACCACAATATCAATTTGATAATACTATTGATAATTCTCCTAATTTTTAGTTCTGCTCCATAGTTCCAACACATGACTAAAGTGAGGGAGAGCAGAGGGCATTCCTGTTCTGGCTCTACAGAGGACCCACTCTGAAGCTGCTGAGAAACAAAGATCCAAGTTTTTCCTTCAAACATGAAACAGTTTTTATCATTTCCAAGAAAACTGAATAGACTTTCACATGAAATTAATCACTTGGATGCTCAGAACATTAATTATTGTCCTCATTATTCACCACCTTCTTATTTGTCCACACTCCCCTTTTTAGCAGAACACAATGCTCTTTTTCTTCTCATTTTTAAACATCCTCTCTACAGTATTCAAAAAATTCTGCTTCTTGAACAGCATAATGCTCTCTTTATCTCTAATGCATACTTTATCTCTTTCTCTGCTTCTGCACAGCTTATCTCTAGAGCTTGTGGTCTCCATGGATTTATAATTGCTCACCATTTACTATATGGATAGTTAGAGTAAATTTACTGATGTACATGAGCAGGAGGACAGAAAAACAGTTGTCTATTTCAACAGCTTATTGAAAATACATCTGAAGAATGTCAGAAAATAACTGATCTCTGTTCTGAAGCACTGGTTGTCAAAAGCTGTTTCTGCTTACATTTAAAAAATTGATAAATCATATCATCACCTTTTGAAAATGTATTTCTTAATTATTTTCAGCTTTCATATTTTCTTTTTTTACTATTGCTTCTTAACACAGCACGCAGTCTTTGTGCAGACACAAAGGATTTTAATTAATTCTGGTTTATTAGGATAATTTGGGCTGTTGCTCCTTGTTCCAGTTTCTCCAATTTGTGCTGTAATTTGGTGCCTCAACACCAACACATGCACCAGTGCTGCTGTCAAGCCATGAAAAGCCAACAGGAGAAGAAAGAAATAATTCACCAACAGCAACACTGAGGATGAAATTTCAATATTCCCACCCCTGAAGAATTTCTGGAAGTGTTTTCAGATTCACAGGACAAATGACTTCCAAACACACCAAACCCCAGCTTTTGACAGGCAAACATTTTCTCTGAAAGCAAATTCCAACTTCTGAGCTGCACCCAACACTCACCACCCCCAGCATGGCACAGGCCCTGCCATAAAATACATTTCACAGAGAGAGAAAAATGAGCCTGGGGGAGGAGGGAAGCACCTCCAGGCACTGAAGTGAGTGGCACAGGCAGGACTGAAATCTGTATTCCAGGGATTTATCTCCTGCCAGCAGACATTAAATTACACCACTGCAGCAACACTGGGTACAGGTGACAGTTTGGATCATGCTTAATAATTAATAGATGACTTGGAACTCTATTAAACAGCCTGAACAGAATTTGTTATCCAGAGAAGGCTGGGCAATTTCATGGATAGAAAAGAGAGCACCTTTCATTCCTGCTACTCATACTAAATTAAATGCCTTGTCTTTTCTAAATAGAAGTAACTTCCTATTTGCATTATAATTACACTATGAAGCTTTCTGTGGATAATGAAGTGAGTTTAGGGAGCAGCATTTTGCCCCTTTAATCTCTTGAGAAGCAAAGAGATGGAAGCAAGGTGGCCAGAAAGAGAAAAGAGAAAATGAGAGCGAATGGTGAGGTTACACAAAGCACGTGTGAAATGATGATAACAGCACAGACAGCCCCAAAGAGCTGATAAAGACATATTTCCATGTATTGATACCTCTAATAAATAACACATTTCAACTCTGAGATGAGCCTACTTGTACAACTTTCTTTGCAGACTGCTCCATGACTCAGTGCCTCAGCTCCAGCAGCCACGAGCCACTCCATCCTCACAGAAAGGAGGGGACTTGGAGGGAACCAGGGACATCCTTGGGCTCTTTCCCCAGCCCACTGGGTTTGGTAACTTTTTAAAAACGAGCCAAAAGCAAAAAGGAAAGCGTTCTGGTGCTGGAGTGCTGCTGCTGTCTGTTCCTGCAAGCTTACTGATTAAAAAAAACCCAACAAAACCCGAGAACTGGGGAAGGTGATTTGTTTAAACATTTGTCTTGGAGCTCATCTCCTGTTTTTCTCAAAGACACCCAAAAGGAGGCACAACTTTGGTCAGTAAGACTGGTGCAACTTTGGAGGGCACTGCCAGTGCCAGGAAATCTGGAATTTCATTCTGGAAGAAAGGAAAAGCCTTGCCTGATAGAAATGGAATGAAGAGTAATGACATCATGGGCTTTGTGATTCTGCTGGAGAGCCTAGCAATAGTAAGTATTTCTACCAAAAGTTGGGAAATGATCAGTGAGAAATTACTGGGGAGGATGAAGACCATGTTAATCAAACAGAGGATGAGAGGATAAGGAAGATTAGCTTTGTTGAGAAAGGCAAAAGCTATCTAGAATTTATCAACAGAAGCATTTGTAACAACAACATGAACTATTAATGCCATGAAACAAGCCACAGTGATGCTTATCTCAATACAAATCCCTTCCAGTTCTGCTCAAGAATTAAAAAACAAAAGGCAGGAAGTGAAGAGAGGCACCAGGACATACAGTAATCTATTTTATGAAATGCAGTGTTCCTCACTTACTTTGCCCGGCACATTCAAAGCCAAGAGGAGACATTATTCCTTTATGTAAACTCATTAGGACAAATCATAAAAAGAGTTTTAGTTATTTAAGAGGAAGAATGACAAGTGGCAGAACACCAATACAAGGAGTATTCACTGCCAGCAGTAAGTCTTGAATGGAAATCAGGGGAAGACTCCTGGCCATAGGAAAGCAATGTCTGAAATATCAGTGCAAATGAGGAGGAAGATGGAAACTTGTTATTTTTAAAGAAAGAGCTATTTTTAGGACAGACCTGACAAATCCATAAGGAGGGCTGTGTGACCCAGTCTCCCATGGTGAGTGGGAACTGGATTAGATCATCTGAATGCTCTTATGCAGCTATGAAGTGCTAGAGGCTTTATTATTTTAGCAATAATATTTGTTAATGTACAATAAACACTAAAGGAGACAGTGCTGTTTATTCCTCCTGGTATCAGACACCACATGGCAAACCCTGAGCCCTCTTCCCTTTCCCTGCCTGATTTCCATGTCATTTTATTCTCTGTTCCCAAACCCTCCCCATCACGTGCCAGGAGCCCTTTCCTCTTCCCAGAGCAGCCAAAAGCCCTCTGAGCACAAACAGGGGCTGCCCTCAGACAGCAGGGCTGAGGAGAGGAAAACTGAGCAGGATTCAAACACACACTGCTCACCAATGTTTGCTGCAAATGCAGCTTCTCCTGCAGGGCTGCTGGGACCCAGCCAGGTCTGGCCAGACACAAACCTCATCTCCTCCTTCCCTGAGACCCACCAGATCCTAAGAGCTCATTTAAAAACAGGACAATTTCCTGTTCAAATGGGCAATTAAGAAGAGAAATGAAGATTGAGATTAGCAGTGACAGAAGATCTCTAAACTTTGTATTACACAATTAACATTTTAAATAGAGTGGGTCAAAACAACCAGGCTTTTTAGTTGTTAGCAACATTGGGAAGTGAAACAACCATGCTTCAAGTCAAATAATGCCTCATTTATTTTTTAGCGTTATTTTAATGTTTCCAGGGGTTTGTAAAAGCTGTTTCACATGGAAAATGGGAAACATTTGCAGAGGTTTCCAAGGCTGCTCCCAAGCAGACACAAAATCCCCCCGGGCTCTGCATCTGAACCAGGCACACAGGCAATGCTGGTGTGTCAGTGCCTCTCCTGTGTGTGCAGGGAGATTTATTCTCCTGGGAACAGCCCATGGAATCAGCAGGGCCTCTGAGGCTGGAATGAAGGGAAGTGCAGGCTCAGGGTTACAAATGAGCATCTCCCAGTGCCCATGGAGAGGGCTGCTGAGCAGCAGGGTCACACAGGAATAGTCTGATTTATTGAGCAGAGAGGGGTAAATAATGCAGGCTAATTTCCAAGGAATCAGCAGAGGTGAGATGGAGCTGAGTCATTCTGCTCAGGCTGCTCTACCTTGAACATTTTGGCTGGCTCAGCTCCTCTCCCTGAGCATCCCTGCTAGAGAACTGAGCAGCAGAGCAGGACCTGGAGCAGATCAAAGCCTGGGGGTGATGCCCTGCCAGAGTGAAATCAAAGCCATCCCCAGCTGGTAGGAAAGGACAAAGGACTCTGTGTCCTCTGCTGATGCTCCTGAGAGGGTCTCACCCTCTGCACCACGTCCCCAAGGAGCAGGTAACAAGATAATGGCAAAGGAGCAGCTGAAGAGCAGGAGGAGAGGAGAGGAGAGCAGAAATGATGAGAGGTCCAGAAAACATGGATTCATGGGGGGAAATAATATACAGGTGAATATAAACTGAGGGTACAAAAACAGGGCTTGAATGGGAAGAGAACTGAAGGAGGATGCTGAATTACAGCAAAACAGATTTAGGATATTCAGTCTCAAGTTCCTGTTCTGTCAATGGCTTCAGCAAACTCAGGGAGTGAGAAGATCCCAGGAGTGAGTGACACAGCAGTGCAGCACTGCAGGGCCTGGGCTCTGCCCACCCTGAACCTTTGGGACACTCTGCACCAACACAGGCTTTCTCCTGGGAAGATGAAAATCCAGCCAGCCACAACCTGCAGGGCCACAAAAATGAGATGTCCCTGTCCTTGTGGTTCCCACCAAGGTTTCTTCATTCACCAGAGCAAGCTGGAGCTGGAGAGGTGAACAACAGCTTCATCCTGAGCCCAGAAATTCAGACTCATCCATGTCTGGGAAGGAGCCAACTACAATCCTTAAGTGTTACACAATTTTCTTAAAAACAGACAAACTACAGCCTTATAATATATCCCAATATTTATAGAGCTTGATGCTCACAGTGTCAGATAAGTGACTCACATTCTGAATCAAATGTTCCTTTCAAAATGTTTTCTCAATACATATTACCACTTAATGTTCCTTTCATTAATTGCATCTTTTGGATTAATTTTCCTTGGCTAGAATCACACTGAGCTGTACTTTACATCATTATTACACAACTGAAATCCATATGACTGCTCACAGTGGAGGACAACTTATGGGGTAGAGACTGACAAAGCCTCTTATCCCTCTGTCAGATAAATTGGGTTTTTACAAAATCCCTTTTCCCCACATTTAATAGCTCCAGGTTTTCAGCCTGTTCCAGTACAACTGAAAGTATAAATGAAAAGCTTATGAAAACCAGAAAGCCTCGAGGTCCTCTCAGGTTCATAAAATATTTTCATTTTTACCTTATGCTTCTGATATGGTCATTCCTAGGAATCATTTTTAAATCCCTATTCAAAAGTAAGATTCTAATAGCGAAAAGAAAAACATTTATGGAGCTGGTTAGGTTGGACCCTTTTCTTCATGACTCTAAAAAAGCTGTCTTTCCTTTGGTGAAAGCACAAATTGGTTGTTGCACATACAGGCAGTTATTTTTAGCTTTGACACAAAATCCTTCCCTCATTTTACATCTCAGTTTGGCTTAGAAAAAATGTCCCTGCCCTTTGAGTCTGGCACTTAATATACAGCAGTGTAAAGAGGAGGGGAACACGAAATCCAGAAATGTGAATATACTGTGTATGAGTTTCTTTAACTAGACTGAATTCAGCATTCATGAAAAATCCCATTAAATGCAGTGAGGTGACACCAGTTCCATTTCCCCACAAGTTAACAGAGCACCAATGTCAGCTGTGTCACATTTCTCACTTTGGGAGTTCCTCCTCCCTGCAAGAATTTCCTCCAAAGGAGCTATTTCAATTTATTTTCACAGTGAACCAGCTCACTGCTGGAGCCATTCAGCTAATGGACTAAGTGACCAATTTAATTCTGTGGATTGCAGCAGGAAGATATAATAATGGATTTAACACAGCAGTTAATTTATTTAACACACAGAAAGGAAACTTTCAGCACAACCAGGACAACCTACAGCTTTAGCACAGCAATGTCTCTTTTTACAGTGGCTGGACAGGGAGCAGTGGACTGCCTCCTTCTGTCAGGTTGTATTTAATTCTTTTCACATTTGCAAACTCTACATACCATGGAGAGGATCTGCAGAAATCCCCACAGCCAATTCAGTGAGACAGACATTGGATACAGAGAAATTCTGCTCAGTACTGATCAGATTGTGCATCCTCAGTGACCCCCCACCATCCACCCACACAGGCAACCTTCTTTCCTCTCACCCAGGGATGTACACACCTAACAAAACCTGCTGAGAAAAGAGACAACCCCAAATCCAATCTCTTCCAAAGAAACCTGTGACTCCTGAGTGAAGTCCTGTCCAAGAGAGGCTCAGAGCAGCCAGGCATTGTCACCCTGCATGTCCCTGCCCTGCACAGGGTCCATGGCACTGCTGAGGAGCTGTCACTGCTGCCAGCACACACCTCACACTGCCCCAGCTGGGACCCCACCAGAGCTGAGATTGTTCTGGGAAAGGACAAGATTGCAGAGGGGAAATGGAAGAAAACTTCTGAGGGGTGAATTAAATCTCTGCTTCCTCCACACGGTTCATGGAAAGAATTGAGAAACTCTGTGCTGGATATTCCCAGGGTGAAAACTCAAACCATTTAAGGAGGGGACAGATGGGCTTTGCTAGGAAACTGAAGTCCCTTCCCTAGAAACAGCTTCCATTAACTTTGGAGTTCACAACCTGCCAGGGTTGTTAGGGACACAAAACAAAAACCTCTTGAAACACACAGGGATTTTCCCTGGGTTTTAATTCATTTTGGGAGGACTGGGAGGCTTTCCAGAGCTGCTCCTGATCACAGGGTGAGTGCCTTCCCAGTTCTCCAGGTGCTCCAGGAGCATCTCTGCCCACAGCTGACAGGAGGATGGTGTTGGTGGGGCTGCCAGGACCTGTCCAAGGTCCTGCTGGGCTGGGCTGTGCAGAGCAGAGGTGCCACTGCTGCCAGGGGTGCAGGGAGAGGAGCAGTGCTGAGCTCCCCTCACACCCCCACAGGCCTGCCCAGCCTGGAGCCCCCCACATTTCAAACCCTGGAATGAGCCCAGGAGCTGGGAGGCTCCAAAAGTGGCACAGAAACACGGCCAGCTGTGCCAGGGACACAGGGGTGCCACTCCCTGTGACCAGACACTCCTGCAGCTGAGCAATTCCTCTGCTGGCACTGCTGGAGAGGGCAGAACCCAATTCAGAGCCCAGGCTGGGACAGGACACAGGTTCAGCTGGGCCCTGGATGGCCACAAGGGTTCAGGGCTCTCATTTCATGTCTAACAAGATAAATGAGCACCACTCCAGAGACTGGATTGGCACCAAACAGAAAATGTCTCTCCAGAAAAAATCAGCTAAGAAAGGGAATTCACTCTCTCACATACCAACTTTACCATTCACTTGTCTCTGAAATGACTGATCTGCTTAGCAGATACCACCTGCTGAAAGAAATAATTCAGGTGTTGCACATCTCAAGTGGTAGAAACTCCAGCCATTGAACTGCCTGAATCGCTAAATCAGAAATGCCTTTTGAAAAGCAAGAAAATGATTGATGTATTTAGGGAGAACTCTATTTCTGCAAATGTAAAGGACTGAACATTTTTATCAAACCATTATAAAAAGTTGTAAAATAACCTTGACACAGTTCCTGGAGGTTGGGTGTGACCATTATTTTAAAACTGCTTCAATCACAATGGAACCAGCAAAGGAAATATTCAACCAGAACCACACAAGTTTCCTCTTGCGCTTCACACCTACCCTGCATTAGGCACTGCATTATTTTCACATCTTGCACATTCTGTCCCTGGGGACCACAGGCACGAACAAAAGCCCAACAAAAGCCACAGGAGTGTTCAGAGTGAGCTGTGAGCACTGAGCCTGGGGCAGGCCTCAGTGCCACCCTTCCCAGGACCCAGCAGGTGTTGCTGCACTGATTTTACCTGTTCATCTTTAATACCAGCAGGGCTGTTGGGTGATCCAGAAAAGGTCTGCTGTGAGGGGAAGCCTTTGGTGCATTAGGTCCTTGCTGCAGAACAGTGACACAGCACTAGCAAAGGAACCACAGACCATAAAAATGTTCACTTGGCACAGAAACAGCCTGGGAGGGGAGAGAAAGTGTCCAAGGTTCCCTCTCAGCAAATCTGCCCCTTCCATCTCTTCTCTGTCGTACCCAGAGCTCAGCCCTCACCATAAACTCGTTTCCTTGGCTGCATACACTGCACAGTTCAGCAGCTCTGCCCAGAGTCACCTCCTCTGCTGTCGGGGCACTGCACAATCCAGGAAATCCCCCTGGAGCAGGCTGCTGGAACCAGGGGTGTCACTCTGCACAAACAGGGACTGAGGGGCTGAAACCCAGCAGGGCTGGGGCTGTCACACAGGCTGTGGCACTCAGGAGGGGCTGGCACGCCCTGCAGCAAGGGCTGCACTCACATTTGCACCCTGACTCTCACAGCAAAGTGACTGCATTAGTTCTCCTCGTTGGACATCAGCCACAGGCCACACAAGGCACCTGAGCAAGGATTGATCCCATTTTATTCACCTTCCAAGGGTCACGGGAGTGGGGACTGGTCCCTCCTCCAGATGTCAGCCCAGGGACAGCAAGGGGCTGATGCTGCTGTGGTGATTAATTCTGAGCAGTGTGGGGGAGATCCTGCCCTGGAATCCCACAGCTCTGTGCTCTCCTGCTCCTGCCCCCCCTTCCAGCTTCAGGCTGTGCTCACAGGGCTCACAAAGAGGGCAATGCTTGAAGCATTCTGGTACCAGGAGTTTTTGCAGGGGGAAAAAGAAAGTCTTACATGAAAAAAGAAAAAAAATGCAGCAAAACTGACTTCTTGTCAGAATTGAGCACACAATCAGTTGCACAACATCAGCATCCTTTTCTCCTGGGGTTTTCTCCAGTCCCTTCCCTTGCTGGAGTATTTCTCAAAAGGAAATTGGTTTCTTATGCTGGTTTTGATGATTGAGGCACATTTTCCCCACTGCACCTTGATTCACCTCACTGAGACCACTCATGAAATATTTCAGCATTCACTGTTTGAACTTCAGCAGAAACAAAGGCTCCACACAGTAAAACTCTCAGAGCTGTGCACATTTTCTGAAGAGACTGAATTGTCTGCTCAGTTTGAACAGGATCTTACTCCTGGATCAGCCAGTGAGATTAAAGAGTTAAAATGGCACATTCATCACAGGCAACTTCATCACAGATTGTTCCACACAAAAACCCCACTCCAGGTGCTCTTTTATTTCACTACAGCCATTTCTTATTCATTTCACCTCATTCAAGCTGCACCAGATCCTGAGGCTCCCATTCAGGTGAAATTCCCAGGGAAGCCAAGAGGATTCCTGTGTTAAAAAATTTAAGCACCTCTCTCTGCCTGCCTGAGTTTTATTGAGCCTGGAGTTTTATTTCTAGGTTATCATCAGCAAATTTCAATATTCCTGGCTGATTTTCCAGTCCAGAGCTGGCTATTAATAAGACAAGGTAAGGTGGCAAAGAGCTTATTTAACTCAGTAATGTTCTCTAAATACTGCCTGCAGCTGCAGAGCTTGAGGTAGTTTTTATTCAGTTTTTAGCTGGTCTACTGCCTAATTCTGGTACTTCTCTGTAGAATTACTGTTTTCCACTGATACAGGCATCTGCCTGGAAAAAAGTTTAAAAAAAGAAAAGGGGTCGCACTGTTCTGGCAAAATAAGCTGTAAATGAGCATTACTGCACTGCACTCAACAGCAGACTGGCTGGGCTTTTTTAATCACAGGAAAATGAGATGTCATTTGTACTTCATTCACCATGAAGTTGGTATTTTAAAACAACTGTCTTTTCTGTACAGCTCACATCACAAGCAAAGCTTCACATGTGGAAATTTCTTAGTTGCAACATGGAAATTTCATTAACACGTGAATATTTCTATTTGCTCAAACACAAATATTAGCCCAGAATTTTGGATGTTTTGTAGTCTTTAAATAGATTCAGTGGGGATTCTGCCACTTGAAACAAATTCAAACCCCACTGCCTGAGCCCTCAGAGCCCAAGAGGAGCCTGCAGCAGATGTGGCTGCACACAGAACGTGTGGAGGATGCTCCTGGTGCTGGACTGGACAGAGGCTGAATCGGGCACTGGGAACGCTGTGAAAGGACTGGAGCACCACAGCCCCCAGCAGAGCCCCAAAATGCCTCAGCCTGGGCAGGGCTGTGTGCACAGTTGGGCCAGGCAAGGGCTCAGTGCAGGGAGCTCAGCAGGAGCACAGAGCTTTTGTGCTCAGAGTCAGAGTTTGCTGCTCTCACTGCACACCAGGATCCTCCTGTGGCCCTGGATGGGAACTGTGGAGGAGAAACCCCCAGCCCTGTGAGCCCAAACACCCAGAGAGAGCAGGAGCCAGCACAGCTCCCCTCCCCAGGGACTGCCAGGGGCTCCCACAGGGCACACACAGGCCCTGGCAGTTTGTGCCAGCCTGGCCAGGACAGCCTGCCCTGCTCACAGCAGGCTCTGCTCTCCCTGGGCAGCCAGGGCAGCTCTGCCAGCCCTCCTCACTGACCTGGGGCTGTGCAGGGCTGTGCTCACACTGCCCCTGCTCTCTGCGGGGCTGTGCTCACACTGTGCTCACACTGCCCCTGCTCTCTGCAGGGCTGTGCTCACACTGCCCCTGCTCTCTGCAGGGCTGTGCTCACACTGTGCTCACACTGCCCCTGCTCTCTGCAGGGCTGTGCTCACACTGTGCTCACACTGCCCCTGCTCTCTGCAGCTGCTGCTGGTCAGGGACATTCTGCCTTTCTAAAATACATTATCTATATATTATATACACTATATTATTGTATATTATACACATATAGAGATATTATAATATATTTATTTATGTATATATTTATATATCTATAAACACAATATCCCAGAAGCAATACCAGTGTCACTGATGGGCTTGGCATTGGCCACTGCTGGGTCTGTCTTGGACAGGCAAAATCTCTTCTGGCACCTTCTCCACAGAGGCCTCCCTGCTCTCCCTCCCCCTGCCAAAAGTTTGCCACACAAATCATACAAAGTCATACAAATAATAAATAATCACTTTGATGAGTAAAAAATAGTTCAAATGCTAGAACTATTTTTTACTCATCAAGGTATTGTATTGTGTAACATAAAAGATTAATACAAATTATATCCCTTAAATTAGAAACACAGAAAAAGAAACAGACACAAAGACATGCACATAGGAAATCAACTTCACAGGAAGGTAAAAATATTACATAAAAACCAACAAACCACCAGCACAAACCACCACCCCAAACCTGGGGTCTGTTCAGTGGTTTTTCCTGCCTTTTAAAATCCAACTATTCCACATTTATGTATATCTGAGGCTGCCTCAAACCCCTCTGCTGCTCCCTGCTCCCCCCCAGGATGATCATTTGTGCAGACAGACACTGGCAATGATCCAGCCCTGCCCAGAGTGCTCAGATGCATTTCTCAGAGCCCTGCACAGGACTGCAGCACGTGCAGGCAGTGCCCAAGGAGTGCCCACAATTCCCAGGCACTCAAGCCTCTGTTTGCTCCTCCCTCTGATATCAGAGGCTGTCCTCTTCATCTCATCCTCACTGCAGCAGCAGCAGGAGTGACAAACACTGCACAGACAGAGAATAACTGGGAACTGTCCACACAATCAGCATTAAACTCCCCTGACCTGGGGATCAGCCACAGACACAAAAAGCAGCTCAGTGAATGATCTGTGCACTGTTTCTCTCTTTTAAAGGCTGCACAAAGATGGGATGGATGGAAAATTGGGGCTCTGGAGTTCCTGCTGCCAGCAGCTCTCCCAGAGTGCTCTGTCTGTGCTCCTCCCTGCACACCAAAAGGGCTCTCAGAGCCTTGAACAAGGAGCCCTGCCAGGGATGCCCCTGGGCTCAAGCCCACAGGGGCACACACAGTCACAGATGCCATCTCCAGCTCAGCCACCATGCTGGGATCATGCAGCAATGGCACTAAAAACTCCCACAGCAAAGGTTTCCAACACAACCATCACAACTGTGCTAAATACAATGGAATGGGAATGACCACAGAGATCATAGATTTCAGCTCTGGCCACAAAACACAAAGTGAACCAAAAAAAGTGATTTGAGGATAAAATCAGATCCTAAATACTACAAAAACCCAGTTAGAAGCATCCAGCAGATACTTCAAGAAACAGCATGATAGAGAATGGATGGAGAAAGGAATGACTGGACAGTATCTGTGAATATCAATTTGCAGTTCACCTTCAAAAGGAAAGAGAGCCCCACAACTTATGATGATTTCTCATGTCAAGCCAAGCCAATGGCAAGAGGTAATTCTTCTTAGAAGCATGCTGAATTATGGATCTGTACATAAGCCTGAAATGTGTATTTTAATTTCACCTGAGTAAATTACCAGTATAAATCCTGCCCTTCTCAAATACCTCTGAATTTTTAATTAACTTAATATCATCATTTCAAGCAGGCAGTCAGGAACTCTGAGTAACACCTGATTGCTATTCAGAAGCAAACACTCCTGCTTTTCAGCAGCATTCCCAATCACTGCCTCACTCCACCCTTTCCATGGCACTGAAGCCAATTTGGGCCACCCTGTTTTTAGCTGGTGCTGAGTCCTTTCAGCTCACAAATGATGCAGAAGGAGTTGCTGTGGTGTCAGCTTGAAGGACATTTCCAAATGCCCTGTGCCAAATGGAATGCATTCCCAAAACTCTCCACTTTACCTCTGCCATGCCTCATTTCACTGGGAGCTTCACCAGACCAGGCTCTGCCAGGAACATTCAGCTCTGAGCTGAAGGGTTGTCCCCATTTCACTGTCTCAGGGCTGTGTCACAGTGACTGAGGGCACCACACACTGAATGAACAAAGGGCTTGTTCCTGATGTCAGAGACAAGAGGGGAACAAGCAAACGTGGGGTTAGAACACTCAGGAGTCCTTTAAAAACTGCACAAACTGCAGTGAGACCATGAGGAAAGCCTTTATTGCAGTGCCCCTGTCCCTGGCACTGCATCTTTGAGGGGTGATCAGGGAGCAAAGGGAGCCCTGCTCCAAAGGTGTTCACCTCTGCTCTGAGCCCTCAGGCTGGCAAGGACAGGCACCCACAGGAGGCTGGGGCTGTTCTCACAGCCCTGAGGGGCTCTGAGCCACTGAAATGTGCCTGTGACACAGGATGGATCTGCTGGAGCTGTTCTCACAGCCCTGAGGGCACAGAGCCACTGAAATGTGCACAGGACACAGGATGGATCTGCTGGAGCTGTTCTCACAGCCCTGAGGGCACTGAGCCACTGAAATGTGCCTGTGACACAAGATGGATCTGCTGGAGCTGTTCTCACAGCCCTGAGGGCACTGAGCCACTGAAATGTGCCTGTGACACAAGATGGATCTGCTGGAGCTGTTCTCACAGCCCTGAGGGCACTGAGCCACTGAAATGTGCCTGTGACACAAGATGGATCTGCTGGAGCTGTTCTCACAGCCCTGAGGGCACTGAGCCACTGAAATGTGCCTGTGACACAAGATGGATCTGCTGGAGCTGTTCTCACAGCCCTGAGGGCACTGAGCCACTGAAATGTGCACAGGACACAAGATGGATCTGCTGGAGCTGTTCTCACAGCCCTGAGGGCACTGAGCCACTGAAATGTGCCTGTGACACAGGATGGATCTGCTGGAGCTGTTCTCACAGCCCTGAGGGCACAGAGCCACTGAAATGTGCCTGTGACACAGGATGGATCTGCTGGAGCTGTTCTCACAGCCCTGAGGGCACTGAGCCACTGAAATGTGCCTGTGACACAAGATGGATCTGCTGGAGCTGTTCTCACAGCCCTGAGGGCACTGAGCCACTGAAATGTGCACAGGACACAGGATGGATCTGCTGGAGCTGTTCTCACAGCCCTGAGGGCACTGAGCCACTGAAATGTGCACAGGACACAGGATGGATCTGCTGGAGCTGTTCTCACAGCCCTGAGGGCACTGAGCCACTGAAATGTGCCTGTGACACAAGATGGATCTGCTGGAGCTGTTCTCACAGCCCTGAGGGCACTGAGCCACTGAAATGTGTCTGTGACACAAGATGGATCTGCTGGAGCTTCCAAACCCTCCAGCACAACCAGAATGTGCCAATTTCTCACACACAAAGCCCTGTTCCTTCTCAAACCAGCCTGCATGTCAGATTGCTCAAAGTTAGTATCATGATCTTGATTTGTAGCACACTGGTAAACTCTACACATTTCAAAGCAAAAAATAAACTGCCTTCTGTTGCAGTAGTATAGATTTTATTCACTGAAGCCATCTCCTGACATCTACCTCTAAACTGCCTGATACAATGGCAGTACCACTGCTGCCATGCCTCCTTTAGTTGGTGTGCTAACTCACATTGCAGATCAAAACAACACAAAAGCCATGAAAACACAGGGGTCAGAAATGGTTATGTCCTGCATTTATCCATTTTACACCATCACTCCAACAGCTGGGAGAATCTGTGCTCCAGACACCAGAGTCCCTTCCCAGGTGTGAGAACAAAGAATGTTCTGGATCCCTGGGAAGAGCCCCGGGCAGAGGAGCTCAGGGCTGGCTCAGCCCTGGCAGCAGCTCGGGGTCCCAGCACAGAACACATCCCCAGCCCTGCACCCCTCGGGGGCACCGAGGGCTCTGGGCAGCAGGGGCTGCAGGAGGAGCACAAAATGAGCCTGGGTAGCAGCAGGAGCACTGCAGGGCTCTGGGGGAGCAATGCCTGGCACTGCCTCCCCAGGACACTGCCAGGACTCACTGCTGAGAGCAGGAGGCTGGGGAGGGCTTTTCCTCTTTAAAACAAGGCTGTGGGCAAAAAAAATTAACTACTCAGGTTTATTCTTGATGAGATGGATATTTAACAATGAACCAGGACATTAATATTATCACCAACCATGCTGACAACCAGAAACTGCAGGCTGTGGGTATAAACTGATCTGGCTTCGTCCACAGAGAACTCCTTAAAGCTGATTTTTGACAACTGCAGTGACTTCAATAAACACACAAATTACTGCACAATCTCTGCCCTACAAGTGCTTCCACTGATTGAACTGTAACAGGGATTTCTCTGTTTTCATTGTTTTCTTCTGAAACAATTCACCAATTACAGTCTCATCCACACTACAGCACAGAACCTGCACCAGCAATCCCCTTCACATCCAAAAATAAATACATGTGCAAACAGTTATTAACAGACATGCAGGGCAAGAAAACTCCCCTCATCCAGTTAGTTAAGCAAAAGATAACCCAAATAAACACACAAGAAAATAAACCCCCAAATCTGCTAAATAAAGGAAATAAGAAGAGTCCAGTATGGGGTTTGATGAGATCCCTTTCTCCTCATTTGAGGCAGACAAGGAACCAGCGCTCTGTGAAACCACCTGAAAGGTGGAACTGTGAGGCTGCCACAAGCAGATCTTGAACAAGAAAAACCTGGGAACAGGCAGAGTCTAATCATGACCAGTGAGAGATCTTTGAATAGGCTGTGATTCTATAAAACTGAAATTTGATTTCTATAAATCAAATAATAATAATTCAATAACATGAAGTGAAAAGCAATCATCTACATTCTGGTCTGATTTTCACAACAAATTTCCTAAAAGCAGAAGGAAACCTTGAGCTCGCTCCACAGGAAACTGGTGGAGCAAATATTTTTCATTTGCTGTCCCTTCTAATTAACCAGAGGTGCAGGCTGGAAGCCAAAGCAGAAACATCCCTGATGGAATTCAGCATGGAAAGGTTCAGACAAGAAAAACCGAGTGCAGGAAAGGCAGAAATGGAACAGTCACATCTGCACTGGAAAGAGAACACCAAGCACAATAAAAGGCTGCAAAGGAATCACTTCTCCCACATCTCATTGCCAAAGAAGGTGTTTCCAGTAAAGCCTTACCTTTCTCACAGTGACTGCCAGTGAATCCAGAAGGGCAGAGACATTTGTTAGGAGCTACACAAGTTCCTCCATTCCTGCACCCTTCTTCACACAGTGCTGCAAGATAAAAGGAATGTGTGGGTAAGACTTAGTTTTAAAAAAAATTCTGATTTCTAAGCAATGAACAGAACTTAGCCCATTGGAATTCAGTCCACCTGCAAACACAAACAGAAGTTACTCACTAAAATGTCAAGAGGAAAAAACTCAGATTACACCTTGGGCAAAGCAGGTACCAATAAAAGATGAGGAAGCATCTGGGAGAAGAAGAGAAGAGAAAATCCATCCCATGGTTTTAATGGGGCTGATCCTCCTTCCCTTTATTGAATGCACACGTGACAATCCCAATGCTCTGCTGGTCCACAGCAGACAGGCAGGGGATGGTGTTAAACACGGTGTTCCTCACTGCTGGCAAACACTCCACTGAAAGGTCTGCAAACACATCACATTGTGCTTTGGCAGTTTTTATTGTAGAGGGTAAAGCATGTTTGGTGGAGTTAAGAAATCAAATAGGGTGAGGATGATGAGTGAAAATACGAGAACGGCTCAAGCACAATGTGAACGTCTCACTGAGATGGGAACCAACCCGAAATTTACTGTGAGAGGCGAGTGGCACACGGTGCCACTGCAGTTTGTCTTTGCATCACACAAATGTGCTCATTGTACTCCCTGCTTGTTTTAACAGAGGGGTACAGAACCATTTACATTTACAAACAGAACAGCTGCTTTAGAGATCAGTAAAGCTTCATCAGTCCTAAGGATAACGAAGTACGTCCAGAAGCACAACAGAAGCATCTTCTCCTGCCTGATCCATCACCACAGCTCTGTACAGACCTCACCTCAAATCTCACTGGGCTCACTGCAAACCCCTGAACTCAGTGACAGCACTGCAGTCCAGGCCTGCCTGGCTGTGGTGGGGTACAGGGAATATTCCCACACAAATCTGATTTTCCAGCAGCACACAGCTCCCAGATCTCCCATCCCAGTGCTCCAATGCACACGAGCACCCTCTGCAGACACATCCAGCACAAGGACAGCTGGGTCACCCCAGTGTCACACTGGGAATTCTCTCCTCTTGCCTCGCCCTGAGCACTGACAGGCATCCTCAGCAACAGAACACAAGCCTGGTTACCAAGGAGAAACATTCTGGCTCAGGTGAGAGATTTACTCTGCATTGCTAAATACAAACCCACCCAAGCACCCCAAATAACTGTGTGCTGTGAAAAACACCAGGATGCTCAATGGCTGTAACAAAAATGCTCACAATGGTAATAAAACACTGGATTGAGGTAATTCTCCATCAGAGAGAGGCTATCTTTGGAAATTGTGGGGAAACTTTAAGAAAGCATTTCTTAAAGTCACTGCTGGAAGTGAGGATGTTCACTGTGGGCAGTCACAGCCCCCAAAGTCTCAAATTCAGCAAGGTTTTTTTAAGGTTGCTTTACCTTATTGTAAATATAATTGAATCTGGGAAAAAAGAAAACACTTGTTTTGATAGCTACACGAAATCTGCAATAGCAAACCAAGGGATTATTGACAGCATTTAACTGCCTGAAGGTGACATTACTGGGAGGAATCAGATGAAAATGGGAAATAAAAGGTCAGTGGGACTTTCAGGTCTGGATCAGGCACGTGTAAAAACAAGTAATTTACAATTAATTTACAAAGACACTGTGAGAGCCTGAGCTGTTTCTTTTTAACCAATCACACTAAAATTCAGGGGCTAGAGAGGTGGAGGAAGAGACATTCAAACACAGTGCTGAAACATCCACGCTAAATAATAAATTCCCTCATGCAGGTGTGGGTAACTTTTACACTCCTACACCTCTTCTGACCTTTGCAGTTGATGGACCAAAAAAAGAATTGAAACAACTATTAACTGGAGACAATTAATCTCAGATCTCATCTGCACTTTAAATGAGAAACCTTTTCTGGAGCTAAAATATTACCACAATACCAGGCTCCTAAAAATGAAAAAAGTGTATTTTTAGCAATTGCTTTAATTTTCCCAGTGGCAAAAGACATGCTCCTCTCAATACCAGGATTTACCTGAGATAATCTTACCAAATTAGTTTTATCCATTAGAAAAGAGGCCAGGCTTCAATATTTTGCCTTCTCAAAGAGACACCAGATTATTCAGTAGGGAAAAAAGTGATATTGTTCTCATCATTCCAGAGAAATTCCAGTCTAAAAGCAGAGATTGCTTCTGCTCAGGCTGGTGTGACAGCAGGTGTTACACACACCACCATCAGCTTTATAATCATTATAATCTGCTGCTTTTAAATAAATCCTTTCATCTCAAGCTTTTACACATTATGAACAGTTAAGCCTTACAACCCCCCAGTGAGGAGGATGCATTGAGAGCCTGAACCTCCACAGAACAGAGTTAACTACAGAAATATAATTTAATAAGGAATGCATTTCAGAAGTAAGAGCAGAAAAGCAAACATGATCTTTGTGTGTGTAATCTTTGAATGAGCCAGGAGCATTCCAGAAACCCAAGGGCCACCCTCTCTGCCAGTGGCAATTAGTAATGCACACAATTCCCTCAGTGCCTGAGAATTTGCCCTCTGAACTGCTGGAGCTGCAGGGCTCCAAGGAGTTCCTCACTGCCCCACGTGTGAGCCCATCCTGCTGGCAGTGTCTGTGCATGCACAGCATCCATGCAAATATTGCAGCTGCATCCACAGAACAGGCACAGCCTGCCCTTGGGTTTGCCCCAGTCCCTGTCCCTGTCTGTATTTTCTGCAGAGAACTGAGCAGTGACCTGTCAGGGCATGGCAAAACAGAAGGAAAATGATGTGCAGACCCCTGGGTGCTTTCTGTAGAGCAGGGACACCTTGGTCCCCAGTGTGACTCCAATTATCCTGCACAGTGCACTCTCCATCCTGCTGTGCAGGCTCCAGCACAGGGACCTGTACTGCAAACCTGGAGTGATGAGAAACCCCTGCAGCCACAGCTGGAGTGTGCCTTGGATTGGATGTGCTGGAAAGATTTCTTCCCAAAAAGGGAGGCTGTGAGCCCTGCAACAGGCTGCCAGGGCAGGGGGCAGTCCCACCCCTGAGGTGTCCCAAGGACGTGCCTTGGCCCTGGGGACAAGCTCCAGGGATGGATGCTCAGGGCTGGGGTCACAGCTGCACTCAAGGACCTGGCAAGTCTTTTCCAACCTGAACCATTGTGTGACTCTGTCAGAGGTGCTGGAACCTTCCAGAAGCACAGCACTCACAGCCTGCAGTGTCTGGGCAGAATTTTCTCTCCCAACACGTGCAGAACACTCCAGAGAGGGTTTGCCTGCCCCCCAAACTGAGCACAGCCCTGCAGGAGTACCAGGGGACAGAGGCTGCCTGGGCTTTTTCAGTCCTTTGTGTTCATTTACGATGATACAGTTCAACATAAATCTGAAATACCTTTCTCATGCATTACTCTGCTCAGGGTACACAGTTTAGAGCAGAAAAAATAAAGCACATAAAAGACAGCTGCAATCCTTCCATAAAGCACAGCATGCATCCCCAGTGGAAGATGATTTCAAACACATTTCCAGTTCCACCTTTTTAGGGCACCTCGTTACAACGTTCAGTTTGCACAAATAGACTGTAGGAACACCTCCTGTATTTCTTGGCAATACAACATTTAATTTTATGGCGCATAAAACACATTTCTCTTAACAGATGTATTGGTTCCCTGACACCATGACTAAACTGCTTTATATCCATAAATGCTGCGTGGGGAAATGGCAAAGCTGTGGCATTTATCTTTGTTGTTGTGGCACACACTCCTCACATTCTGCTTCCCTGAATAACAACAAACACATCTTGGACTGCTCTGAAGAGATTGGATCAGGTGCATGCAGAGATATTCCCACACACTTTGTGACCATGCACACAGAGTGTCCCAGCTGTGCATTCTAAAGTGCACAAGAACTACAAGACTGTTCATAGATAAAAAATTACTAAAATAAAGAAAGAGTTTTTTAAACAGGCAGTATCAATAAATTTTCCACCAAATGAAATTGATCCTTCAGCTTGTCCAAGGTTAGCCCCTTCCCCAAATCAAGGTTTAACATGCCATTTAATTATCAAAAATTGACACCACTGCCCAGACCCTGCAGAGATCCTACAGACACCATAGAGACACCCCACAGACACCCCACAGATGCCTGGATCTGGGACTGGTTTTACCAAACCTTCTAAAAATAGTTTCCAAAACATATTACTGCAATCTGCAAGCATCCCCTCAAAAGAACAAGCAAACGAGCTCCACCAAGTGCCTGCTCTTTGAAATAGGGCACAAATCACAGGAGAGACTTCTGTGAGAATGAACTTCACTGAAATACTCAGGTTTGAGCATGAACAGACATCTACAGAGGAAATATCTCAAGACAAAATTAAAATTAATAGATTGAAGCATTGTTGCAAAGACATATAATATCAATCATATCACATTGCATATCATAATTATGATCATGATTATACATCATATCATATACAGTCCTTCTCCAGCTCCAGGGGCTGGCAGAGCATCAAAAGCCCCAGGGCAAGACAGAGACAGGGCATTTCTTACAGTGCAGGGTCAGACACAAGTGATGCTGGGATTTTGCCATTTCCAGGAAAAAGCTCTGCATTTTCAGGGCCATAACCCCATTTACTCAACTGACCAGTACCAGGGCATTTAAATACACATTTAAGACATTAAGAGGCTGAATGGAGATACTTAAGAAGGAATTGATTTTTGCTGTTTCCAAAAGACACGTAAAGGAATAAGATACTTCTATATTGGTCAGATACTCAAGGGAATTCAGCCCAGGTCATTCACCTGTTGCATTTTGTTATTGTTGAATAAATCAACAAATCCAGCATCACAACACAACTTCTGCAGTGCCTGAGATCTCCCTCTGGGGTACCTCAGTGAAATGGGAATGTTTCTCAGAGCTGTGTGCCAAGCTGGGTGAACCAAATGAGATTACAAGATTTGCCATCTGCAAACTTGTAAGAAATCCCAGCCAAACTGAAAATGCTGTGACAGACCAGGAGCGAGACAAATAAACAAGGCATCCCCTGGGAACAGCAAGCAGGCAAAACACTGAGGGAAAATGATCCTGTTCACTCATGGAAAAGCAAAACCTCACAGGGAAATAACCAAACCTAACAGCCCCCAAATACTTTTAACACAAAGATAAATACAGGTCGTTTGTCCAAGCTGAAACACCTTAATCTAATTCTCCAGCACATAAAATTCACATATTGAACCTTGGTGCCTCAGTAGCATGTACCTGCCAAATAAGCCTGTAGCAAGCAGTGCTTGACATTAACAGCTACAGGCTGGTGCTGCCAATGCTTCTGACCAGAGGGCAGGAACAGCTGATAACGTGACCTAAAACAACATTGAATATCCCCAGCTGTATTAGAAGGGTGTTGCAATAAAGTTCATGTTTTACATTTGCTTATTACAGCAAATACTTTCCTAAAAGAAAAAACCCAAAAAACAACAGCCCAGCCCCACCAGCACCAATAAGAACAAAAAGCCACACCAGGGCACAGAGATCAATGAAGCCCAGATCTAACACAGGAGCACCTCGATCCTGTGCTGGTAGGATCAGGCAGGTCAGGTCAGATACCCAACACACAATTTGTGTTTCCACAGCCTCTGAGATTTGCCATTTGGAATAATCAGAGTCTTTGGAGGAACTCCAGTTTCTTTAACTAACTGAAAATCCATCCTGTTGTTTCACTTGTTTTAAATAGGCAGAGGCAAATAGTGGATCACCAAGTGTAATAATTGATCCAAATGCAGTGCAAACTAAATTAAGGGGGTTGGAAATGCTGGAGAAATTAGACACAGCATTAATAAAGCTGAAAACAGCTTAATAAAGCTGAAAATGAGATCTGAACAACCTAAGGCTATTTCTGCTATTTCTTTATTTCTGTCTGAATAGATTTCTTCCTGCAGACTGTTATCAGCTCAGCAGGAGCCTTCCAAGAGAGGCATTTTCCTCATTCTGGGCATTTGAAGTCAGGTTGCTGTGAAATTCAGCCTGTTTGTAAAGCTGCTGCCAGTTCATATTAAACCTGTAACTACAGCTGAGCTCTGATACTGCCATGGGAGCAGTGAGCTGCAAATCCAATCCCAGCCTTTATCTCAGCCCCACAATCTGCCAGCTCATCCTGCAGACAGGGAGTGACTGCACACAGGAGCCAGGACACATCTAAAGGGACAGGAAGGACCAATCCTCATCAGAGGGATACTTCTCCATGGAAATGCACTGGGGCAGTCCCTGGCTGGCAGCAGGGCTCTGATCCCACCTTCCTTCTCTGCTGCTGGGGAGGGCCCAGCCCCACTGGGAGGTGGGGAAGGGACGGGGCCAGGAGGGCCCTGCTGGTGGAGCACAGCCCAAAGGAGATGGGAGAGGATAAAGCACCCAGAGCCAAAGGACAGGGGCCAGGGGCCTCTGATAACATCTCCTGATCTGCTCCTGGAGAGTGCCAGGGCCAAGGAACGCCAGCGGGGCTTCAAGAGGAGGGACAGGCCCAGCAGGGAACTGGAGCTGTGCTCAGACGCCAGGCCAGGGAAGGGACAGGGGCATTTCATCTTTCTCTGCCAAAAGGGCCAGGCAAAAACACAAAGGGAGCAAAAAGGAGCAGAGGAGGAAGAAAGAAATGAAACAAAACAGTTGGGAGGTGTGAGAGTGTGGATGGAGTGAGAAACTGAAAACACACACAGGAAAATGACAGCATCCCTGGATGTAAATCTCAGTGACAACCCATCACCAGAAAAAGGGAATACTGTTGGCTGCCCAAGAACTCTGGCCACATCTTTTAATATTTAAATTTCAAAAAACAGAAGAGAAGTGCCTGCCTGAAGAAGTGCCTTCTTCAAAAGGCAGAAGAATCCCACAATGGCAAGAACTGGCCTTAAACACCCCAAACTGTACAGAAATTAAAAGAAAAAGCAGTTGGCATTGGAAAAGGCACCAAGGTCACTGTGTCGTTACACATGTGATGCACACAAGAGTCTGGAAACAGTTCTGATGACTAAAAGGTAACCTTAACAAATATAAACGCATGGTCCTGATTCAGTTTAACAATTATAATTCTTAGCTGTACAGACTGTGAAAGGCCTTCTCATGTAAAATTAAAAGATCCTGTCCCGCTACTTCTAACACAAACTGATCATTCTCTCTGATGATCACAGCCCTTCAAGGTATTTTGTAGCACAACTGTCAGGTGTAGGTGAAGCCAAGGAACCACCAGTGCCAAGGCTCTGCAAGGAACTGAGAAAGAACATTCTGCAGCCTGGTGAACACAAAGCAGTCAGCTCCAGGGACTGAAACCCCAGTGCCTGCTGTCCCAAATCAGCAGCTGGGCTGGCAGAGCAGCCTCAGGCACGATGCTTTTGGCTCCAGAAGGCTCTGCCAGGCTGTTTCCTCCCCTTTTGTGCCCCTGGCACATCCCCAGCACAGTCCCAGCACTGCTCAGTCCCAGCCTGGCCTCTTGCACATTCACTGATGCCACAGATGGGAGGGGTGCCAATGTGAGGGGCACAGCTCTGCAATAAAGCACCATCAGATATTTCTAATGTGCAGCACAGCTTCTCCCAGGGCTGCTGCAGCTCTGTCAAGGGCACCTATCCCCCATGGACATTTCACAGCTGAGATGAGCCAGAACTGAGACACAAACACCAAAACGTTTCAGTGGAAAGGAGAAAGGCTGAATATTATCCACAGATATCCACAGTCCAGCTCATTCTCTCCTACAAGAATTGAGGGGGGATAAAACCAACCTCAAGCCATTAGACAGGAATGATCACAAGTAAGAAAACAAGGCTTGCACAGAGCCCTGCTTGTGAAGGACTCCCAGGGTGACACCAGAGCAGCCCTGCCTGCCCAGCACACCCCACACACTGCCAGGGCCACCCTGCACACAAAGTCACCAAGAGGAGGCACAGGGGTGACACCTTCCCCTGCTCAGGGACTGCCTGGCCATGCAAAGGGACACCACTCACAAGAGATACACTGAGGAATTGAACAGCAGCAAATTCTCAGTCCCTGACACACTGGAACAAACACCACCCCCAGCTCTCACAGCAAGAGGAACTGTGGTGAACCTGAACAGAATGCTGGCTGAGAGTGAAGCAGAGGGGTGTGGATGGAGGCTGGCAGGCTGCTATAAACCTTTAAAAAGAAGGAAAGCAGTCACAAACCACAGCTCAGCCAGTTTTAACCACTCTGCTCTGCCTGTACTCACAGCCTCTGCTGCTGCTCCCACCCTGACCTCACTTCAGCAGTTCAGGCTTTCCAAGAGGGGCTCTCCTCATGTACAGAAAACTTTCCTTTCTCCCAGGACAAGCTGCTGCCCAGACAAGTCAGTGCTGCTGCCAGCAGCAGAATGAACTGAAAGCCTGGCACAGCAGTGATCCCAGCCCTGGCAGAGACAGGAGCTGCAGGGAGGCTGAAAGGGCATCTCTGAGCCATTCATGAACTAAAGGAGTTCCGCAAATTCAGCACACATCATCTCATCAGTGCCAGAACTGAGGTTACAGCTGCCCTGAAAATGAGAGCAGTCTCTGGGAGCAGACAGAGCACTGAGGAAATGCCTCAGCTCCCCTCCATGACCAAAACAGCCAGGACAGGCAGCACCTCCCCAGCAGAAGTACTGACCAAGAGCATCAAGGAGGTTATTTACAAAGGGGCTTCAAAAATGGATTTTTTCCAAGGTCCTTCTAATTTGGTTCTTTCAGGGAGCTCCATTTTCTTTACCAAAGTGGCAGAGAAATTACACCGAAGGACAGTCAGTGAAATGGATATAAATTTCCATCTTACTGCCGTAGAATGTAAGTGGAATTCAGGAGGGCACAATCACTGAGTCTGTCACTTTCTGAAAGGTGCCCTCACTGAACAGGAGCCTGAAGAACTTTTACATTTTGCTTTTGTGGTTTGTCTCCCCTTGGCTGGGCTAGAATCCTGTGAGAAGGTGACACTGCAAACACAAGAAGCTCTCAGGGTGTAGGTGACCCCCAGGATTTGCTGTTCCCACCCAATTTCCAACGAGCCCATTGCCTGGACACAAGGCTCCAGGGGTTAATATTACAAACCACGGAACACGTAAATGCTGCAGTGACAAAAACCACAATTAACCTGCAGAAACCACTCCTGCCATCAAATTGTCATATAGTCTCTTTTGCACCAGACATTCATTCACACCTATTTTACATGAACTAAATTTGGCACTGACTGTAGCAGACCAGATGCTCAAAAGATCCCAGAGCTGACTGCAGTGCTCATCTTTATTTACTGCTCTGGTTGAGCTCTGTAGATTTCTAAACATTTGCACATGTCCTGATGAGATCAGAACTTTTCTCACATCGATTTAATTTTTCCTCATTCAGGTCAGGTCACTGACTTTGATTTTGGGTTTAGATTCTCTTTATGTAGTTCAAAACAAGCATTCCCATGGAGAAGCATCAATTGAATCCACACATTAAATTGGTGTTTCAGGTACCAACAGGAAGCGTGTAGGGCTTTGCCTGGTTGGGTTTTTAAGCTCTTCCCAGACAGGCCACTTGTCCTCATTTCTCTCTTTCAAGGCTGGTGCATGTGATGCTCTGGATAAAAGCTGGACTTGATCAGTAGATAAGGGAGGCTTTTCTCACTAAGAGCTTTCTTTCAGTCAAAGAGAACAATAAGCACTTCCTTATAATTTTTCCCTTTCCTTTTCATTTGTCCACCTGGATGCTGAGGTCCATGTGCTGATCCTGCAGCACAGACACACAAACAGTCCCAGCACAACAAACCAGCCCCTCACACCACAGCTCCCATCACAGGGAGCAGTGTGAGTTAACCCCAGAGCACACCCTGAGGGGAGAGCCAGAGCTCTGTTAGACCTGTCCTTGTGCCCCCTCACCCACAGCTACCTGTGCCATGGAACCAGACCTCTGTACCTCTGAACTTCTGCCTGCTGCCTGAAATAAGATATTTGTGTTCTTATCTCTGCATTTACTGCTTCCCCTAAATGGTTCCAGTCTCATTTTTGACTCAGTGCATCAGCTGCTAGGTTGGATTTCTTATTCAATAATCCAAGAATTAACACACATAGAGATTTCCTGGGTTTGATCCTTTTCATTGAAATGCAAACCGTGTCTTTATGATGTCTTTAAACACCTTGAAATAGAACAGCTTCCCTAAAAATCACTTATTTGCACCTCCTCCTTAGTCAAAGGCCTTGCCCCAGTAAATACATCACAACTCATCAGTGCCAGGAAACTCTTCCTGTGTTTGGGGTCACAGCCATGCTCTGACAGACCCTTGGCACTGCCTTGGGCTGGCCAATCCATCACTGCAGCCCCTGATTTGTCACCAAGCAGAAAATCCGGCACAGAGCCATGGAGAACTTGTGTGTGCAAGGGGGGACCCAGCCACGGTGCCCTGGGCAGGGACAGAGCATTCCATGGCCAAATCTGGAACTTCTGCAGCTCAAAGATGAAAGGCCAGGCAGCCAAAGGGGTTAAAATAAAGCTCCTGATCTGGGAATTTATGGTAACAGGCTAAATTTGAGCTCTTCCCCTCATAGAAATAGCTACATATAATTATATAAATATAATCATTATCTAATAATTAGCCTGCAGTCCCACAGCAATTCCAGAGTCATTCCATGGGTATCCCTGGCAGGGATGGGGATTCCTGTGCTGCTGCAGCTGGGGCAGCTCAGGAAATCCCCAAAGCCTTGCAGCCCAGCTCTGCACCTTGCCCTGTCCCAGCTCTTCCCCTCTGAGATCTGTCCATTAAATAACTGCATGTGGAATCAGCCCTCAAAAACTTCTGTTGTTATTACACCTTAAATGCTCAGCAATCTCCTTCCTTTCAAGCTGCTGTATTCTTTAAAATTTTGTATCATTTGCTCTTGTAACTACAGTGCCCTTGACCACTTCTCCTCTTCTCCCTTGATATTTATCTCTCACTGGATTTGTACGTGGCACAAATAACTCTTCCCCAAGCTTCATACTGCTGTGCTAAAAAAGACAAATCTCTTTAATCCATTTTTATCAGATGGGTTCTGCATTTCTGCACACACTCTCACAGTCACCACTGAACATGTTCCCCATTTAAAATCATCTTTCTGGAACAAACAGGACAGAAGTACAGACAATACTTTCAAGGAGATCTTACATTAATTTTTTGTACCATATTAAAGCTTCTTTGCCTCCAGTAAAAGTCCCTCACCTTTCCCTGAGCTGGTTCACAGCAGCAGCTCACTCTCACCCAAAGCAACAGAGCAACACCACCTCAACAATCTGCTTCAGAATGAGAAGCCCCAGCTGAACAGAAAAATTCCCTGTAATCAGCTTCCAAGACTTCTCAGGCTATTACAGTATTTAAAGGGGATGATCACATTAATCCACAAGACCAAATAATTCTTCCTGCAGGGGAATTCAGGGTGGAAGACTTCCCAAAGCCCCAGAAGTCATCATTAACACACAAATTGTTGAGATTATTGCTACTTTGAATGGTAACCTGCCGTGCTATCCCCCAGCTCTCACACTGAGCTCTCAGTGCCACCCTCCAGGTGAGTCACAGCCCCTTGCACACCCCCAGATCCCTCCTGGCTGATCCCCCCAAAGGCTCCTGCTGAATTCCCAGCCTGAACCAGGCCCCAGGGCCCAGGTAACCCTGGAACAAGCACCACTCATTTTGGGGCACAGCAGCACCAGCACTCCCAGGAGCACTTTGCATTCAGACACTGCTGCAGGAATTGCACAGACCTCACCAGGCTTTGCCTCCTGCTCATTCCAAACCTGCAGCGCAGAACTGGGCCCAAGCAGAGCTGTTCACAGGGTGAGCAGTGCCAGAGCTCAGGATGGGAACTGCTGGAACCCCCCAGGCTGCTCCAACACCAGCAGCAGGCACTGAGCCAGTTTGATTTCCAGTGCCAGGGTCCCCAGCAGTCACTCAGTCCCTGCCCAGCTCAGGAGCAGCTCCAGCTTTCCTGACAAAGCTCTCTGTGCTTGTTTATTTTAGCAGGAGCTGCAATAATGACTGAGCCCAGTGAGTACAAATTCTCCTTCCTACAGCACCATTTGTTGACAGAGATTGCTTTTTAATATTGCTGTCATGCTGCTGATAGACAACACAAGTCTGCAGTTCCTTTCCAATTCCATAGAGATTACCACCAACAAAAAGTGCTGCTGTCTGTCAGAAATCCATCTCTCCCATTTCTGTCTATCAGCAGGCAGTAATACCTAGGTAAATTTCAAGGCAAAAATCCCCTCATAGGGAAAGTGAATCAACTTTCTATTATTTGGAATTTATATTCTGCAATAAACAGAACAGCTCCTAACACGTAAAACCACGATAAGGAGCCAAACAGGTATTGCCAAAGGAGGAGGACAAAGGGGCAGTTCAGCCTCCAGGTCCCAGAGGAGGAGCAGGGGATGCACTCAACGTTTGTGCCTCATTCCCCAAGGGCACACCGCACCACTACAGTGGGTGCTGCTGTCACAGCCACGGGACAGCTTTTCCCCCAGTTTTCATGTCTGAAACAGAATTCTCTTACCTGAGGCAAGCACAAGTCACTCCCCATTTACAGCTGCTGGACAAACACAGCACAAAGACATTCTGCACTGCTGAGGATGACAAGGATGAGTCTGAAACAAAGCCCAGGCCATGAAGAAATTCCAACAATTGCAAGGCTCTCATTAAACACTTCCCCCAGGTCCAGTTGTGCTGCCCTGCCAGCCCTCACTCTTCAGGTGGCTGCTGCAGCAGGAGGATGTGAAACCCCTGCCCCCCATGGACGTGGCACTGCCACCAACCCAGCTGAGTTTGGGACCTTGGCTCCCCACAAACTCCTGCTCTGCTCTCTGCTGTGCTGTGACACTCAGCTGCACTTTAAACCAAGACAGCACAGGAAGAGTGAGGCCCTACAGGTACAGTTTGTGTTACCAGCACTAAAATCTGGGGTTTATAAACATTGGCTCTACTCATTTTCCATCAGTCATCTCCAAACCAATCCCTGCCCTTCCAAACAAGCACCTCCTGTCTCCCTGTGCCTGTCCTGCTCTCCAGAGATGCACAGGCTGCTGCTGTCCCAGCCAGACCAAAGAGACCCTGACCAGAATGACACCACTCATTCACTCCCATGCTCCCAGAGGATCTCATGGCTGTTCTCTGGCCTTTCTTCTCTCCCCACGTGTCTCTGTGACACACAGACTTTTAACCCAACACAGGTTTTATCAGCACAGTGCCTCTGGGGAGTGCATGGAACTGTTCTTACACACTTGCAATTCAGAATGGCATTTCATGGCCCAGGGACAGGGACAGCAGGACAATCACAGCCCAGAGATGGAGCAGCAGCAGTAGAGATCTCTCAAACACTCCCTGGTGTCAGGGCTCACCAGTCTGCCCCAGTGCCAAGGCTGTGCCCCACGTGTTCCCACACCCTCACAGACCCACAGGCACCTCAGCCACCCCCAGCACCTCCTGAGAGCTGTTTCTGCTCTCCTGCTCCACACTCCAGTGTCCCACCCGACTCCCACAGCTGTGTTAATGCAGATAAAATGCTCACCTCCCACCTCATGCTCTGCTCCTGGATTATCTTTTCTGAATAAAAGATGTATCAGCACCTTCATACAACTGAAAATCCTGAGCAGTCCTAAACAGACACCTCCTACCTAGGATCAGGGAAAATCTGCTGAGACACAAAAACCCCAGGGAGATCCATCCCAGTGCTCTGAGAGCCACAGATGAGTGAGCAGAGCTGCCAGAGCAGAGAGAATTGCTGCCATGGTCTGCATCCATCAGCACCCTCAGCCATGCTGGAGTGGTGAACTCCTTCCAGGGGAGATTAAAATGTAACAATGAACGCCTGGACTGATCCCTTGAGTTCATATTGCAGTGGGTGTTATCTTTATTACTGCATTTTCTCATCAAGAGTAATTAGAGTAACCCTAACAACATTCTCATCAATCTAAGTGTGCATTTCCCTGCATTATTTCTTCATTTTCACTTTAATTTGTGCACTTTATATCTCTGCTTTACCTCACACCCATCTCACTCTGTAACTCTGCTGAACCTGTCCCCAGGCTGTAAAACTCCAGCAGAGGAATGATTCCATCCATAAATACAGATCAAAGTCCCTGGAGCTCCTCAGTGCTGAACAGCAATCCCCAGGACACTCACGAATAACATTTGCACCATTCCCAAAGCTCTCCATGCTGGATCTTCAATGTTCCTGGCTGACACCACAGTGGGACAATCAAGGCACGGGGTGGCCCCAGGACAGCTCAGAATTGGGGTGGATTGCTGCAGATTGGGGCACACAGAGATTGGCTGCAGTCCTGCCAAGGAGCCTGGCTCTGGACACGGTTAAAATTCATTTCAGTTCTTACAGCTCAGGTGTTTAAGCTCACCTTTCCTCCAGCTTCCTTGGGTTTGCCTTTTTTTAATATGGCATTATGTAGACCATGTAGTTATTTCTTGCTCTTGGTCTCCCCAGACTGTAAAATTTAAAAGCCTTCTACTTCCATCCACGCATTTTAATTAAAAGAAAAAGTGTAATATATGAGACTTCCAGACATAATTAAACCTAATACGCTGCTCCAGATCAGAAACTCTAATTAAGTTTCAGTATTTCCTATTGCTAATAATCACCCAGTCAGCAAATATCACCTACAAATTCCTCTCCCCTCTTGCCTTTCTGCCCCCAAGGCATTGCTGCCCCAATACTTAATTGGAAATTAAACATTTTCTCACTGTACAAGCTGGCCACACTTGTACTCCTATTTAAAGTTCACAATTAGAGAT